>NC_046244.1:1554430-1908861 GCF_009819885.2 Catharus ustulatus
GTGCCCTTTGACAAACATGGTATGGGCTCATCCTGGGTGGCATCACTGTGTCATGGGGTGGCAGCTCCTTACTAACCAGAACTACCTTAGGGCTCCTCTCTAGTTTTTAGAAGCAGGGATTTTACATTTATGGCTGTTGTGATGCTGTTTAATCCGCACTGAATTTGTCTTGGAAAATATTTAAATTTAGGAGAAACTTGGAAAGAGAGACCAAAAAGGCAAGGAGTGAAAATTAGGTGTTTTCAGAAGTAACTTAAGAAAAATTGTCTAGTTTTCCTTGAGTATTGGTGGGTATTTAGCTGTTTTGGTGAGTGGATGATTTCTTTGGGATTCTTTCTCCTTAGCACTCAGTATTTCGTCCTGGGAACTAAGGGGAAGATCCAAAACCAGAGGCTGATACCGCCTTTGATGTGCAGATGATGCATGAAAGTGGTTTGTTCACTCATTACATGCCACTCCTCCTCCTGAGCTAACAGAGCCAGTGGCCTTGCTTAGTCTAAGAGTGTAGTGCCTTTTTTAGAATTTCTGTAGTCATTTAAATGCATTAACTCATGTTGCAGCCAAATTCTTGCCTCAGCACTCACTGTTTCACAGATGGGATTTCCCATCCAGAATTTCTTGGGCTCATGTTGAAATCTCACCCCTTGTTATCCCACTGCTGCTTTTGGAAGTATCAGAAATTAGGTTTCAACTCTTACAAATGTTTTTTCCTTTAGTTGCCAATTTGGCCAAGCCTGGAACTTTTGCTGGCAATGATGCTATCGTGGCATTTGCAAGGAACAATCAAATGAATGTGGTAATTCATCAGCTCAACGCTCCACTGTGGCAGGTGAGAAACAAAGCTTCTACACTTTGGCCTGATATTTTTCCTGAGGAATATAAATAGTGTGGATTTATTAAAAAAGAGCAGTAGCTGCAATGATCTGGGCACAGTGCAGAACTGTGCTTGGTTTTTGAAGAGGGGGAACACTTGAGATTTTGGCTAGAAGAGGGAAGGAAAGAAAACAGTGAGTGCATGAGGGATGGCTTTGTGTTTTACTTGGATTTTAAGCTATGAGCTTCAGTGCCATGCTCTGTCTCATGAAGATCAGACTGCACTTGAGCTGAGTTTTCTGATAGGAATCCCAGAATGAGCCAGGTTGGAGGAGACCACACTGGATCATCTGGTCCTGTCTCCCTGCTCTTGAGGCTGACCAGCCCCAGCTCCCTCAGCCTTTCTTGGGCAGGGAGATGCTCCAGGCCCTTCCTCATCTCTGCAGCCTTCACTGGCCCTGCTCCAGGAGCTCCCTGTCCTGCTGTGCTGAGGAGCCAGGGCTGGACACAGCACCCCAGCTGTGCCTCCCAGGGCTGGGCAGAGGGGCAGGGTCACTGCCTGACCTGCTGCCAGTGCTCCTCCCAGTGCACCCCAGAGCCTCTTGGCCCCCAGGACATTCTGCTGGCTCAGGGACAGCTCACTGAGCATGGGACCCACAGGTAATTTGTGCAGAGATGCTCCAGCAGGTCACCTCTGCCTGTGCTGGTACTTGGGGCTGTTCCTCTCCAGGGCCAGGACCCTTGTTGAACTTCAGGCAGTTCTTCCCTGCCCATCTCTCCAACCTGGTGAATCCTTCTGAAGGGCTGCACAGCCCCTGGAATTTGAGCTAGGCTTAAGGAAACCTGTACAATAAGATTCAGGAAGATGGAAATGAAGGTAGAGCAGGGCATGCACTGTGTTGGGGTGAAGCTCCCATCAATTGTACGTGGGATGTGGAATGCCAAGGTTTCTGAGAGATAGAGAAATTAAGTTTTAAATGAAATTTTAAAACCTTGAAGTGGTGTTTAATCAGCTCCTGGAAAGGACTATGTGGTTTCCTCTGACAGGGGCACTGAAACAAGTAATCCATCAGGTCCCTCGTTTTCTCTTTATTGTTGTTTTTCCATGGCAAGTCCACACTGGAATGCTCAGTCTGCCTGGTCACTGAGCAAGTGAGAACCTGTTTTCAGGTCAGGATTGTTTCTGACCTGTATTTACATACAGAACCAATGAAGTATATAGATTAAACAGGGCAATAAAGATAAAAAAACAGATGAAAGCTGTCAGTGACGTCTTATATGCATTTAAAACAGCATCACGTGAATTCCTGAACTCAAGTTTAAACTCTCATTTCTAGGCAGCCATGGGCAGTAGGACAGGTGGGTGAAGTACCTGTGCAGAGGCAGTGACCCTGCAGGGGAGGTCACAGGACTGGTTTTTCATGTGTTGTTCTTCAGTGTTATAATTCACTGAGATTTTGATGTCCTTGTGAGAACCTTGGTTCTTTAATCTCCTCTCATTGACCACGTTAGGGTGTCAGTACAGAGTTTGTGATGGGTTCTGTCTTGCCTGAGCAATGTTGTTAGTGAAGGGTTGTCTCAGGCCTTGAGAATGGTGTGAGTTAAGAGAACTGTGAATGCTTGCAACATCATGAAAAGCTCTTTGCAGGTGCAGCATGGAATTTTTTGGTCTTTGAAAACCCCTTAAGTTTTTTGATAGTGACTGTAATTCTAAATTATAAAATTGTTAAAGTTGAAAAAGACCTTTAAGGTCATGGAGTCTAACTGTAGATTCAAGTTACCTGAGATTTATAGATTATTTTATTGTTGGGTTTTTTTTTATAACAGGCTGGCTTTTTTCCCCCTCTGTTTTTAATCTGCAGCTTTCATTTGTTTACCAGTTTCAGTGTGTTTGTAGAATCAGAGAATCCCAGGTTGGTTGGGGTTGGGAGGGACCTTAAAGCTCATCCCAGTGTCCCCCCTGCCATGGTCAGGGACACCTTCCACTGTCCCAGGTTGCTCCAAGCCCTTTCCAGCCTGGCCTTGGACACTGCCAGGGATCCAGGGGCAGCCACAGCTGCTCTGGGCACCTGTGCCAGGGTCTCCCCACCCTCACAACCAAGAATTCCTTCCCAATATCCCATCTAGCCCTGCCCCTGGCAGTGGGAAGCCATTCCATCTTGTCCTGGCACTCCAGGCCCTTTTCCACAGTCTCTCTCCATCTTTCCTGTCAGCTCCTTCAGGCACTGGAAGGTCACAATTAGATCACCCTGGAGCCTTCTTTTCTCCAAACTCAGCAATCACAATATTCCCAGCCTTTCCTCATGGGAGAGCTGCACCATCCCCCTAAATCAATTTGGTGGCCTCCTCTGGGCCCACTCCAGAGTGGAAAGAGGCTTCTCTAATGAGCTAAATTGGCTGATTTTCAAATCTTTCAAGAGCTTTGGGATTTGTTTGATACCTATTCAAGCTCTGGCAGAGGAGAAATGTGATAGAAAGCAGGAATTAAGTATAACCAAGTGTTGAGTTGGAGCCTGAAGGTGAGCAAGTGTAAAATGGATGGATGGAGAATTATTTGTTGGAAAACTGAAGGCATTAGTGCAGCACAGACTGCAGACAGGGCTGAAAGGTGACTTGGTGTGTGGTCTGGGAGCTGAGATAAGGCAATTCACAGACGTAAAAGGGTTGGGAAACTCTGGAGCCCTAAAGCAAGGAGTTCTGCTCCTCTGCTTGCTGACGTCTGCTCCAGGAGGGTTCTTGGCTCTTTGAACTTGGGCTGGCAGGTCAAGCCAAGCTGGTCTGCAAGTGCAGTGGGATTTTCTGCATTCCTGGCAGGAGCTGAAATGCTGTGTAGCTCTTATCTGACAGTTTGAGACAGTGATAATTGGGGTAGGAACTGTAGTCGTATCAGTACAGATAAAACTCGGAGCAGGAATTTTCTTTGGAAACTGCTGTGACTTGGTGCTGACCAAGCAACATTTGGTTGTTAACAGAGCTCCTGAATGGAGTTAATTGGCTTTCTCTTAAAAACAAAACACAGCTGCTTGCAATGCTCTTAAAACAGCATCTTGTCCCAGCTGCAGATCAAAATTTACTCTGAGTGACTGTTTCCAGTGTTGCTGTCACCTGAATGGTCTCTCTTCCCTCATATCTGAGGGTAAAATGACATGGTACATTCCCTGGGAGCTCTTGCTGAAGCTGATTCTGGGAAGATGATCAGAAAGCTGATAGCTCCTGTGGAAAGTTCAGGAAATAGTTGTGAGCTTTTCATAAAAATATTTTCATTCCACATTTTGTTTGTTCTGATGTAACTGCCCAATATTTTACATCTGGCTTTCAAACCTTCTCCACTTCCTGTTTCAAACCCTCCAGCGACCACGTACTCGCTTCCTCCACGTTTTTTGCAAAAATATCTGTACTCTGAAAACACTGGAGTGGATTCCAAATGCTAATGTGCAGTTTGTTTGCTTTGTTGAGATCCGGGGCACAGACAGGAGCGATGCCAGGGAGCTGCACATCGCCTACAGGTACGGGGAGCACTACGACAGCGTCAGGAGGATCAGCGACGACTCGGAAGCTCCGGCCTGCCTTCGCATGGAGGTGGGAATGAGGCAGCTCTGGCTGACAAACACACAGAGGAGTGTCATTTCCATTCTCATTGGGGTTGGAGGGAAGAGCTGGGTCTGTGTGTTAAAGCCCTGAGGTCACTATAGCTTGTGCTGCTGGCTCTCCCAGGAGGGGCTGGGAAGGAGGATTTCATCTCCTGGGCTGGAAATGAATCCAGAGCTGATGCTGTGATATGGGATGTCTGGAAGCAGCCTCATCTAAATGATGTAATCGTGCACTTCAAATGGAAAAACAAAGGGGAGGGAGGAAAGAGCTGGAAATGCAACAGCTGGATGTAGCTGTCCTCTCTGTATCTCCCTTTTTGATGTTGAGGAGTAATTGTGCTGTGCTTGGGGTTCTCTGCACACAGCTGAGGTGTTGTATTGTATTAAAAATAATCCATTTAAAAGCTCATTTTTTGTGATTGATGACGTTGTAGTACACTGGAGGTTGTTCAGCAGTGCAGGAGATGTGGGAAACTCTCAGTGATGATGGAAGTTACACAGTTTCCAAGATGGTTTGGCACGGGATGCTCCCCAGAAAAGTGTGCCTTGATAAT
This sequence comes from Catharus ustulatus, assembly GCF_009819885.2. Classification (NCBI taxonomy): domain Eukaryota; kingdom Metazoa; phylum Chordata; class Aves; order Passeriformes; family Turdidae; genus Catharus; species Catharus ustulatus. The sequence continues at coordinate 1,559,388 of NC_046244.1, forward strand.
GACTTTTGTTAGGATGTCAGAATTTTTTGGATTACATGCTTGTGTGATCTGCTGGGATCTTCTTCTTCAGATGCTTTGCAAGAACAATTCAAATAAGGCAGAGGAAGTGAAGCCACAGAAGGGCAGCTCTGAAGATGAGACTGAGGTGGAGGTGGAAGATGCTGTACAAAAAGTGTGCAATGCTACTGGGTGCTCAGTAAGTATTGAGGAGCTTTTCTGTGCTTAATGTTCAAACATGGAAGTAGTCCTGGGAAAAATTCATCTTGTACAAACCTGAGTACCACAGCCATCAGCCAGGGTACATATTGTCCTAGAATCAACCCTTCCAATGCAAGTGAAGTGCCAACTTTTTTGTGGATGCCTAATAATTTTGGAAGGTTTGTCTTGCAGCTCTCATAAAATTCACTTGGAAATATATCTTGTAGGTTCTGAAATCCTGTGGGGATATTGGAGATCCCACATAACTGGATAATTTGTGACTCTTGGCTGCTGCCACTGTGCAGGTGCCTGGAACAGAAGGAGCCAAGAAGGAAACTTACACTGAAAACAGCATATTCCTTTTTTCTGATATCTTCAGGAATTTTAGGTTTTCCCCCTCACCCTTTCAGAAATGAAGCACAGAGCAACTGAATGATCATAAAAGCAGCAGCCTCCTCTCAGTGGTGCAGGTGTTGTCAAGTGAATGTAGATCAGAGATCTGAACTTCTTCAGTGTTCTCCTTCCCCTTTTGTGGACAGGACATGGATTTAGTAAGCCACATTCTGGAAGAGGAGGACTACAATGTGGAATCTGCAATATTTGCCATCTTGCAGATGAAAGAAGTGGAAGGAATAGGTGAGTGCACAGTTTGTCACCTGGGGCTTTGGGTGACTGTGATGTTGGGGACAGCAGCAGGACAGGTGGGGTTTGTGTGTGCTGGAAGATTGTTAGTGATGGCAGCTTCAATCCAGTTTCTGAAAAACCCCAGGTCTTCTGGGAAAAGGAATTGCCTGACAGTGCAACAGCTCCTTGGTAGAGATGTCTGAGCAGAACCTCTGCTGTTGGCAGGTACTGAGGAGCAGGAGGAGCCCCTGGGCAGGGAGCAAAAATCCTGCAGCAAGACACTGTGGGAAGAGAATGGAACTGGTTCAAGAATCTTTGGAAATCAGAGCTTGCATCAAGGTGAAGCAGAAAACACCAAGGGACGAGCTGGATCCAAGGAAGAGAACCGAGCTAGCAGAAACTCAAAGGTGTGTGAGGGGTTTGGCAGCAGTGTGAGCACCCTTCAGTGATTGGGGGATGCTGTAGCATTGCTTACTCAGCAGCTCTCTTCTCCTTTCAGTTAAAAAGACCTTCTGCTCCCTGCATTTTGTGACTGCTCTGCCACAAATATTTCCTGGTGATACGCAGCACTCTTCCCAAAACAACTTGGAATAAAGTCCTAATAAATAGTTAGGAATGTGTCCTGGCAGCTGCCTTGGTATCTGCTTGTCTCCTTTATTACTTTTCCCCAGCTGAGCAGAGCATGTGTGGTTTGAATTCTGTGTTCTCATCCTTCCCTTTCAGGTAGCCAAGAAACAAAAGAAGAAGCAGCAGTGGCTGGAGAAGAAGAAGCAGCAGGAGGAGAGGCACCGGCAGAAGGTCCTGGCCAGCAAGAAGGACAGTGCAGACAGCAGGACAGACACAGAGCCAGCCAACCATGTCACCCTAGTAAAGGCCATGGCAGCCCTAAACATATGACTCAGTGCTCTGATGAGTAAAGCAAATAAAACTGATGAAGACAGAATTCCCCCAGGAGAATTTCCAGGCACCCGTGGTTATCTTAAAATCCATCTCTGCCGGGATTTCCAAGTGCAAGAGAACTTCCTCTTCCTTTGCTTGTGGGGAGGACAATTGCTCATTGATTCTATATCAGCCTGTGGTGAGAAGAGTTGTTTAAATTTAACAGGAACTAGAGACTATAATCTTGGAGTTAGATGACAAGAACCTTTTCTTCATGCAACGGTGTCAGATTCGTTTTGACATCTCTTGATGTGCCTGGTTTAGTTTTTTTTTAATTTGGTTATGCCTGGAGGAGATTTATTTTACCTTGCTGTCAGGGAAAGTTTAACATATCTCAACTCAGGTATATCTCTGGTGGGTCTTTTTTCTATTTAAATTCAAATAAAATAAGGCAGCAGAGTCCCAGAATCCTTTCCAAAGCAAAGTGTGTCAGCCAGCACTGTCTCAAACATGACATTCCTCTTTTGTTTGCCATGCAGGAATGCAGTGACAAGTTTAATCTCACTAGGACTGCTGGCATTGCACTGGTTCAGAAGTGATGAATACATGGAGAGGGATGGGAATTGCTGCATCCATGCTTGCTGAGGTTTGGGATCAGATCTTTTAAGATGAGACCTGTAGGAGGGAAAAAAAAAAACCGAAACAATAATCCCAATGGACTCATGAGAATCTAGGGCTGAGTCTTCTGATATGGTAAAATGTGACAGGAACAGACTTGAAGTTTCTGGTGAGTGTTGGTGCATGGATACCTGGAATCTCATCCCCTTTGCCCGTTCCAGAGTTTTTTGGGCTACTCCAAGGCTTTAGTCCAAGCCAGGAGCTGCATTGGTGTTATTCTCCAAATGAAATTGATATAGCCAAAGAACCAAGAGTCCTGGGAAGAAGCTCCCGAGCAGCAGTGATCCCTGGAAAACCTTATTTCACTTCATAAATCAAGCTTTTCTCCAGGGTAGGATTTTTTTCATCTTAAACTTCATTTTGGTGAGGTCACCAAGTAGGATGTACATCTTGACTCCTGTGATGTTTTCCACTGTAGGACTGTGAATTTGGATCAAGGTGGAAAGACTGTGGGACTCAGCCTTTGATTTATGGCTCACAGTGTTTCAGCTCCACTCAGGTTTTTGGACTTGTAACAAGCACTAAGCTTGAAGAAAGCACATGTGCACTTACACACAGGACACACCTCATCAGCCAGGGCAGAGGTGAAAGGGATTTTTTAAAAGTAAGGAGTGTTGCATTTGAAAAATTTGTCTGTGCTTAAAGTTCATAAATCAGCATGGAAATTCAATTTTATTTTTTTTTACTCAACTGCCAAGAATTGGGCTGGCACTTGGTGTACTCTGCTGTTGTTACTTGAAGAATAAAAAGAAAGGAGCTCTCCTGGAAGAACTGGTGGTATAGGAATTCCTTTTTCTCTGAGTCAGTCATTTTTACAGTAGTGGGAAGAGAGGTGAGTCACAGGTTAGTGGGGAGAAAGTGCAGGTTCCTTCAGGGGGTGATCAGCTGTGGCAGCAGGTTTGCCAAGGCAGTACAGGTGACTGTGTCACCTGTGTCCTGCCCTGTCCTGTATTTTGGTCTGGAAAGAGAAGAATTTGCAGTTGTGCACTGTGAATAAGAGGTTTGATCTTAAATGAATTGGGTTTTTGTCCTCTGGAGCCAGAGGTGGTGAGAGATTCATTGTTGCCTGAGAGCTGTGAAGGAAATTGTCCTGGAGGCTGAGGGGGGAACTCAGTCATGTGCAGGATGATGGGGGATCTGCAACAGCAGCACAAACAGCAAAGGGAGAGACTGGCCTGCAGCTCATGGAACAAAATCTGGGGCTGAAAAGGCTTTCTTTTCCAAGTGTAATATGATTAAAATAAACTCTTAATGTGCTGGGTTCATAAATCTTGACAAACCAGTCAAATTCCCTTTATCTTGCCAGGGTAGCTTTGTGCCTGCACAGCCATTCCATATCCAAAGATGTTAAAACTGACTTTGCCTGTTTAATGTTTTTCCCATTGAAATTTCCACCTTCCCAATGTATATTTTTTTCTTCCTGGGGAATCTTTGTGCAACATTCTTCACAGAACTCAGTTTATGCAGTGAATTTGCTTTGTAAACATGTCATGGATTTTTCTGGAAGGAGGAAGGGAGATGAGAAATGAGCAGAACAACACCATGATTCATACATGGTGTGTGTTTACTCCTTGGTGGAGCTGAGTGCTCCATGATCTGCAGGCCAAGGACTGACAATAAGCACTGGACATTCCCTTGGGCTTTGAGGAGGATGACTTTGTTTTTAGCTGCTGGCTGACAAATTTGAGGGTGTTTTGGCTGTTGCTGCAGCAGGGTCACTGTGAGCCTCTCAAGGGCAGATACACAGCAGGAGGATGTAAAAAGCCACTTTCCCTGCATCCTATCTTCTCTGGACTTATTTTCCCCAATCCTGCCCCTGCAGGTCAGGAATTCAGTTGAACTGGAAGTTGTAATCATTGAGGCAGGTTCTGGCTGACCTCCATAAGCACATCTGTGCATGGGAAGGGTTTTCTGCCCATGCTGCTCTGTGTCTCCTGTCCCTTGTTCCTGTTTAGGAGCTGCCTTCAGGTTTAGCTCAAGCTTTGCCACATCACCCATGGTCTCCATGTCTGCAGAGCTTTGGGAACTGCAGGAAGGGAGTCAAACTGGGCATGGAGAGCAATCCATAATCCAGTGTGGGATGAAAGGGAGATGGTTTGTGCTGGTGTTGAACTGTGAGGTGGTTCCTTGTAGCTGTGTGGGTGCAGGCACCATCCTTAGAAGACACCATTGGCTCTGTCTCAGCTTCTAGAATCCTGATGGGCTGTAGAAAATGAGAAGAAATGGGTGGTTTGGAGTTATAAAAATACCACATTTAGTGTAGGAACATGAGGTAGGGGTGTTGTTGCTTGTAATGAAACATTTAACAGAGTCAGGCAGGAGCCCTCAGCACTGAGGTGGAAACCAAATAAATTACCCTTAAAACTCCTTTATTTTAGGCAGATCACATCTCCAGAGGCAGCATTACAGCTGGAGGTGCCTCCTGAGGCCCAGGATACAGCCAGCCCTGGCTTGTTCAAGGTAATTGGGGCTAATTTGGGATCATGTGCAGCTCTGCTGTGGGAGAGGTGGCTGCAGGAGATGTCTGTCTGTGAGAAAGAGCCACCCAAACCTCTGAGACCCCACCACTGGGCTCCCCCCTTGCCTTCAGTGAGAATGAATTACTTAAACAGTCATTAGCAGTGGGTTGGGCTGGTTTGTGGGTTGAGGCTGAGCTCCTAGAGAAAAACTGGGCTTGGAGCCTGCTTTGGGGTTGGGGTGCAGCCACCACTTGGTGTTTCTGTGGGTTTTTTTTTTTCCTCTGGACCTCTTAATATTTACTGCTTGTCTGCTAAAATGTCACTTCTGCTGTTTTTTAAGAAAAAAATGTCTGCAGGAAGGAACACTTTCTTCAAAAAATCAGTCCTCAAGCTCCATTCTGTTACCTCCCCCTTTCACCACTGATTCCCAAAACACAACACTGGTCTCAATTTTAAAAAATACCTTTATTTGCAGGGTTTACCTCGTTGTAATGAGTTATTTAACCACAGAAGCAGATTTTCCCTGTGCTAAGGCTCTGGGGAAAGGTGTGGACACCTTTTTAGTGCCACAGGGAAGGAGAACCCCCCAGTTCCAATGGTGTCTCTTGGTTCCAGCCTGGCAGGTGTGCTCAGCAGGAGGGTGTTTTGCCCTTGCACAGGAAGTTGGGGTAGATGCTGTAGAGTTTGCGGTAGGAGCCGAGGTTCCTCTGGAAGCACTCAGCTGCTGTCTTGTCACACAGACAGGTCCCTCTTTCACATGAATTCCCAGCTCCTGGAAGAAAATTGGGGTATGGAGGCAGGTGAAGGGTGTGAGGGTCAGGGGGTGTTTTTTGACTGTCCCCACAGCCCCTCTGTTGGGTTTGGAGTGTCTCAGGTGGTCTCATGTCAGGGGTGTGGAGCTACCTGGCCCTGGAGGGAACATTTGCTTCACTTTCTGCCTGATGTGTCTGTGGGTGTTTGCCTGGATCACTGGCATGTGCTTTGCTGGATTATGGTGAAGTTTAGAGCTTGGAGACTTCCCTGAGGAGGGGCCTTGTCCTTCCCAAGAGGCCAAATACCAAGGGTTTGAGATGACCCTCCCATCCTGGATGGGGACCTGGCACAGCCACCCTGATTCCCCCAGAGCAAACTCCCTGTTCCATGGACCAAAGCAAATACTTATTTTCCTTACTCCTGGCACTTTTCCTGGATTTCCACCCACTTCACTCTGTATGGTTTCCAGGCCAGGATGGTGTAAAGGATGATAAAGGAGTGTGCTGGCTGTGCCCCCTGCTCAGAGCTCAGCCCCCACCCCGCTCTCACCGCAGATTATTTGGTCTCCTAGGAATCCATATTCGTATTTGGTCTTTTTGGGTTTGCAGCCGTCAGAAACCAAGTTTTTGTAACAGCAGTCGTGGGCGTGGCAGCACCTGGGGACATGAGAGTCAGGGCAGGGCACAGTTGGGACAATAGTGTAAAACATCAACAACGTGCATCTTTGCTGTGCCTGCTGAACCACTTCTAAAGCTTTAAGGACAAGTAACAGTTTTCTCATCGTTGCTATTTCCACCCCCAGGAGCAGGAACAAGATTCCAGTTGCTGTACCCAGGGAGGTGAGGAGGGCTGGGGGCACCTGCTCTGCCTTCTCCATGTCCCCACATACCAGTCAGTGGCATCCAGGGGCTGTTTGGATCCCCCCGAGCCGCAGGAGCAGCCGTATGCAAAGTAAGCTCCCCATGATTTCCCAGTCTTTTTCTTAATCATGTCTTTAAACGGGTCCAATTTGCAGCTGGCAAGGGCCAGTCCTAGAACTGGATAAAGGGAGTTAGGAACACCAGGAAAAGCAACCTTCCCTCCCACCTTTCCACAGCAAAAATGAGCATTTCACCCTCCCCGTGTGTCTATGGACAGGATTTGTCCTGTGGGCTTTCCCAGAGGTACTCACAGAAGAGGAGCAGTGAGAAGAGTTTCATTCTGGTGATGGCAGCTCTGGGGTTTGGTGAGCCTGAGGTGCCCCTGGTCACACCTTTTATGGCTGTGCACCCTCAGCAAAGCCCCTCCTCCAGAGAGCCCAAAGTGGGCAAATATTGACAATCCTCCCATAACGGTCTTGCTGCTATGCAGGTGTCCTGGTGCTGCTGGAGACCTTGGCTGTGGGGTGTCCTACAGGGTGGAGGTCTTGGCAGGAGGTTTTGGATGTGTGGGGCAGCCTGGGCTCGAGTCTGTGCGTGGCTCTGGGTGCATTCCAAGTACCTGCCTGAGTAAAATGAGAGAACTTGAGGGAGAGCAGGAACCACTTAGTATAAAGTGTCCCTGCCCATCACAGGGGGTGGAATGAGATTGTCTGAGGAGTCTGTTATTCCATGACCCACTTTCTTCCTGGATGTCTTGGCTAGAAAACACCATTCTGAGTCTTACCTTTTCCATCCTGACTTACCTGGGCAGGGACAAAATGCAGCCACTGCAAAGTATCCTCCCCTTCCAACTTGTCAGAGTGGGTGAGATGCAGCACTGGGAGGGGAGGAAGATCCCAAGATCTTTCCGGCTGGAGACAGAGCTGAGCAGAGACCATGCTTGGTGGTTTTCTTGACAGTGGGGCTTTCTCAGTGCCCAGATACCCCCTGCATGTGGGGATGCTCTATCCCTCTCCCCATGTGTGCTGGGCACTGTTTTCTTCTCAAATACCTCATGGCATGAGGTGTGTGGTTCACCTTTATTTAGAAGCAAAATAAGGCAAGTGACAGGGAAGAAAAAATGCAGGTGATGCATGATGGAAGATGGGGGGAAGAGGCTCTTGTGTCATTTGCTTGGGGAGAATTTCTAATTAAACTGGTGGTACTGGACAATCATTTAGCAGATATCTTCTGGTAGAGATTGCAACTGATCTGTGCTGCTTTTTGGGGAATCCCAGCATGGACAGGCACTGAGGCAGGGGAGGAAATCCCCTCAGGGCTGGTAGGGAAACTGAGGCAAGGAACAAGGATGCAACTTGTGTGGGAATCAGAGAGATGCTGAGAAAAGGGAACTCAGCTCAGCAAAATCTCTTCCCCCCCTCTGGCATGGGCCCTTTGCCTCATCAGCTCTCTGGGCTAATTTAAGTAGTCCCATGGGATGATGTTGAGTTAGTTGGCTAAACCAGGATTTGCCATAATTCAGGATTTTCCAAGTCCACAACAGTTTTATCACAGGTGAATAAGGTGAATTATTGTCCATCAAACTGGCTGAGCTCCACTGAAAGCCTCTCCCACCTCAGCCCCTCTGCCTGTGGCAGGTTTGCAGGATCTCATCTCCAAATGGGAAATAAGCTCCCCGCAAGCCAAATGCCTCTTGGGAAGCTGTGGGTTTTGTTTCATAGTATGAAAAGCACAACTCTTGCAGCCTAGTTTATTGCAATGCTCTGAGGGGATGCAGAATTTGAGGCAAAAGATCAGCATTTGGAGGATTTGTATGAATGGATTTGTACAGGCAGATGTCCAACCAGGAAAATTCATGGATGGTTAAAATTCACCCAGAATTTACAAAGGGAGAGTGTGATTCAGTTTATCCCAGCCTGCAATCTGTCTGGGATATCCATCCTTTCGGTGAGGATTTGATCCTTGATTTATGCCCTGCAATCATCAGGTGCTGGGCAAAGGGCTCCTTCCTCATCTCCCTTTTCTGTGGAAACCTCAGGATTCCACATGGCTTGGAGGGGGTGCCAGGGCCTGATTCCTGGCTGACAGCTGGCAGAAGCATGGCTGATTTAAAGGCTATTTCCTGGTGCCATTGATTTCAGCTATGGGGCAATCAAGGGTGGGAATTCCAGCTGGACATCTGCCCCTGAGGAAACAGTGCTTTGTTGCTGGTTCTGTGGTTTTATTTCGTTGCTGAGCCCCTCTAAGGTGGTTTGGAGCACAGAGACCTGCTGGGGTCAACACCCCAAGACACAGAACCTGGGGATGCTGAAGTGGGGGGAAGCAGCCACTGCCTGAACTGCCTTTTCCTAAGGAATGTGCTCAGGGCTGCTGCAGAATTGTGCCAAAACATTCTTTTCTGGTGAGAAGTCTGTTTTGTTCAGCACTGGGTGTGAGGCAAGCTCCTGGCCATCCTGTCACAGCAGAGATTTAGGGGATCACAGAATATCCCGAGCTGGGACCCACAGGGATCATGAAGCCCAAGCCCAGCCCTCCCACGCCATCGTGCCTGCCCCCAGCCCTTCCACTTCTCCATCTGTCAGAAAAACTGGAAAGTTTCAGAGCCTGAAGGTTTTCAGGCCTGAGGCAGTTCAGGAGTGAGTTGTGAATTTTTGCAGAGTACTTCAACAGGAAATCTGTCTGACAGGTGAGGGGTGGTCGCTGAGCTCAGCTGAGTCACGGCACGCTGGGAACCGATGCTTTGGGCTCTCTGGTTTTATTTTGGAGCAACAGGAGGGGATTTGCTGTGAAGCAGGAAGCGGAGGGAGCGGACAGGCTGCCAAGGGGGCTGCTCCCCATCCCGCCCCCAGCGGGACGAGCGGCAGCGTCCACTCGTGCCTTGCTTTGCTGTGCTGGAGCATCACGGCAGCGCTGCTCCCCCTCCCCGTGCCGTGAGCGGAGAGCTGCTGCCCTCGCCTCGAAGCCAAAAGGCCCCGAGGAGGGACTCGCCAGGGCTGGGAAGCGCTGCCGGCTCCGTCCCTTCGCGGATCAGCTCGGAGATGCTTTTGCCAAGGGAGGTTTTGGTTCAGCACCGCCCGGCTCGTCCCCGGCACCGGGCGCGGCGGCGGAGCTGAGCCCGGCGGAGCTGAGCCCGGCACAGCCACGCTGCCCTCTCGCACCTGCAGGCGCCTCGCTGGCACCGTGTGCCCGACCCTGCGGGGACCGACAGCGCACCTGAGCCATCCCCCGAGCGCCCCGGGAAAGGGGATGGTCTGGGAAGGGCATCCCGAGCACTCACTGCAGGTGGGGATCCCTGCCCGGGCCGCAGACAGGGGCTGGACGGGTCCCAGGCGGCACCGCCGCGCTGCCAGCTTGGCATAGCAGCAGGCTCGGAGCACGCAGCATCTGCGGGGGGAGGAGAGCCTGGGCTGGCCGGGAGTGTGGCACCGGCTCTTCTGCCCCAGCTGACAAGGCTTTGCGGGTGGGAAGAGCCTTCAGCTTTGCGTCCTGCTGCTCTGGATCACCCAGCAGCTTCTCTGCGCTGCCCGTTCCCACGCCAAGCCTCTGCCTCCCCGTGCACGCCCTGCTCCGCATCCTGCAGCGGGACCGTCCCATCCCCGGCTGCCATCCCCGGACCGGGCAGCTGGCACTGGCACCACCCCACTGACCATCCTGCTCCCGGATGGAATTAGGAGTGACCACTGCCTCGCTTTCCTTGCTTCCCGAAAACCTGATTCCTTCCTGCTGCTGCCAAGCACCTGGTCTGCGTTTTGCAAAGCTTCAGGGGGGGCTGCTGGGGTTGTGCAGAGCCCCGGGGTTATCGGGGCCAGCGTTAGCCCTGTGGGACCAGCGTTAGCCCTCTGGGTCAGCATTGCCTGTACCGATCCACTGAAGCCCTCGAGGTGCCCAATCCCGAGTAGCATCCATGGGCAGTCAGGTTTCCTACGGTGCTTCCCTCGAGTCCTGGTGTCAACGTGCGTGGGTGCTTCCCGTGAGAAGTGAACACACCTAGAGTGACCATGAATGTGATTTTTTTTTGGTAAGTTATATGCAGAAATGAGACCTGGGGGATTGGGGAGGGAAGGAGGATTTGCTGGGAGTCTCCTGAGGAATGCACAGGAGCTTGGGGATGAGCCCGACTCCCGTCTGTGGTCGGGGACGCACTTACTGCAGGCACACAGCATCGTCAGCACCAGCAGGACCTTCATCTTCCTCTCACCTGGGCCTGGCGGAGAAACAGGGGACAGGCTCAGCCAGGCAGCGTGGCCAGTTTGGCAGGAGCTGCCGTGAGAAGCTTCCTTTGAAATGGGATCAACCCCCAAAATCTGGGGGGAGGAAAGCAACTGTGCCCCCTCACATCAGTGCTGCTGAGAGAGCGAGTGCTTTCTGAAGCTGCCCCAGCACCTGAGCATCCCCCACGTCCTGTCTCACCCCTCCAGCGTTTTTCCCCTCCTGTCCTGGGTGGTTTTGGCAGCCAGCGCCCCTCTCCCCCCGTAGCTCAGCCTCCCAGCCGTGTTTCCATTTGAAGAGATTCCATTTTTCCTCCCGCTGCCTCCTCCCAACATCCCCCCGCATTTTTCTTTCCACAGCAGCGGGGTGAGGGGGGGAGCTGCTTACCGGGGATGTTCCTCGCTGTCAGTCTGTCCTCCCGGGGAGAGCCTTCCCTCCGCGTTCAGCCCTCGAGCTCCGACTGAAGCTCCAAAATGCTCGTCTGTCCCAAAGCTGGGAACGCTACGCCCCTTCCCCCCCGGCCAGCCCCCCTCTCCCCCGGGCTGCAGCCTCGAGTGACGCAGGGGCCGAGACCGAGTTCTTGGAACGTTTTGAGAAGATGTTGATTATTCCCGGGGATTTCTCTCCCTGCGCAGCTCTCAAAGGACCGGGGACGTTGAACAAGAACATTGTTTATTTTATTTTATTAAGTTACAGCAGCTCTGGTGCGGTCAGCACAGGGATGAAGGGCGATCCCAGCCCCACGTCCCAGCTCCCAGCATCAGCACAGTCTGTTGGGGTAGAACTGGTAGTGTTTCCTGTAGCTCCCGACGTTTCTCCTCAGGCACAGCGCCAGGCTGCGGTCACACTCACAGGACAAGTAAGCACACCAGGAGTCCTGTCCTGTGGGATGGGGGGACACCAGGGGGTTAGCCCTGGCTTTGGGGGGTGACACCCACTTCTCCAAAGCCCTACTCACTGCAGGAGAGCTTGCCATGGGGGCAGCTGTAGTGGTAGATCTCTGTCTTGGCATCACAGCGATACTTCAGGAGGCTTTGGTAGCAAGCATCATGCAGCTGGCAACATCTGTACAGGAGATCGAAGCTTTAGGGGATGAAGTTATATCCCTCTCACCCCATAAATTTCTAAATGTTCAAATATTCAAGAATGTGTCCAGGAAGGGGGTTTTAGAGTGGATTCTCACCTGTCTGTGGCATCCTTGGGCTGCCCCTTGCCCCCCAGGCCGCAGTAGCAGCCGTAGAAGCCGTAATGCAGAAGAGCATTTTTCTCTGTCACCTTTGAGATCATCTGGTGCAGCTGCAAGAGGTTCCCGTGGGCTGGGGACAAGCCTGGAGGAGGGGAAATCAGGGAGATCACACTGATTCCCTGCCCCCAACAGCAGCTCCATCCCTCCAGCCCTCAAATTGGCACCAGGGTGGTGATGCCTTAGAAATTATAATGCAATGCAGAGGAAATGTATTCCGAGCTTGGCACAGGAGAGTTGTTGCATGTCTGGGAGAGCTGGTGATGGGGAGAGGTGAAGAAATCACCAGCCTGGTCCTGATTTCAATGGATGTAATTGCACAGAGAGCCTTGGGACAGAAAGAGGATGCTTACCCCATACAAACAGCACAGAGAGGCCGAGGAGAGAGTTCATCCTTCTGACAGCTCTGGGGGAGGAAACCAAACCATTGTCTGTTATACCAACCACCTTCTTTCTTTCCTCATCATCCAGGAGCAGAGGTTTTCCCTCTCTACACGGACTAGGAGAGATGAGGGGGGTGAGGATGTGCCTGTTGTTTCAGCACAAAGCATCAAGGATGGGAAGCGATGAGGACCAAATGAGGGAGGGGTGGGAAAAAGCAAAATCAGGAGAAAGGGAGAAAAACTGGAAGGATGTTCAGCCCTCCAGGGCTGCACCCACTGCTCTTCTTCTGGGCTGGTGTCTCAGGCAGCAGCTCCTTCAATCCTGCTTCCCCAGCATGGCACTTGCACCACAGTTTCAGGTGAAAAGAAGGAAAAGCAATCCTCCATCCCCACTTACCTTGGGAAAGCCCTTCTGCCTTGCAGTGCCCTGCAGCCAACTGGGCTTGCTTTATATAGTTTGCTCCCATCTGTGTGGGCTCCTGTGACCCAAATCTTGCTGACTGGGTTTCCCTGCAAAGGAGAAGGTGCCATCCTTCCCCTTTCCACAGAAAGTCAGAAATCCCCAAACACCCCAGCTCAGTACCCCATGCCTGGAGTGGGTGCTGGGTGGGATGAGGTGGGAAAGCAGCATCACTTCCAGCCTGAGGAGGAAGCAAACATGTTCTGACTTGGTCAGAGAAGCCCAAGGGCCTTCTCTGCCCTTCCCAGCACCAAGGAGCCGCATCAGGGGGTAAAAGAACAGCTCTGGTTCAGGCTGGGCATGGACACAGCAAATTTGGGGCTTTCAAGGAGGTGTAAGGTAGTTCAAGGAGAGTTATCACTTCTTTGGGAGAAGTCTATGGGCAAGACTGAAAGCATCTCTAAATGTGCAGCTCCCAGAGACAGGAGGTTGGGCAGACACTGGATGATAACATCCTCACTCACCATGAGAAAACAGAGAAGCAAAATTAATATTCTGCAGTGAGAAAATGCAACTTCCCTTTATTTCTCTCCTTCTGATTTTTCCACCCCCTCATTATGCCCTTCTGTAGAAACCAGTCATCAGCTGCCCTCCTAAATTAGCACTTGCTTAATGTAAGTGATTCAGGCTTTGAAATCTTCCTTCCTCTAAGGATGGTTATTCTTTAACCTTTACTTTCATAAGTCATGGAATCCCAGACTGATTTGGTTTGGGAGGGGCGCTAAGGAAGGAAGGTGATGTGTCTGTGTCTCGTGTCTTACATGCTGCAGAAATAGTTTTTTATTGTCCTCCACTGACAAAGTTCTCAGCCAAGCCCTGATTCTGGCTCCACTTTGTCTCTGGTTACAGGTGATGCCCCCTGGCTGGTATGTGCCTTATCTGAATTGCTCACAACCCATTAATGCTCCTCAGGCTAATTACTGCCTCATTAATCATTTGCAATTAATTTATGCACTCGTGGGCCATGCCAGTTTTAATGTTTGCATAATAAAATGTGTTTCTAGGGAATGCTTTGTATAGAATTGTTTATAGCTGGAAATAAAAATACAAGAGCAGCTGAGTCGTAGAATGCAAACACCCCAAAAGATACTGGGGATACTCCTGTGAGCTTCTCCCTGTGCTGAGCTGTGGTTCAGGTTGTCCTGAATCGGGACAAGAGGAATATAAAAACTATATACAACTTAAAAATCACTGTGATGTGAAGCCTCTTCTTGTATTCCTGGGACTGGTGTGTTAGCATTCCTCACAAAACTGTTTGGATGTGCCTTCTGAGCTAGGAATTAGAAATTCATAGACACCCAGAATCCCAGATTGGTTTGGGCTGGAGAGGACCTTAAAGCTCACCCAGGCATGGCAGGGACACTTCTACTAGCCCACGTTGCTCCAAGCTCTGTCTAGCCTGGCCTTGGACACTGACAGGGATCTCTGGGCAACTTGTTCCCCAAACTTCTTGCTCTTGGGATAGATGGGTGAATTACAGCCCTGTCTATGGAAATGTTGGGGTGTCAGGCAAATGTGGTTGAGGTATGGGATGCAGAAGTGCTCCCCAAACTTGGCAGTCACCATTGCAGTGCCTCAATCTCAGCAGCCCTTAAAGAAAAACACCATGGAGAACCAGTTTGCATCCCTTTTATTGTATCTCTTTATTATCTTCACTGGAAAACGAAATCAAGAGAGGAGGAAGGAACAAAGAAGAGGAAACTGGTTTGTCTTTCCAGGAACTGGTGGGTCTCCATCCACGGTGTGTGTGCCCTTCTCACCCTGAGCAGCACAGGGAGCCTCAGGGGCTCTACCTTTTCTGAGCCCCAAACCCAGGCTTTTCTTGCTGGGGAAAACCAGCCAAAATCTGGAACTGTGTGTGCAGATTCCCCCTCCTCAGCACTGGAGCTTGCTTCCTTGGCACTTGAGCTTGAAGTAGAAGCGGTAGGAATTGTTGTAGGAATGCAGGGTGCTGGCGAAGCACGAGGCCACCGCGGTGTCACACAGGCACGTCTCTGTCTCGCACCAGCTCTGCTCATCACCTGCAAACAGGGGGGAAACACGGAGCTCTGCGGTGCCTTCCTGGCCGGAGCCACCCGGGGGGAAGGGAAAGAGCAGCATGTCCCGGTGCTTGCCCTCCCCAGCCTGTCAACATCCTCAATGCCCATTTCGTGATCCCAGCCGGGCGGGAATGGGGCTGGATTCACCCAGGGAATGGATTCACCCAGGGGATGGATTCACCCGCCCTGCTCCGGGGCTGGGCTGTCTGGGGGCCAGGAATGGGGCTGGATTCACCCAGGGGCTGGATTCACCCAGGGGATGGATTCACCCGCCCTGCTCCGGGGCTGGGGTGTCTGGGGGCCAGGAATGGGGCTGGATTCACCCAGGGGATGCTCTCTGAGCGCCCTGCTCCGGGGCTGGGGTGTCTGGGGGAGCAGGGCTGCTCCCCACTGTTGGGTACTCACTGCAGGTGATGTCCCCATCGCTGGAGGTGAAGCTGTACGGGGTGGTCAGGGGGCTGCACCTGCCCTCCCTCAGCCTCCTGTAGCAGCAGTCGTGGGCTTGGCAGCACCTGCGGGGACACCACGCCAAACCATGGTCCTTGGAGGGCAGGGGAAAGGTCCAGCCTCAAATTTAAGGCGATGGAAGAGGAGGCAGCGAGGCAAGATTTGGCTGAGGAATGGTGCAAACCCGCGCCCAGCGCTGGGAGGCAGAGGCTGTGAGGGGATTTTAGGGAGCAGGGCTGGGAATGGCAATGCCATTGTGGGTACTCACCGGTCGGTGGCATCCACGGGAGTCCCGGAGCCGCCGATGCCGCAGAAGCAGCCGTACCAGCTGTAGGACAGCAGGGCGCTCCTGCCCGTGGCCGCCCGGATCATCCTCTCCAGCTCCAGGACGCTGCTGCCGGCCGGGAGCAGCCCTGGGGAACACGGGCTGGGGTCGTGCCGGAGCAGGGCAGGGAGCCCGGGGCAATCCCTGCACATTGCTCCAGGCACAGCGTTAAATCGGTCTGGCATTGCTGCAGACTTGCACTTTCAGGGTTTGAACCACAAGAAGTTTTACCCCCTCCTCCAGAATTATGGAATCATAGAATCATAATGGTTTGGGATGGAAGAAACTTCAAAGCCTGTCTTGTTTCACATCTTGCTGTGGGCAGGGACACCTTCCACTATCCCAGGTGCTCCAAGACCCATCCAACCTGGTCTTGAACAGTTCTAGGGTTGGGGCAGCCACAGCTCCTCTGGGCCATCCTCTCAGGGAGACTGGCTTTTACAGCCTCTGGATTTGGTCTGGCACAAGATATTTTGCCCTCTGGACTGGCTCTGCAGTGCTGCTAACTGCAATCCCCCATCACCAGGATCAGCCGTGGGCTTGGCACAGGCAGGAAATGACAACAGGGCTCCCAAAATAAATATGGATCTCAGCATCCCAAAACCTCCCCATCACCAAGCCCTCCAGGACTGCAGCAGCTCTACACGAAGCACTAGAGAGAAACTGCTAGATTGAAACAGAAACCTGAATTATGCACAAAGACTCAGGGTTTGTAGGTGGATTCCAGGGACAGCAGGGCACTTACCACAAGCCAGGAGCACGGCAAGGAGGAGATTCCTCATCCTGGGGCTGCCCTGGAGAGGGAACAACAACAACAACAAGGATGGGTGATGATCCAGGGGCAGGACAGAAGCTTCTCCAGTGCCCTCACCAGGCCCATGGTGCCAACTGGGTGCCCCTCAGGTGACACTGGTGTCACTGTGGGTGCACAGGGCTGTAAGGCATCACCGAGGGAATCCCCAGGGCTTGGTAGGGGCGCAGTGGTTTGGCCTG
Source organism: Catharus ustulatus (assembly GCF_009819885.2). Lineage (NCBI taxonomy): Eukaryota > Metazoa > Chordata > Aves > Passeriformes > Turdidae > Catharus > Catharus ustulatus. The sequence goes on from NC_046244.1 coordinate 1,575,938, forward strand.
CCTGGGGCTGCTGGAGCAGCTCAGGACCTGCAGCCTTCCCCCCATGCCCTGAGCTGCCTGATGAGCAGCAGGGCAGTGAATGCCCTCTCCTTACCCTGCCCAGACCTGCAGCTCTGATGCTGATGGCTCACGGGGTGGGTTTATATCCCTGCGAGGCCCACCCCCTCCTCTATCTGTGCTGATGGTGACAATCGTCCTAAGCCAGGCTTGTCTGGAACAGGGAGCTGATTCCCATCCTTCTCTTCCCCAAAAAACATGAGTTTTCCCACAGCAGTGAGCACCAATGCTTCCTCCATCATCCTGCTCATCATGGGCACGAGGCTATCTCCTGCATGAGGCATTGGCCATGGTTTTAAAATCCATGGGACTTGGTGGCTGGAGAAATGGGATAAAGGTGATTTACACCTAGGATGGCACCTCAGAGCTGTTGAATCCTTTTTCCAGGTGTAGAAGCAGCACTTTGGGCTCAGTGTTTCCTCAGTTTTGCCAGCTGACCCCCTGAAGCCTCAAAGATGGTTTTCCTCAGCTCCTTCCATGCGACTTCTTCCCCAAATCCATGGCTGCATCCAAATCCAGCTGTGCCAAATTGCAAGGGAGAGCAGCAAACACCCAGATTGCAATTCCTGGGTCTGCAGTTTTCCTGTCCTGCCCTCAGGTTTTCCTGTTTGCCCAGGGGGGGAAGAGGTCTGTGAAATTAAACCACCAGCAGCAAAGGCTGGAAAAGCCATGAAAACACGAATTGGAATGCTTTGGGAATACAGTTTATTTAATTACCATAACCCAAAGATGATACACAAACACAGGGGAGACAGAAAACCAGAGGAGATAAGGAACAAAAACTCTGTTTTCCCTTGAAACCCTGGGGCCGAGAGCAAACACAGGCACAAAGGCAGGTATCGAGTGATAAGCAGGGCCCCACCCTCAGGGATTAACCACGCTCCCAGGGAGGGGAAATTTGGGTTGGGAGTTCTAAAGAAATGACTGACTGGTCTGGAGTCAAGAAGAGAAACCTTTGTTGAAATTGCCAGGAGCCACCAAAGCTGACATGGAAGGGATGTCACCTCTCAGCTGCCCTCCAGGGTGGCAGAGCTGTCTGTCCCAGGCTTTTCCTTCCCCTAACCTTTAATTTCCTGCTGCAATAATTTCCTGTGAAATAAACCCCATCCAAGCCTGTTAAGGATGGGGAGGGACATCTCACCTGCCTCCCCACTTTCCATATGCACAAGAAACCACTCCAAAATACCACAGTGACAACCCCAACCCCTACTTTCCCCACCTGACTTTTAAAACCAGGGCATCCCTAATAATAAATTAATCAATCCCTTCCCACTTCCTCCACAAAATGCTTCAATTGCAGAAGGTTTTCCCCACTGTGGTAGTTTCTGTCTGTGCTGCTCCTTCTTTGGCATTGCAGGCCCTTGGATATGGAGAGAAAATCTGGGGTTTTGCTGTAGAGTTTGGAAAATCTGTGTGAAAAGCATTGTCCATAGACATAAATGGAGAGCAGAGGGCTGGGATAATGTGGATTTTGGGATCCACACGTGGTTTTAACCAAATCCCCTCATTTTAAGCCCTCCCTCTCTGTGGAGGATCCACTCTGAGGAGTTCCCACATGAAGCTAAACCCTGTCTTTAACTAACCCACAAACTCGAGCTTAAAAACCACCCATGGAAGTTATTATGCCATTGGAAATGTGGAATTTTCAGCCTTCCTATGGAGCAAGGAGAGCTGGGTATCAGCCACCCATCTGTTTGCTCAGGACCTTACTGAAGTGTAAATACCCCGTGTGCTTTGATCTGCAACATTGCTAAACATCCTGGGCTGGGATGAGCTGATAGGAAACTATTCCCCTACTTATTTTATTTCTTTTTAGTGCACAGGTTCGCCTTGATCCTCCCACCTCACAGGGTGGAGACCTCAAGTTTATGGTGCAAATTTATTGCTTGTTTCTTGATGCCTTCGATGGGCATCTGTTAGTGGGAGCAGCAGCTGCTTAAACAGGAGGGGGTTTAGAAAGGGATTAACAGGAAGAGATGGGAAAGGTTGGTGTTATGTGAAGTGTTCCCAGAAGGAAAACTGACTCAGGGATCGTTTGTAGCCCAGGGGATCAGGAGGGCTCACCCTCGCTCACAGCTGCAGCTTTCCCAGCACAAAGAAACTCCCTTAAACAGTTGTTTTAGGTCTCTGTGTGATCTTGTGTGTTAAATGTAATTTTAAAAAGGTGTTCTCATCACAGTTCATGAGTTTGGGGTTTATTTGTCTGGTTTGATTCAGTGGTCACTGAATAATGTCACAGGAGGGTTAAACCCTGTCTTCTGTTCCCATCCTGCTGCCTTTGCTCAGGATGGGCTGTAACATCTTGGTTTTAAAGTGTAAGGGCTAAATCCCAAAGATTTGGTATTTAAGCAGGGTGACACCACTGGGGTTTTGCTTTGGGTGGGTTGGAGGAATGGGAATTCCTGCAGAAGGACTGGGGCACCCTGGGGTACCACGGTCACCCCTGGGTGGAGTTTGTGAGAGGCCCCTGAGCCACCTCCTGCTCCCCCCACTCTTTTGTGTCCAGCAGGACGAAGCCTCTGGAACCTTCCCAGTGTTTTGGGGCTGCTCCTGTGCCATGCTGAGACCCAAGGCCATGTCATGGTCCTGTGCAGAGCCCACAGCTCTGTCCCTGAGCCTGGGGACGTCCTCCAGGACCACACTGGGACATCACAGCTGTCCCCAGCCCTGGCTCCATCCACCCCAGGACAGCCTGGTTGTCCCCATCCCTGTATCCACACCAGGACATCCCAGCTATTGCCAGCCCTGCTTCTGGCCCTTGGTCCACCCTGAAACATCCCAGCTGTCCCATCTCTCAATCTGTCCCTGGTTCCATCCTGGGACATCTTGATTGTCCCATTCCCATCACTGGATCCACCCTGGGACATCCCAGCTGTCCCACTCCTGCCTGTTCCTCCTGTTCCCAATCCCTGTTCCCTTTCACATTCCTGCCCCTGCTCCCATTCCTGTCCCTGCTCCCATTTCTGTCCTTCCAGGTTCCCTTTCCCATTCCTGTCCCCATTCCCATCACTGTTCCCTTTCCCGTTCCTGTCCCCATTCCCATCCCTGTTTCTATTACCATCCCCATTCCCATTCCTATTCCCATCCCCAGTTTCCATTCCCATCCCCATTCCCCGTTCTCATTCCCATTCTCTGTGCCTGTTCTCTGTTTCTGTTCCCATTCCTATGCTCATTCCCATTCCCATCCCCATCCCCATTCCCATCCCCATCCCCATCCCCATTCCCATCCCCATCCCCATTCCCCATTCCCATTCCTCATTCCCCATTCGCATTCCCATTCCCATTCCCATTCCCCATTCCCATTCCCCATTCCCATTCCCATTCCCATCCCCATTCCTGCTCCCATTGCCATTGCCATTCCCCGTTCCCGTTCCCGTTCCCGTTCCCGTTCCCGTTCCCGTTCCCGTTCCCGTTCCCGTTCCCGTTCCCGTTCCCGTTCCCGTTCGTGGGCGGGGCCGGGCGCGGCGGGGGGCGGGGCCGAGCGGGGCGGGGGGCGGGGCCGAGCGGGGCTGGGCTGGGCGCGCGCCCGGAAGTGCCGCGGTCGCCAGGGCAACGGCGCCGTGCGGCGGGAGCGGGGCAGGTGAGGGACGGCGGGGCCGGCACCGGCACCGGCACCGGCACCGGGACCGGGGCCGAGACCGGGTGAAGGACCTGACCGGGGGAGGGACTGGGATCTGGCTCTGCCAGCGGGGCCGCTCTCTTGCTGTGGGGCCCGGCCGTGGGCTCAGCCCCAGGCCCAGCTGTGGCACTGAGGGCTCTGCCTGGGGCTGGGCCAGCCCTCACCAGGACAAGGGGCAGTGGGTAGGGACTGATGCCCAGGAAGTTCCACCTGAACATGAGGAGCGCCTGGGATACAATTGCCCAGAGAGGGTGCGGAGTGTCCCTTCCCGGGGATATTCCAGACCCATCCGCACACAAGCCGGTGCCCCGGGCTCTGGGCTGGCCTGCTGGAGCAGGGAGGTGGCACCGCACGAGCTGCCACTGTCCCTTCCAGCCTGAGCCAGCCCAGGTCGGATCCCAGGTCAGGGTGTGAAGTGCCCACCCTCCCAGACCCTGGGGTCACGGTTCTGGGGTCACAGCCCTGGCTGTCATTGCCCATCCCACCCCTCACAGACCCCTGTTTTCAGCCTGTCCCCTCTAGCATGCACCGTGCTGGGGCAGCACACACACTGCCGGAGGGTCCCACCAGGGCTTTTGTTGCTTGGGGGTTTATTCTTGGAAGTGGCAGCGTTACTGGGGATATTTGTAAGTGCTCCCGTGCACTTGGGAGTTCTGCCTCAGGTCGTTGTTGCCTTGGAGTTTATTTGTTAGCGGCAGCGAGGGGAAGGCACAGCCCCTGTCCCTCCCACGGGCTCCTGGGAAGCTGGGATGAGTCAGCTGGGCGAGTGTCCCTGTCCCCCTCGCTGGAGCTCAGGAGGGACAGGCCGGTCAGCTGGGGCTGGGCAGGGTGTGCTGGGACTCTGCCTTGGCCGTGCTCAGCTGGAGGAGAAATGAAATGTTAAATAACAAACACATCTCTGGCAAAGCGCCACAGGGGCTGTTCTCTGGTTGGTTTAGAATAGAATCCCAGAAGGGTTTGGGTTGGAAGGAAACTTAAATACCATCTTGTTCCACCCCTGCCATGGCAGGGACACCTTCCACTGTCCCAGGCTGCTCCCAGCCCCATCCACCCTGGCCTTGGACACTCCAGGGATCCAAGGGCAGCCACAGCTGCTCTGGGCACCCTGTGCCAGAGTGTCCCCACCCTCACAGAGAACAATTTAATCCCAAGATCCTGTCTAACACTGCCCTCTGTCAGCGGGAAGCCATCCCTCCCTTGTCCTGATACTCCAGGCCCTTGAAAAGAGCCTCTCTCCATTGTCCTGTCAGCTCCTTTCAGGTACTGGAAGGCAACAATTAGGTCACCCTGGGGCCTCCTCTCCAGGCTGAATAGCCCCAATTCTCTCAGTCTTCCCAGCAGAGCTGCTCCCTCCCCTGAGCATCCTGGTGCTTCCTCTGGACTTGCTCCAACAGCTCCAGGTCCTTTCCTTGCTGGGGACCCCAGAGCTGGAGGCAGCTCTGCAGGTTGTCCTCCCTCCTGCCCTCAGGTGTGCCTGGGATTGCCCCAGCCCAGGGTAAGGTTTTGCCCTTGGCTTTGCTGAACTCCAGGAGGTTTGCAATGACCCACACATGCTGGGATGACAAACAGCAGCTGAATGAGACCATGTCATTTCTGGAGAATGCCAAGCAATCCAGGGTGACCTTTTATTTCCCCCCTTGGTAAATGCTGCCACAAAACCCACAGGAACAGAAGAGGAGGTTCCCTGTGGCACTTCTCCAAAAAGCTGTTGTGAGGTTGTGATCCAGTAGCTGGGCTGTCTGTCCTGCATAGCTGAGAGCTCTGAGCGCAGCTTCCTTTGTGGAACACGCAGCAGAATGTGACTTCCTCCTCAGGGGAGGTCATATCACAGAATCATGGACTATCCTGAGCTGGGAGGGACCCACAAGGATCATCCAGTCCCACTCCTGGCTCTGCACAGACACCCAACAATCCCCCCTGTGCCTGAGAGCGTTTTCCAAACACTGCTGGAGCTCTGGCAGCCTCGGGGCCGTGCCCATTCCCGGGGGAGCCTGGGCAGTGCCAGCACCTCTGGGGGATGAACCTTTCCCTGATATCCAACCTAAACTTCCCTGACAGAGCTCCAGCCATTCCCTCAGGTAAATAATTCTCTGTTAAGCAGCTTTTGGTCACTGGAGAGTCAGAACAGCTTTTTCTGTATTGAATCAGGGGTTTTCAATCTCAGTGGTCTTGAGATACCTTTAAAATACGAAGTGTAGTCAGTCTTATCCCAAAATCCACAATGGGAACTGAATCTGCCACTGCAGGAACAGTGAAAAGGCCAGAGCTGTGCTCTGAGCTTCACTCATCTCCCATTTGCCCTGAGTTTGCAGCTTCAGAAGAAAGAAATTGTTCTTTCCATCAAAAACTTATGTTCAGTGGTGAAGGGCACAACTCCCCAAAGCTCTGGGTCAGCTTTACACAATTCCTGCCAAAGCCAGACCCTACAAATAACACCCTCTGTGACTCAGCCCTTACTGCAGCACAGGGAATGCACTGATACCCCAGATTTATTCTATTATTACCTGACACACAGCACAGCCTGGGAGTCTCAGGGAGGTTGAGCTCTCCTGGCCAGCTCCTGTAACTCTTCCCTCTGCTCCCAGCCCGCAGGTGCAATGGCCACAGCGGCTTTTCGGGACTCAGCACCGGCTCAGCTGCGCTTCCGTCCGGGCACAGCCACTGTGCCGTGGGCCAGCAGTGTCACCATGCACGTCTCCAGGCCCAAATCTGCCAAGGGACAGAGGCCAAGCCTGAGCCACCGTCAGGGCATGGAAGCCTGTCTGTGCCACGTGCCATCCTCCCCGCTGGCAGCCTCTCCTCGGGAGTTAGTGAGCAGCCGGAGAGCAGCACTCACAAAACCGGCGTTCCCACCTGCCCAGGTGTCCTGTGAGAAAATCTCAAAGCTCCTGCAGCAAGTGCCTCTGAAGACCTCCTCCTCCCTGAACAAGTACCGGGTGCTCCCCTCCATCATCCGCAAGGGCGCGGGGAGCGACGCCGTGGGAGCCTTGGCTGAACGGACCGAGCGGCTGCAAGTGAGCGAGGGGCAGGAGGATGCTCCAAAAGCCAAGACTGTTTCTGGAGGACAGAGATCTGCCAGCACGTTGTCAGGAAGTGACATTGGCACTGAAGAGAGCTCACAGAGGCGCTGTGCCCCCGGGCAGTGGGGGAGGCAGCAGAGGCAGCAGAGCTCTCGGGTGCTCCCTGTGAGCCCGGAAGGGCCGCACGTGCTGCTCGCTGTCCGGTCTCCCTCTGGGCAGAGGTTTGAGCACCACTTCAGGCCCTCTGACAGTCTCCAGACGGTCCTTGCCGTGGCAGGACAGAAACTATTGGCCAACTTCCAACACTGCAGGGTTGAAACCATGGAGGTTCCCCGGAGGAGCTTCTCTGACCTTACCAAGTCCCTTCAGGAGTGCGGGATCCTGCCCAGGTCCGTGCTGTGCATCCGACGGGACGAGCAGCACCGTGCAGCAGATCTTTAGGCACACAGGGATGCTGTGGGTCTTTCTGCTCAGTGCTTCTTCCAAAAAATCCAGTCTGATGCTTCCTGCACCCACTTGATCTTCCATGTCCCACGAAATCCCCATGAAGCAGAGATATGAATATGTAATAGTGTTTGGAATAGTATTTCAGATGCATAAACCTGATTCATACAGAGCAGCTCGTGTCACCTGTGCCATCACAAATGTCTTCCTCAGCACCACCAATCTTCAGCCTTTCTGGTGTGTTGAAGTTGCTGATGTTTGAAATCTCAGGTTTCCAAGGCTTCTCCCCTTGTCCTTTTCTGTGTTTTGGGAAGGTACCACTTCTCTGAATGCAGTAGCACCATTTAGAAAAGTAGAAACAGAACTGGTTAAGCTGCAGGACCACCTTCAGTAGTTTATCATTATCCTAAACATCTTCTCAAGAGACTGAAAAGGAGATCATACCCTGAAGCCATCTGGAAATAACAGTAATAACACATTAATGAATTACTGTGAAGTATTAAATTGCAAGACTGATTGTAAAATCCTGTGAGGGTTCAGTTGTTTCTGGGTAACCTCAGTCCAGCTCGTAACTGTGACTAAATCATCTTTTTAAAAACAAATTATTATTATTTTGGCTGTCTTGGGGAGCAGCAGGATTTTCTCCTTAGTCTTCCTTCTCTTATTCAGCTCATGTGATCCATAGGTAAGAAGAGATGGATAGTTAAGAAGGGATGTTACACATAATTCCATTTAATTCCTCTACACTGAAGTGAGTTAGTCCAAGAAGCAATGCTGCTTTGGGAATTTTTAAATAAGGTACTAATGGGATTTGACTGGGAATTGGCTCAAGGAGTAAGCCATCTTTTACTAAACCACCATTTAGTAAAATGGTTGAGTGACTTGCAGGTTTAGGTAAACACAATGTGCTTGTGCTAAAAAGAGAGAAATATCTTCTAATGGAATTTCAATGGCAGTAATTTTTAATCTCCTTTAAAAATGGACCACTTGCCACACAGATGAGTTTAAATGTTTTGAGGCAAACCCAACTTATTTTGAAGCTCAGTGTACAACTCAGCACAGGAGCACAAACACAAGAGGAGCAGAAAGCTGATTGCTGGTGCTGGCTGAGTGTTACCTGATGCTAAATCAAGTGTTCAGGCTCCAGCAGCTTTGTAAAACCAGTGTGTGATGGAGCAGTGGTCCCTGCTGCTGTTGGAGATGGGAATTGCTCAGCAGCAGTCCCAGATATTGAAACACATGGATGCCTTCAACAAAACCACAAAGTATTGCCCTTGGTTTCAGCAAAAGGAACCATTTTCCATGTTTCCTTGTGTTAGGCAGTTAATTCTCTATTTCTGCCTGTTGTATGGGCTGTGTTACTCCTACAGTTCAGAGTGTTTCCATCCTATGTTAAATAAAACCTTCTAGGCTGAAACTTGAACTTTAAATTATTTACATGAGCTGAGGTTTATCCATCAAACCTGCTCTTAAAAAACTTTTAATTTGATGGCAAATACCTCAGGGACTGCCAGAATTGTTCTGTGGATGGTGAGCTGCCCTCCACACCTTGCTGAAGTTTGTCTCTGTGTCCTGGCAGCCAAGGAGGAAGCACTCTGCATCAGTGACACGCTGTGAGCAGAGCTGGGGACCAGCAGGCAGCTGTGAGAGCACAGGGGCTCTGAGCAAGAACACAACAATCACACAATTCAGTAACTTGCCTCACAGTGGACTTCTCCTGCTGGAGGATGTTCCTTCTGCTAAAACTGGATGAGTTTGGTTCTGATCACCTCACCCACGCTGCAGCATCTCCAAAGATGGGCAAAAATTATCAAGTTTTGATCTAGCAAGCAAAGTGCAGGGAAAATACCTCTTTTCTCCCTCAGTTCTCCTCTTCCCTTCAGAACTGTTCTGGGGAGATTTTAGCAGCAATTCTAAGACTAGCAAAAGAAGCATGGGGGGAAAAACAGTATCTCATTTATGGTGTGGCATCATTTAACAAACTTCTTTGTGGGAATATTTCAAGAATTTCAGCATTAAAATTCATTCTGTCACAACTATAAAACTTATCAGGACTTTTGGCTGGGAATGTCCTTACTGAGGCTTTTAAACAGCAACAAAGTATTCAAGCAAGAAGTCAGCAAAGGGATTGTTCACTATGTGTTCTTTAATTCCAATTAAAAGTACATTAGAAACAGCACACAGGACCAGCAGCAGCTTCCATGACAATTCAACCCAAAACTCTGCTGTCACCAGGTCAATCAGCTGTACTAGGAGAGTAGGTGATTAAATCAAGTCTTCCACTCCACACACAAGCACTCACTCACCTGCCACTTTAAATAGGATTCCAACAGAATAAAAATAGATACACCCCAGAATACAAAAGGTTTAATTTTAAGCTGTTTTTTTTTTTTTCTTCACTAAAGCCTTTATACAAATTGATAAAAGGGTGCACAATTTCCTAAAATTTTAGGTACATTTTAAATGAGCCTTTTTTTACTTGGTAAAAGGATCCATATTCCTGTCTTTGAACAGAATATGATGGCCAAAATTGCAAAGAAAACAATTCAGTTTAAATTTACAATTTATACATTTGTTTTGACATGATTCCCACACTGAGTAGCAGGCCCATGGCTGCTCATGCATGTCCCATTTCCCCCCAACAAAGAGCTGTGCACCCTAAGTTCTGCTTCAGGAGCCTCCTTCTCCTGGAGACTGGGCTGGGGGAGCAGCCCACAAGGTCCAGCTGTGTGCACAAGAGGGGTCCCAACACACAGGAGGAATCATCCTTCCCTCTCCAGGAGCTGGGAATCCTTCCTTCTCCATGGAACACCCTGGGGCAGGGACCAACAACTGACTTTGCACTATGGAGCACTTCCCACCTGCAATTTGGCTGAGCAATTTAACTCAAAACTGGTACTGAAACATACTGCAACAGGTAAATTGGGTGTTCTAAGGGTAAATTTTTTTGGTCAATTTTTTGTTTTTTATTCCTGTATCTGATGGGTGAAGCCCAACAGCTCTGTACATTATCCACGCTGAGCTTCACAGCATGGTGCATTTAATTATATGGTGAAATTCTTTAGTACAGTTCCCTTCAAAATGCCCCTCCCACCCACCCACCCACACCTTAGCCAGGTTAAACATTTGGGATGAACTTCTGTAGTGTCATCACCACCCAAATCCAGGACAAAGGAAAAGAAAATACTGCCCAGCAAAGCGACACAGCACCTGTGCTTGCGAGTAGGAGCTACTGGAGACATCCTCAGGACAATTTATGTGAGGAAAAGCAGGACAAATTCATCAGAAAGCCAGAAATGAGTCTTAAAGAGCTCAGGGGAGTGCCAAAGAGAATGACATCCTAGTTTGTACAAGTTGAGTATTCAGCCAAAAACCAGCTGCCTTGTTTGGGGTTTTTAGTTTTTTTTTCTTTTTTTTTCTCTTTTTTTAATTTTTCCTTTCCTTATATCCATTATATATTCAGCTGTTGAATTTAAACTCATCAGGTTAATGTTGCACATTATTCCAATTAAAGGCTATTTTTTTTTCTTTTATAATTTTAGATAACTCCCTATTGCCTCTCTTTTGGCAAGTGTATTTCTCAAAATTCCAAAGATCATCCCATTTTAAGGCTAAACTAAGAAATGTTAAAAGCTTCTGTAAACATTTCCTCTTCCTCCCCATAGTTGCACAATTTGAAGTCCAACTGCAATTTTTAAAATGAGGTAATTTTTGTGTACTCATATCTTGAAGAGTCCTTTTCGGGACGAGCCGAGAGGCTGTGCCAATCCAAACGCTGATCCAATTGTAGTGGGAGAGCTTCCACAGCAGGGCACACACCAGTTCCAGCAGCTATTTCAGTTATTGATCTTCTCAATTTCATCCAAGTCGTCAGTATCCAATTTGTTTATCTTTTTATCTGGGAAAGAAGAGAAATATTCTTAATTTGTTACACTAAGCAGAGAAGGGAACGCTGCTGTCCTCAGCTGCACTTGAGTTCTGGTTTATCAGGGAATGTTCACTCAAGGTTTAAAAACATCAATTAAAACTGTTTCCTTTTATCAAAGGCCCACCTGGGTACTCCAGTGTTACCCACCCCTGGACCATCCACTTCAAGGACTACCCAGGCACCAGCAAACCCAGCCTGATTTATTCTGCTCCTGTCACAATCCCAAGGGATGCCACACCAACCACTCCTGCTGTGCTCCTCTGCCACCTGTTTAAAGCTCAACAAACACCAGCATCCAACAAGTCAAATTCTGCAGTGCTTCAACAGTTCAGAGAGAGGAGAAAGCCAGAGGGTACGTACTGAAATGTTCCTGGATTCTGTTGAGAATGTTCATGCTGTGCTTGCTGTCCACCATGTTAATGGCCAGCCCCCGCTTGCCGAAGCGGCCGGTGCGGCCGATGCGGTGCAGGTAGGTCTCGTTGTCTGGATTTCCATCCTTATCCACAGGCAGGTCAAAGTTGATAACAACAGAGACCTGCTCTACATCGATCCCTGACAAAAAGAAAGCATCAGGTTACACAGCTTCACTTATTTAGGGCAGGAACAGCCTCCTCAGACTCTGAAATGGAGCTTTGCCACAACATCCTTGTGGGGTACTTGGAAAAAAAACTATCAAGCTGTTAGGGCAGAGAGTCCCACTGAAATTGCCAAAGGCACTTAAATATTTTGGAAATTCCACCAGCACTTAAATATTTCAGAAACTCTCTCCTTCCCTGCAAAACTTTAAAGACTTGTGTTTTTCCAAGTCTTAACTGTTCTAGGGTGTCAAATTGCAGCATGAATTCCTACTGGGATAGTGAACTGGATTTCACTGCTTCTGTTTCCTGTACTTGGGCAAACACGTTCACTGCAAACCCTGAATGTCAGCAGCACGAGTCAGCCTTGGTGCCAGACTCTCACAGGATGGGCTTTTCCATCTCAAGCAGCAGGAATCCTGGGTTTGCCCACAGGCATACAGTGTAAGGACACCAATTTCTGCCAACTGGAACTGAGGATGTGAATTCTTCCTGTGAGCTGCCCAGGGGTATGTGTTATCTTAGGAACTGCTGCTTCCAGCCCTCCCTGTGATGCCTTTTTGGGCTACCTAAAAACAAAGGCCAGACAAAACTAAGGGTTTGTATTTATTTAAGGGCCCTCCAATACATTCCAGGTAGATGAAGCCCCTCAGGTGCTACACCCAAAAACGGACTGTGGGTCACAGGTTTTCATACTTCATTAAGTTTGGTCCATTTGCATATTGGGGGTTAATCCTGCAATTACAGCTTCAGGTAATGAAGTCATTTACCCCAAGTTTGCTCCCTCCAACTCCCTTTTGTTTCCATTTCTCAGGGCCTGAGACAGTGAGGTGTCCTTGATTCCCAGCCCAGAGAGGAATTGTTGTGTCTGACCAAAATGGGAGAGCAGCAGCTGACACTGTGTGTGGAGTTAGACACTAAATAATGCAGGATTACAAACACATGAAAAACATAAAAGCTAAAATCCTAAGGCATCACCTGGCCCCACTCCCCCTGTACCCTACCTCTGGCACAGACGTTTGTGGTCACCAGCACCTTCTCCTTGCCCTCGCGGAAGCGCTCGATGACGGCAGCTCTCTGCTCCACCATCATCTCCCCGCTCAGCAGGGCCACCTGATGGCCCTCCCGGGACAGCTCGGCCGCCAGCCACCCCGCCGTCTTCCGAGTCTGCAACACACAGCCAGCCCCACGGTTGGGAGGGCTTTTAATGCTGGAAAGAGGCAACAAACCTCTCTGGGAGCTCACTAGAAGCTCTGTGGCTGCTCAGTTTTTGTCTCCCTTACAAACTGTATCAGAAGGACAGTGCACCTCAGCCAGCACAGGAGTCCTTGAGTAACAAAGGACAGGTTGTGTTTGTGCAGTGCTCCTTCGGTTTCACTCTGCTGGAGGCTGACACTACATGTGTACAGTGAAAACTCATGAAAATTGTCACAAACCCACAAGTACAGTAATTTCACAATTATAAGCCGCACTGAGTATAAGCCGCACTTCCGGGTGCCAGCAACTTTTCATTCTCTGTCCATACACAAGCTGCACCTGATTATAAGCCACACGTTACAATACAGAGTGTGATAAAAGGGATCTGTTCTATCACCATCTGTTGAGGGTGGGGGCAGTGATCCTGATCTCCGTGGGAGATATTCTGCTAATGGGCCATCCATTGAAACCAGGCAGGGCAGTGTTCTTTATCTTTTCATAACCCATCCTTCCTCCAGCCAGTCATTTTCTGCTCATGGCCATTGAGTCCCACTGTGGGACTGATAAAATTACTGCATCCCATTGGGAGTTGCTCCAGCCAGGGGGAAGAGCCCAACATTTCTTACCAAGATAAAAAGAGAGGTTTTGGGACACTAAGGGAGCCCCTTTCTCCACTGGACTCCAGAGGGAAACCGGATTTCTCCACATCACCACTGGAGCTCCGGAGGGAAACTGCACCTTGTACAGGAGCACTGCTCCAACTGAGCCACATCTGTCACTGCAGGAGGATGCAGCCACCATGGAATGGGACTGCTACCAACACCCTGCCTGACAGGGTGTCAGGTTGTACTCTGACTGTGTCAGGGTTTGGAGTTTGTTCTTTGTAGTGCTGTATTTCTATTTTAATTTCCCTAGAAAAGAACTGTTATTCCTAATTCCCATATCTTTGCCTGAAAGCCCCTTGATTTCAAAATGATAGTAATTTGGAGGGAGTGGGTTTACATTCTCCATTTCAAAGAGAAGCTCCTGCCTTTCTCAGCACACACCTGTCCTCCAAACTAAAACAGCAACTTTTCATTCTTTGTCCATATATAAGCCACACCTGATTATAAGCCGTACTTTGGGTTCGGACCAAAATTTTAGTCCAAATGGTGCGGCTTATAATCATGAAATTACTGTACTCAGCTTGGAAAATTCACGGTCAGTCCTGAATGTAGTTGTGAAATCCCACAGAGGCTCTGCACAGCCTTGAATTTTTGAACAGTTTTTTGAGCTCCAATTATGTCTTGAGACAGCCTAAAAGCAAACTGCTGTAGCAGGCTCCAAACACTTTCATCCTGTCTGAGCTCATTTTGCTTGGCTGTTCTGTGCTGTCAGCACTGATTTTTCCCTAAAAATTATTATGGTGGCTTTCAGAAAAAGAAAACCAAGTCTCAGTATGATTCACAGTGAGATTCCAGAGGTGTATCCTCAATTGCCTGAGGGAAATGAAGTCCCAAGAACAGCTCTGTATTAGCTAGAGTAGCAAAAAACTTCCCAAACCCTCATTCTGCCCTATTTTCATCCATTTTCCAACCCCACTTTTTTTCCCATTAATTCAGAGTTTTGGAAAAATGTGCATTACTCTGATCTTTGCTTCAGAGGACTTTAGGGATAACTGACCATTCAGGAATAAAAAAGTCCAATGTTGTCTCCTGGATGGACAAACCCAGAGAATCAAACCAGCCAGCACTAACGTGGCTTTCTGGATTTCTCTCAAAGACTGAGGCAGAGAAGCCAAAAAGGGCAATTTTGTTCTCAGTTCCTTTCTGGAAACTGTGTCTGGCTTGGTTTTAGCACTGCAGCCTCTGAGGGGGTCCCTAGGACTGACATTCCCTGGAAGCACTCACATGGCAGAAGATCATGGCCTGGGCAATGGTGATGGCGCCGTAGATGTTGCAGAGAGCCCGGAACTTCTCATCTCTGTTACTGCACAGAACGTAATACTGCTTGATGGTGTCCAGGGTCTCCTCCTCACGCTTCAGTTTGATAATGTTTGGGTCAGGAACAACTTTTTGAGCAAATTTCCACACAGAATCCTCGAAAGTGGCTGAAAACAGGAGCATCTGGCAGTCCCTGGGGAGCATTCTGTAAGAGAGAGAGAAATAGGGAGGATTCCCACACAAAACTCATCTCCTGATATCCTGATGGAATTCATGCTATGGGCAAAGGAAAACCATAACCCTGGAATCAGTTATTTCAGTGGCTGGAAAGAGTAAAACCAATCCTACCCACCATGATCACTCCCTCATGGACAAGCATCCAGACTTACCTTCTAAAAAGGAATAAACCCTGCTCCAGGGACAGGATTTTTATTCTGTAAGGAAATGAAACTGACACTGTGCCTCAATGAACCCCCTGGACTAAAGCTAATCTATTACTCCAATCCTGTTGGTTCACTGGTGAGGACAGTGGTCCCCACTGCAGCCCCCTGTCCCCATGGCACCACTCCATACCTCTGAATTCGGATACTCTGGTCCTGGTGGCCCTGGGTGGCGATCATCACATCTGCCTCATCCAACACAAACACCTTGATCTTCTTGGGATCTATGAATTTCAGTTTGGAGCACCAGTCCAGCACGGTGCCAGGTGTGCCGATGACGATCTGCTCTGAGATCTTCTGCCCTCTCTCCACTGCAGAGACAGAAGGAAGGGCTGCTCTAGGGTGGCTGTGCAGACAGGGAAATGCTCCAGCCCTCTCTGACCCAGACTGTTCTGGGGCACCTGAGGAGCACCATTCCCTCCTTCCTGTTTGTGGTGTTTCCCCTTACTCACGTTTGTTGCCTCGGACAGCATATGCAAGTTTCAGCTCTGGGTAGAAGTTTCCCATCTGTTCAATCACTTTTCCTGTCTGAAGTGCCAGCTCGTATGTTGGGGAAAGGCACAAACACTGGAGGAACAGAAGGATAAGGAGTAAGGTGATCAACATTCAGGGCAACACTATCACACTTGCTTTTTAAAATCCTTGTTGAAGTTTTCTTCAAGATGAACATGCAAGTGGCTGAACAGTTTCTCAACCATCCCATGAGGAAACCTGATTTTAAAAGTACCTCTCCCGGCATTGTCGAATTACCCTCTCTTCCACCCCAAACCCACTCATCAACCCCCTTCAGTCTGCACTATTTCTCTGATTTAAGTCCTCACAGAAAGATTTAACTCCTCACAGAGCAATGCCATTCTGTGTGATGCATGAGAAGGACTGACAGGAACAAGCTTTGACCAAAATCCACATCTTCTGCACTGAAGGCATTTTGATAAATCCCCAAACCTCCTTCCCCTTTAAGCAGTTTAAAGAAATGACACCATGGCTCCATCAAGCCACGAATTTACATCTGAAGGCCTCCCAGCAGCTCAGACTCTTCACTAGATGGCACTGCACTGCCAGGGAAGGCTCCAAAACAGCCACATCCCACAAACTTTACCTGTGGATACTTGTTCCCAGGCTCAACCCTGCTGAGCATGGCCAGGACGAAGGCAGCTGTCTTGCCAGTACCGGACTGCGACTGCGCGATGAGGTTCTGCGGGCTGGGGGCACAGCAGGCACAGCTCACAGGGTGAAGCACCACCAGGGCATTTGAATCCTATCACATTTACCCCTGCTCTGGATCCATGGCCAGCTTGACCAGCCATGAATTACTTCCTGCCCAACACCCTCCTTCAGTGTTTCTCAGTTATGGAGATTTGGAAGGAAAAAAGTGGTTGTGTCCCAGTAATTTCCCATTTCACACGTCTTCCCCAGTGTCTCAGTATCTCACACATTCCAGCTTAGGGTTGTGGAGAGGAAAATCAGCACCTCAGCTACTCCCACCCACTCAGGATTTCTGAGCTATTTCGTATTATTCCTTCCCAAACTGATGAGAAAAATGGCAACAACCTCCCAAAGCCCACAGCACCACATGCTCAGTACCAGCTCTAGGAAAAGGACAAATCCAGGGCTGCTGTCTCATAGTTAATAACCACAGAAACACTGTGGCATGGGAACCCTTTCTCCACACCCTGAGAGTTTCTCCATCACCCTCCTCCCATCCAAAATTCGGAAGCAGCACACTGAACCTTTCAAATCTATTCTGGTAGAGAGTAGGAAGAATGTGTACGTACGGTTCAGCAAGCATCATGGGCAGGGCATTCTCTTGGATCTTAGATGGTCTGTTAAAGCCCATGGCATAGACTCCTTGCAGGAGCTGTGGTTTCCTGAAAAAAGAAATTTTTATATCATGACCTATTTAAGTCCATTTAGTTTTCATTTGTGTACAAAAAGGTGAGAAAAACCCCGGAGAAGACATCCCTGGTACAATCCTACCCATGAAATAACTATGATCAGCATCTGGAAGCTACAGGTGACAGCAGGAAGTCTGGACAGGAAGCTTTGTAAAAACCCCTGGATTTAGTAAGTCAGCCTGCATGTCCCAGCTCTAGGGCAAACCCTGTGTCTAAGGCCAGCACTGCTTGTTCCAAAGCAGCTTTTCAGACAATCCAGGAATCCCAGAGCAGAAAGCATTAATCCTGTCCTTCAGGCCAATCCCATTTCCTCAGCCATGTCTAATCTTGGTGCCAAAATTATCACTCTTTGATGACTCAGACGTGGGACAAAGCGTGAGGAACAGGAAAAAGGGATCAAGAGATCCTTGCAAGGACTTCAGGAAGTCATGTGCATTCTGTAATGCAGCTGAGCAATGCTGGCTCAGGTAAACGACTGATAATTAGCTCAGTTTGCTGTGGCTACACTTTGTGATCCGTGGCTGCAAGCCAGCCCTCACAGCCAGAACTGTGTGGTGACACTGCTGGCCAGCAAACTCTCATCTGCTGCTTTCTCTCGAGGGAGCTTTCAACTCTCAGCAGACACTTGTGTGGACAAGAAGACCCCAGAACAACCCAAATCCAGGTTATGGTGCTGGAAACTCTCAGCTGATGACCCCCAGCTGCTCCCTCAATGCTGTGAGTGCTCTCAGAAGGGCTCTCCTTTCAAGGCAGGTTACATCCTGCCCACATTTCCCACTGCAGTAACTTCCCATTGAGCACAACATGCTTTTGCAAAAACCCTGTATTACTTTCGATGGCTGGAACAAAAGCTCTTTGAAAATGTAACCTTGTGCTGCTCCAAGCAAGGACAGACAAAGCCCAACTCTGCACCAGTTGCCAAGGATACCCCGAGTCATAACAAAATGAAGACTCAATTAGGCTGGCTGTCCCTGTCATTAACTCCCTGGGATTGTTTGCCTTTTGAAACACAGGAATGAATTAGTCTAACAGGCACTGCAGGACCTCAGCTTCTTTTTGTTGACATTCAACCACAAAAACTAACAAAGCAAAACATCCTGGCATTTCATGGGGAGAAAGCTCCTTAGCTCTCATTTTCCTGCAGAGCTTGTAGAGCAACAAACTTGAGAACAGTGCAAGCACAACAATCCCAACAGGAGGCAATCTTCAGCACATTAATACATGTACCCATCAACCATGCCTTGAAAGCTGCACTGGTAGAGCTTTTCAGTGGAAGTCAGAAAATACTGGTCTCTCCAGTACATAAATCCAGTATTGCTAGAAAAGATAAGCTATTCCCTTGGTGCTGTTCACTACTGTTGTTTCAGATGGAAGCCCCCACTAGGCACTCAGATAAACCAACTCTCCTTGCATTTAAATAACACAAATCATACACTCACTTATTAATGACAGGTTGGCAGTAACCTGAAACACAAACCCATCTATTTTTAAGTGGTATCTCCTATGCAACCAGGGAATTTTTCAGGACATGAATTTTTCAGTTTCAGCTACCTGATGGGCTCCAAACTCACATCTGCTCTGGCAGTTTTAGCAAAACTGCTCTCTCTCCCTGAGCTTAAGAATAAGGCTCCCCATGACAAACTGAAAAATGCAGTTATAAGGGAGCTTGTTTAATATATCTGATCCCAGGACTCAACAGCTCCATGCAGAAAAGGCTCTGGCTCATCCCAGCAGGCACTTACAGGCGCAGCTCCTCGAAAGACTTGACAGAGTAGAGGGGTGATGTGGGGTCCCTCTGCAGCACCTCCACCTGGTTTGTGGTGTCCACCAGGTTACTGCGGATCAGCTTGTTCAGCAAGGACTGGGCAGCTCTGTCCTCTGGGAGGGGAGGTGGAAAACATAAATCCATCAGTCATAGCCTGCTCCAGGTCTTGCTCCCACTGAACTCCTGAGCCAGTTAACAGGGACAAAATCCTTCCAAATACTGAAATTCTTCATTAGAGTGTAATGGCTTGAAGAGCCCAAACCTCCTGGCTGAGACATTGAGAGATCCCAGAGATTTCCCCATTTAATACCAAGGAAGACAAATCAAACAAGCACTGTTCTAAGGGGGCCTTTAACAGATCCAGATCTCTGCTTATTTAAGATTATTTTAGCTTAGCATCCACCTGGGACAAGATCAGGCCTCCTCAACCCTCACTCTGCCAGGTGGGCAGACACCTCCTAGGGTTTTATTTTGAAGGAAAGTTTGAGGATAAATGGTACTTCAAAAGATTTCAGAGCTGAAACACAAGGGCTGAGGATAAGGGAGATCCAAATGAGGTAAAACTGCTGCACTTTGGGATTTTGTTACTAAATCTGTTTCCTAAAACCACCTTCTGAAAGAATGGGAGCCTTTACCCACCTCTGAACAGCCACTGCATAAAGGCAACTTGTTGGTTGCTACAGCAATGCCAGCTCCAGGTTATCCAACTGCTCCTGTATCCAGTCCTGCCTTGAGGATACTGCTATCCCCTTATTGCTCTCCACTCTAATCCAGGAGTCTCCCAAGTTATTACAGGACACAATGCCTTTAAAAGTGTTATGGAGGAAGGACATGTCTTACAATTAAGTCCTTGGGGCAGGATACAAGATCAGCGCTCCTGAGACATAAGGCAGACTTGCTTTAAGTATATATTAAATCAATTAATTAGAATTAAATTAAATTAATTTCCTTGCCAAAGCTTTTTTTTTCAGGAAAGCACTTACCCTTCTCCTCATCCTCCGTCTTCTCCACATTGTCATCGGCCTTGACCACAGCACCTGAATGGGAATGGTTTAGGTTTAGGGGGACACAGGTGAGGTCAGGCCTCAGGGACAGCCCACACCCCCAGAGCTCTGGAATATCCTGGGAAAAGCTACAAAAGAGCTCATTTTCCTGAGCAGAACTGCATTGCTGTGCAGAGGAAACCCAAGCTCCAGCTCTAAGTGGAGTTTAACAGCCACACCAACGGATTTTGCTCACACAGCTCCCTGAGACACAAAAGTTTTAGTCTGTGCTGCTGCTTAATCTCAGGTCTTCTGGAATCTCATGATTTATCAGAAATTTGCTTTGGCAGCAGCACTCTGAACCCCCACAGGGAAACATTCCACCCTTTCCAAGCCCATCCAAGCAGCTGGAACTCACCATTGGCATCTGGTTTGGTTTTTTCATCCTTCAGATGTAAAGTGCTCAGCTAGAAATGAGGAAAAACACAAAATCAGAGAAATTCAACTATAGCTCCCTATATTCTAATTCCAGCAAGGAAAACCTGAGCTTTGGATTTATACAGCATTGCAGAAACCCTGTTCAACTGGAAGGAATGAAGATACAAGAGGAACTTGATTTCAAGAGTTTTAACAGAAATACAAGTTTTTCTAAGCTGAAATGACAACACAGTGGTTATTTTCTGTCCTGCAGCCTCCACTCCCTAATGGTTCTATTGATGGAAAATGGGAGAAAATCAGCATTCCAGGATGGAAAAAGGATCCATGCACTGTCCTGGCTGGCACAAGCTGCCCCAAGATGAGTTTGCTTCACCACCTGAGATGTGCAGGGAGAGCAGCCCCGAGGGCCATCCCCACATCCAGGGGCTCAATGAGTGTTCTGTGCCCAAGGAAAAATAGAAAACAATTTTTCTGAGATACGAAGTCACATCCTTTCATTAAAAAAGAAAAAAAAAGAAAGAAAGAGGGATGTTTTTGGATGATGGAAGCCAGAGCTGAGGTTGGATGGGTGCCTGAAGCGGTGCAGTGTCTGGATGGAGGGTGAGGGGACCGCAGGGACGTCTCTGCCCTTTGGATATACAAAAAATAGATGAAGGCGAAAAATTCTTAAAAATAATAGTAAATCAACACATAAATACAAATTGGGGGTTTTCCTTATAAAGGAAGAGCCCATATCCAGGGACAATCGGATAGCCCGGGCCCTCCCTGCCCCCACGGCAGAAAATGGGGCGAAAAAGGGTTTGTGCCATCGCTGTTTGCTGAGGGGAGGCGGCGGGGCCGCGCAGCCCGAGCGACCCCGCGCCGCTGGAGCGGGCCGGGCCATGCCGAGCCCCCGCCGGCCCCGGCGCGCACTCACCGACTCGGCCGCCGCCTCCTGCTCGTCCACGGCCAGGGCCCACGAGTCGGTGGCCATGGCCGGCCCGGGGTGGCCGCAGCAGCCGCGATGGCGCCGGGCGGGAGCGGCGCCTGCGCACCCGCGGCACCGCCCCGGCCCCGCCCGGCCCCGCGCACCGCGCACCGCGGCCGCGCACGGGCGTTCCGGGCACCGCGCGTTCCGGGCACCGCGCGTTCCGGGGGCGGCGGGGACAGGGCACGGGCGGGAGGGCTGAGATCGCGGCTGTGGGGGTGGGGGGAGGTGGGCGCTGTGTGGGATGAGGCTGTGAGTCCTGTGTGGGGAGAGGCTGTGAGTGCCGTGGGGTTGTGAGCTGTGTGCAGTGTGGGGCTATGAGCTCTGTGGGGCTGAGAGTTCTGTATGCAGTGAGCTCTGTGGGGCTGTGAACCTTGTGCAGTGTGGGGCTGTGAGCTCTGTGTGCTGTGTGGGGCTGTGAGCCCTGTGAGCTCTGTGTGGGGCTATGAGCTCTGTGTGCTCTGTGGGCTGTGAGCCCTGTGCTCTGTGGAGCTGTGAGCCCTGTGCTGTGAGGGGCTGTGACCCCTGTATGATGTGGGGCTGTGAGCCCTGTGCTGTGTGGGGCTGGGCAGTCAGGTGCCCTCTGTGTTGAGGGCCCTGCGGTCAGGGGCCTGGTGCCCTGAATGCTGTGGGGCTGAGATCAGCACCCTGCTATGATCTGGGGTCTGGGGTCAGCCTGGCTCTCACCTGATGCACCCTGCTATGATCTGGGGTCTGGGGTCAGCCTGGCTCTCACCTGATGCACCCTGCTATGATCTGGGGTCTGGGGGTCAGCCTGGCTCTCACCTGATGTGGGGCTCAGTCCCCTGTGTGACGTGGCCATCCCTGGGGTCAGACCCCCCTGTGGTGTGGGGCTGGGGCTGTTTCCCCTGTCTGGTTTGGCCCTGCTGTGCCATCTGGTGTGAGGCTGGAGCTGTTTCCCATTGAATGGAGTCCCTTTGGAAGCCAGGGCTGGGAAAAATCACGCAGACACTGTGACATTTGCAAGGGAGCTGCAGCTCTGTCTCTGGAACAGGGATGGAGGTGAAAACAAGGTAGTAGGATGAGTCATGGAGGTGTAGAAATGACACGAGCTGCAAGAGTCATTTCCGTCCTGTCTCCTCTGTAGGGCAGGAGCCGGCTTAGACCTGGTGTCAAACCTGTTCTTGAAAGGTCCTGGAATAAAGAGGAGTAAAAGGGAAAGTAGAAATGAAAGAAGTGTTGGAAGAGCCTGTGGGATTTCCTCACTGTGCTGCTGTTCCTTTCCTTGAGCCTTGTTAGACAGAGCAGCTCTCAAGGAGGGTCTGAATTTGTGTTTTTATTCCATGCAGCAGAACCAGTAAAATGGCCAAGCCTGCAGGCATCTGCCACAAATTCCCAAAACAAGGATTAGTTCCCTGACTCAGTATTCCCCTTTAATAGAGACACTTCATTTGTTCCCACAGCCTGAAACTTCCATCTGAGCTGTCATTTCTTTCTGTCCTGAGAAATCTTATCTCAGGCAGGGCTGGACCCTTCACTATTGCTCTTCACACAACTGTAGTTGTTTTTTTCCTTAAAACAAAACCCCATCATTATCAAGTATTATCATCTGATGTTTTTCCATCTAATTCAGTTTCCTGCTTGGAGGTGGTAGCTCTGTGTCCCTCAATCTGTTGGGATCCTCCCCAGCCCAGCCCCACACGTGAACTTTGGGGTCTGGCAGTTTTATTTGTGGAGGTGACATCATGGCATTTTTTTCCATGGCAACAGGAGGATGCTGAGCACAGGAGCTGAACGTGAGGAGATTTTCAAAGGGAACAGAAGAGGCAGCCAACGGCAAGTCTGAGACATTAATTAGTTAATTAGGATAAAAATAAAGATGAATGTGGGAAATCCCAGAGGCTGACAGGCTCATGCTTCCAGTCTAATATTTTCTTGCAGACACACCTCCCATAAGGACATTTGGTTGGGATTAGTCCCATTTTAGTGAGGGGGAAACAGAGGCACTGAGAAGACAACTGTGATCAGGCAACATTGGCTGGGGGCAGATCCTTCCAACACCTTCCTTTTGCTCCTTGACCTTGGCTGCAATAGTTCCTTGGGGTTTTCAGGGCTGTGCAGCCTGTCAGTGAGCTGTGACTGTGGTGGGTGTTTCTCTGCTCTGTCCATGAGGAAGGACTTTTTTCCTCAGTCTCTGGAGCAGGAGTGGGCTCTTGGAGATGTGGGTTTCCTGTGGGTTCCATGCAAGGTCTTTGATTTTGCTGGAGACTCTGCTGTCATATAATTACATATTTATTCGTTTCAACATGAGATAAGTATTCAGATTAATTTAAATAAATGCTTAATTCCCCTCACCAGCAGACTTTGGCTGTGCTGGAATGAGATCTCACAGTGATGGAGGGTGGATGGTGGAATTTCATTGGAATTACCTCTGGTTCTTACACACCAAACAGGTCACACAGAAACCTGCTGGAAGGAGGAAGAAGAGGAAGAAGAAAAGGAGGAAAAGAAGGAGGAGGATGAGCCGGAGAAAGAGGAGTAGGAGGCAGTCCCTGCCCAACCCTGTCATTACTTTTCAATCATCAGTCTTTCAACAGGGTGATTATTTGTTTCTTCAGAGCATTCCAGGCTAAGGAAAATGGCAGTTAACATACAGAGCACACATGGAGATCATGGGACGTGCTCATTGCTGTCCATCCTACTGGAGATGTGGTTTAGTATTTGGTTTTTTTCTGGTTGTTTTTATTTTCAGTTTTGCTCCCATCTCCCAGCACAAATGCACCACACTTGCACACTTGAGTGAGCTGGATAATGAACCTGGAAAGCCTGTCCTGTGCTTGGCCAGTCCCAGAATCCACCCAGGCAAGAACCAGGACTGGAAATACTCCTCTGTGGTGGTTAGAGATGCTGCTGTTACCTGGCCTCAGGTGGGTAAAGCCACAAGCCTAGAGATGGCACTTAGGTGACCTCAAATGCTACTTTTAGCTTCTCCTCTCCTCTGTTTTGCCTCATTTATACCCACCCCATTCCCTCCTGCTGCTCCCTGGGAGGGGCTGGCCCTCATCAATGGTGGGGTGTCCTGGGCAAAGCCAACCTGGAGAAGAAGAGGAGGAGCAAACACCAGCTGGAGACCCCTGAGAGCTGTTCTGGGCAGCACTTTTGATCACCTCATTGATAACTGTGGTGATGCAGCTTCAGTGTCAGCACAAATATTAATCCCCCCAAACCAACTCCATGTGTGTCCTCCTGAGGTCTCACACTTGCCTCATCCACCATGTCAGATGTTGCTTTATCTTCTAAATAAATACCCTGCTGCTACCACGTTTGTTGGTTTGAATCCCAGGATTTCTCCTGATATGTTATTTTCTTCCTAGAAGCCACAAACCATGGTAAACAAACATTTACAGGTGCTGGGAACATGGGACATGTGTTTTTCCATGGCTGATTTATTTGTCTGGCAAGAACCATAAATTCTGGAGGTTCAGGGCTGAAGTCAGCCCTGGGAGCTGGGCTTAGGAAAAAATTCTTGAACAGGCATTTGTTTGTGGAGTTTCTTGCCTTTTCCTTTAAAACACATTGTGCTTGGGGAACAAGATGGGTCATTAGGGATGCCACATGTCTGGTCATCCTGACCCCGTGGTGTGGATGTGTCCTTGGAGGCCCGGGGAGAAAGAAGAGCTTTACCCTCAGTGTGCTCTGCCCCAGGCTCAGTGTCCAGCTCTGCTTTGGGACAATGTCCAAGTCTGTGCCCCTCTGGCTGCCTCAGTTTCCCCTTCTACAAGTTGTTTTTCCTGGGTTTAAGGGTGAGTTGCTCAGGGCAGGGACTGTATCCCACCAGGGGCATCCCTCAGTGACAGCATTGCTGCTCTGGGGTCCTTTAGACCCCCAAGGGTGGGGCTGTGGCTGAGGCGCTTTGGGCTTTGGGTGCTCCTGAGGAGGAGAGGATGAGCTGAGATGGGAATGGGGACAACAGCAAGAGTGGGAGAGAGATCCAGCCTAGGGCTGCAGAGAAGACCAGTGAGCAGTGGTGCATCCTGATTTTGGGGGGCTTTAGGGTGCTTTCCTTCCTTTGAAAGAGGAAGGGGATGACAAAGGTGAATGCGGTGGGTTCTTCCCCTCGCAGCAGCTGCTGCGGAAAATCCCGGGGAGACAAATGGTGGGGATGTGTAAGGGGAGTTCGCAGCCTCTTTTTCCCACCAGCCTGCCCAGCTCGGGGGCATCTCCTTCGCCCCTCGCCCTTTCCCTCCCCTGCAGCCCCCGGGCTCAGGAGGGGAGCGAGGGGAGGGGGAACCGCCACAGTGTTCGGGGGGATTGTCATGGTTACCTCCCTGGCAAAACAAATGGCTCCACTGGGTGATGATGATGATGATGATGATGATGATGATGATGGTCACCCAGACAGCTCCGGACACTTTGAGCCAGCAGTGGGGAGCGAGAGACCCACCCTGGGGATGCGGAAGCCCCCCATCCCAGGGGAGCCAGGCACCCTCCGGCTCCGTGCACCCTCCTGCCGGGGCACATGTTGCTGCAGCCGGCTCGGTAAGACCCCCGGGTACCCCCGGACTCCCCGGTTTCCCCCAGCCCCGTGCCCGGTGGGGAGGGTCCGGGGGGTGAAACCACCGGTTGCTGAGGTGGCTGGTGGTGCAGCGCTCCCCCACCCCAAGCCCCGGCGCTTGCTCCTCTCCCTCTCTCCCTCCCTTTCCCTCTCTCCTCATCTCCCTCTCTCCCTGTCTTCCAGAGACAGCGCTCCGCAGCCGTGCCTGTCGCCTTCGGGATTCCTCCTGCCCCTCCTGCCCCCCCAGCCCAGCCGCAGAGGGGTTGGAAGAGTGGGTGAAGTTGCTCCAACCCCCCCATCCCCTTCTTCTTTCTCCCAGGAAAGGTAAGAAAAGCAGTGGCTACTCTCCAGTTGCTCCTGCACCTTTTTAGCTCCGCAGGGGTGGGTGTGAGGGGTGTGTGTGTGTGTCACTTCCCAAGGCTGTGCACGATCCCAGCACAAAGCCGCTCACTGAGGAGATCCCTGTCATAATATTTGTGCAGGCACAAGCCCACACTTTGCAAGCTGCTGCTTCCCAGCCTTGCTTTTTCCCAGCTGGATGGTGAGTCCCGGAACATCCCATCCCTCCCCAAAAATTGTACAGACATTAGCAGCGACTGTGTCTGTCTGTGTGCAGGCAGAGGACAGGGATGGATGGGGGATGATGCTGGGGATGGGCTGTTGCTGTCCTGGGCAGCCAAGTGGGATAACCCATCCTGGTACACACTGTTTGGGGAAGGAGGAGTGACCTTGGCAGGGTGAGGGGGGCTGATCCCCCCGGAAAGGATCAAAACGCTGAGAGCTGGCTGGAATCCACCACACTGGCTGGGGCAGGGCAGGACAGGGCAGGGGGGGATGGAGAAGGGCTGTGCTGCTCCTGGGGGCCCTGTGTGGATCCTCCTGGGATCTGGATGCACCCCAAGCAGGAAACAAGCTGCCTGGTGGGTTTAACCCATCTGAGGGGTGTCTCGGCCAACACCCCCCCTCTGGCTCAGCCCAGAGATCTTCCCCCCAGCTGTGAGCCCGGTGAGGTGGGGGTTAACTAACTCTGTGTCAGAAATGTGTGATAAACAGCTCTAGGAAGGGGCCTGGGACATGAATCCAGGTCTCTGAGACCCAACTCTGGGGCCAGGCTGGTGGTGCAAGACACTTGCTAGGGTTATAGCTGACAGTCCCCAAAATCTGCCCCTGCCAGGGCTGTCAATCATGTCCAGCCTGGCACTGCATCACCTCGGGAAGGGGGAGCAAGTTGCTTCCACTGGGCTCTGGCAGGAGCAGCTGCTTCCCAACCTTTCCCCAGTTTCCACATCTGAGGCCTCAGGGTACCCTTGAGGCCAGGAATCCTTGTCACTGTTGTCACCCTTTGGGGGGTCTGCAGTGGCTGTTTCCTGGTTTTCCATCAAGTGGGATATTCCTCTTGCAGACTGAGGCAAGGGGAGGCTGGAGATGGGAGCACAGTTCCTGAAGCTTTTCCTGAGAATCCCACAGGTCTGCCATGGTGGATCCATGGCTCTTCCACACAGGACAGTGCTATGGGTGCTCTTTGCAACCCCATTTCCTCCTATTGCTTCCTCAACCTATCTTGGGGGTTGATCCCAGTTTCCTGGCCAGGTTTGAGCTTTGTGCTATGGGAGAAAGCAGCTGGAGGGCTCCTGCATGTCTTAGTCATGGCCATGTGGGTCAGGTAGGTGAAGTCAGAAGTCAGGGGTCCCTCAGCAGCTCCCTGAGCCTTGCTGCCCCTGAAAACCAGGGAGAATTTCCAAGGGTGACTCTGCTTGAGAGCCCTAAAAGTTTGGGAAGAGCAAGGTTTCTCCTGTCTTGGATTTGCAGACAGGGGGGAGTTTGTTTCCCGTGGTGATTGCCCAGGAATGCAGAAGGGAGGCTGTGGTGCAACAGGCATCCTTGGCCATCCCTGTCCACTCGTACATCTCCACAGGGCGCTCCGGCTGTCGTCATCCCGGCGAGCCACTGGATGTCAGTGTTGATTGAGACAGACGACGTGGAAGGAATATTTTACCCAGCTGCAGAAACCCAGGCATCCTGTGAGCAGTGAGGATGTGCCCCAGGTGTAGCTCGGACCTGGAGGCGAGATGTCCAAGGGAAGCCGTTTGTGGCCGGTCAGGGGTGGCAGCAGGGCGGGGCAGTGATTCAGCCGCTCAAAAATGCGGCTGACACAAGGTGTGGCATCAGGGCTGGGCTTCACACGGATGCCTTCTGTCCTGGGGAGCAGGAGCAGCCGGGCTGCCCCTGATTCCTGCCCTACAGGCAGCAGGGCCGGGTGGAGCTGTCGGATTTTATCCCAGCTCCTGCTTTGGCTCTCCCTGTCCCCTTGTTGGCTGTGAATGCCGCAGGTCCTGTGGTGTGGTACGGCTGGGACCCCAACCCACTCCTGGGAGTCAGGTCCTGCTGTGTGCTCACAGTTCTGCTCTATTTTCCTTTTCAATACACCCCAGAGAAGCATTATTCTGCCCGTCTGTACTCCACGTGCCCAGACAGATTTTTTTAAGGGCACATCAGTGCTTTGAGACACAGAGGGACACCCAGGAAGCTCCAAGCACTCCAGGCACCACCCCCTCTTTTCCAGGCACGCAAACACCTTTTTCCCATCCCATAAAATGCATCCCCAGCCTCTCGGGAGTGCTGGGACAGCCGCCTGCAGCCCTGTGCAGGGGCTGGAGCCTGTGCTCAGCTCACAGCCCCGCACTCCCTGCACATCACCGGGACCGTCAGTGCCAGCATCAGCGCCAGCATCAGTGCCAGCATCAGTGCCAGCATCAGTGCCAGCATCAGCGCCTTCCCCGACAGCCGGGCACAGGAACTGGCCGAGGGCAGTGCCTGCAGCGGGGAGATCACGTTTCAGTGTCTCCCTCCCCTCCGTGGCCAGGAAGAGCAGTGGATTGTCATGGGAAGGATGCTTACAAAGGAAAGGGGGGGAAAAAGCTCTATGTGGTGTGCCAGGCTGGCCAGGGGACAATGTCTGTCTGTCCCCAGCCCTGAGTGCCCCCTAGTTGATGGGATTGCATGTGAGTTTTGAGGGCTGAAGGTGTAAACCAGTGGTTTCCCTTTTTGCCAGATGCAGGATGAGGTCGGGAGGCACCTGGCCAGGTCTGACCTGCTGTGTGTGGGAGGCAGGACATGTTTGGTGGCAGTGAGGGGACACACTGAGCACTGGGTGGGTCTAAGGGTGCCCTGTGCAGTGTCAAGCTGTTGGTAATTTTTTGGGGATGCAGGGTCCTGCCAGGTGCCATCCTGAGAGTCAGGTCCTGTGGCCTGAACGGAGACTGAGTGCCCATCCCAGAGCAGCAGAGGCAGGATGGGGAGCAGGCAGGGGGCTGCTGCTGAGCTCCTGGGGGGCACAGAGGAGAGATTCCAGCTTCCTTCCCACTGCTCTCCCTTACTCCAGCCTCTCTGCTGCTCTCCCTTTCCATGCTGCAGTCACTTGATGGCGTTGGTGACACGAGCTGTGTGGAGCAGCCCCATGGCTCTGCTGACAGTATCCCCTATCAAAGGATATTTGCTGGGAAGGGCCCTCTGAGCCCTCCCTGTCCTTCTGGGGCCGATTTTTTGGCTGGCACAGCAGTGGGGGCTGGAGCCACACTCCTCTGAGCCGCCTTGGAGCTGCAGGAGAGGTGCAGCTTCCCTGGCTGGATTAAACAGAATACTGCACAGGGCTCTGCAGCTCTCCAAAGGTCCCTTAGTGCTTGTCCTGGCCCAGGTGATGCAGAAATCCCTGCTCCATGGGAGCTATGCCCCCAGTCCTCTATGTGTGCAGGAGGTGTGAGGGGCTTGGATCTCACCCATGGCTCTGCACTAAGTCCCTGCTTCCAAGCTGAAGTCACGCTCCTGGAGCCCAAATTCACCCCTCTGGCAGTCCTTAATGAATTCCTGTTGTGCCAAGCTGGTAGAGAGCTTCTTCCCATTATTATTTCTTCCCTAAGGTAAAATCATTCTCCCTCCTTCCTCCCCCAGCTGGCATTTAATCCCAATACCTCGATGGCCTCTGCACATCTCAAAGTGAGGGGACCTTCATGATCTGTCCCTGTGGCAGGTGAACTCTTGCCAGCTCCTGCCTTCCCAAACCCTGTTGGCATCACCCCGGTGTGGGATGGCTCCCCTGGCCCAGGCAGGGCTCCTGTTCATCCCCATGGATGCATCCCCGACCTCCCTGGGCAGCTCCTGGCATGAGCAGCATTTGTGATGGAAGGAGGGGTGGATTAAATCGGGAATGGCTGAGCTTTTTGGCCGAGATTCAAGGGCGTGCCTTGGGATTATTGCCCTCCATCATCATCATCTTCACTGCTGTTCGCTGTGCTCGGTTTCCCTGGCTGCTCTCCCCCATCCTGGACAGTCCTTCCTGCTCTCCCTGCTCTCCCTTTTTCCTTTCTGAACGTCGTTTTCCTGCCCGAGCACTCATCGAGCTCGTGGCCTTGATATCTTCTGTGGCATTTGCATATAAAGGTGGGTTTTAATAACGCAGGACTGGTAGGGAATGATAAACTGATATATTTCAGTGTGCTGGCTTCTCCTGGGCCTCGTAAATCACTGCATAAAGCATTGCAGAGCCAGCCAGGGAGAACTGCTGCCTAGCAACTTCTCCCAGTTCCCCGGGGGAGCGGGATGTGGCCCTAAAAATCCACCTGAAAAGTCTCCTTTAAAACCCTGAGGCTGGGGGGAGAGGAGCTGTAAGGGAGGAAAACCTGCTTAGGGAAAAGAGTTGAAATGCAATTGGCAGAAGGAGTCACTTTGCATCTGAATGTGTCGGCTGAGCACAGGGAGGGATGAGTCAGCCCTTTGCAGGAAGGATCTGGAGATGCAGGACAGCAGAGCAGTGGCACCTCCCCAAAATCAGCGAGGATGAGGATGGGCAAGGGCATGGGAGGGAGGGCAGGACGATGTCTGACTCTGCCTGCCTACTCTTCCTTCTCCAGGAGAGAAAAAAACCTCTCATGATCATAGTCTTATCCTGGAGAAAGTTGTTGGTTTGGAGGGTGATGAGGAGAAAGAGGGACAGAAAAAGGTGTCAGGCTGTTCTGCCCGGAGTCCAGCAGTGTGGGAGCTGGGACCATGGACCTCCGGGGCTGTCTGTCCCAGGGAGGTTTCATCTGAACCTCCTCCCTTGTGCCAGTGGGGGTTTGGGACAAGGGTTTTCCTTGTGTCTTCCCACTGGGCTCTTGCTCCATCCCCATCACTGCAGCCTGATCCAGGTCTCATCCTGTCCCAGGTCACTCACCTTTCTGTCCTCAGGGCTTCAGAATGAGAGCAGAGCCATGCAAACCTTTTGGGCACTCAGAACTCCACATCCATTCTCACCTTTCTGTCTCCAGCTCCCCACCATCCCCCAGAGACCTTCAGGAAGATGCCAGGGCTGATGAACTGGGCCACCCTCTCCCGGCTGCCCCTCATTGCGTCCGAGGTGACATCCTGTGTCAGCGGCTATGCCTTTGGGATGACAGCCCTGCTCACCTACCACAACCCAGACCCCCGGGCTTTGGAAGGCAAGTTTTAAGGAGTGAAGCTTGCAATGAGAACTTTAAAGTCAGAATATGGCAGTGCTGTGTTTCTGTGCATGCCTTCAACCTTTAGATGCTGGTGGGAAGCACAACCAAGTGCATTGTGTCCAAGTCTACAACTTTCTAGGTGTGAAAAATCCCACAAGTGAGATTTTTTCCCACTTGGGGAGTGCCAAGAGGGACCTGGCTGGTAGGTCCAGGGAAGAGGTGAGTGTTGCTAACACCCCTCCTGGCTGGCAGGTGTCTTTGTGTACCCCTTGGACGAGGGCACGACTGTGGTGGGCTTCGAGGCGGCCGTGTCCCAGCGCACCGTGACAGTGCAGATCAAAGACAAAGCCAAGACAGATGTCACCTACTTCGACAGCTGCAGCCTTCCCCCTGGAAAAGCTGCTGATGGAAGTGGTGAGGGGGTTGAGGGTGTTTAGAGAACGTGGGGAGAAAAGGAAGGAAAGGGGAGTGGGGAGGTGACAGGGGGTGGCTGGCTGGTGTGTGCTGCTGCACCAAGGGGGCTCCTTTTGGGAGGCTGAGGGGTTGTGGTGCTCATGCCAAAAGTGTCAGTCTTACCCAGCACTGCTGTTGCTGGGCAGCCAAAGGAGTGATGCAGAAGCTGAGGCGCTTTAGAGAAAACTGATGTGTGCAGTGGGGGCTTTGGGTGTTTGATCCAGGGCTGGAGGTTGTGGGAGGCCTAGAAAGGAGCATTTTCCATGCTTGCATTACCTGTCGTGGTCCAATCTCTGTGCAGGAAGGATTGTGATGGATGAGGACCTGGAGAGAATTGTTTTTGTGGCCAGCCTGGGCATGATTCCTCCCCTGGAAAGTGTCTCCATCTTCATCAGCACCTCCTCTGAGCTGCAGACACTGCCCAGCGGGGTGGTGAGGGTCCTTCTGCCAGCTGTGTGTGTCCCCAAGGTCCCCCAGCCCAGCCTGGAGAGTGCCAGCAGCTTTTCCAGCCACCAGCTCCGATTGTATGTAAAATCACAGAGTGGGCTCTGTCTGGAATTGATCCTGGGGAATGCAGGGCTGCCTGAGCAGGAGCTGCAGGAGGCTGGAGAGTGACTGCAGGCTTTACCTCTGGCAGACCTGCAGTTCCTGAGGGATAGAACATGTTCACAGGGTTTATTCAGGTTTATCTCACTGCAGGGACAAACACCACTGCGCATCGGGGGGCCCGGAGCAGGGAAGCAGGTTCTGCCTGGCTCAGCTGCTGGACAGTGAGGCCACCAACCCCTTTGAGTACGAGTTCAGCTTCCACCTGGAGATCCGGGGGCCGTGTTTGCTGGCAGGTAGGAGCACTGGGGCTGTCCTGCTGCACAAGGCTGATTTATCACCTCCCCAAGGCAGTGTCCGCACTCCTCCTCCGCAATGGAAATCTGTGTTGGCAACTTAACTGTGCTGGGGTGGATTCACCAGTACAGGGCTGGTGCTAACGTGGGCTCCTGTCCTCTGCCACTTGTCATCTCTTCTCCCTGGTCTCTTCCCATCTTCAATCCCTGCTGGCACCTGGGTTTCCCCGGGCAGGAGTTGAGAGCCCCACACACGAGATCCGAGCCGACGCCGACCCCTCGGCTCGCTCTGCCAAGAGCATCGTGATCACACTGGCCAACAAACACACCTTCGACAGACCCGTGGAGATCCTGATCCATCCAAGTGGTAGGTGGGCTCTGCTTCCCCTCCGCTGCTCTTGCCCCTTCCTGGGGTCCTCATCTGTAGCTCTGGAGGCAGCTGGATTAGTGGTTTTGCAAATATTGTCGAGGTGAGGCTTCCCAGGAGGTAATCCTGGCCCTTCTCAGGGTTTTCTGAGCTCCCCAAGCTCACAGCTGCTGTTGTTTTCCCAGCCAAGGGTGCCTGCATCCCTGGCAGACCCAGAGTATAACCACAGCTGTTCTTCACACAATTCTCTGCATTTCCAGAGCCCCACATGCCCCACGTCTTAATGGAAAAGGGTGACATGAGCCCTGCAGAGTACGAACGGCACCTGAAGGGGAAGAACGATTTCATTAAAGGCACTAAGAAAGACCCCAGTGCCAAGAAAAAGGTGAGAAACACAAGCTGCAGGTGTTGGCTGAGGCTTTCCATGGACTGGAGCTGAGCTAGAAGATGATTCCATGCTTCCAGCATCAGATATTACACTGTCCCAATGAGACCTGCAGCATCCTCCCTCAGAGAGGGGCTTGTGTGGAGGAAGAGGGGAAAATTCAGCAGTGCTGCTGATAAACTGAGAGGGGAAGGAGCTCTGAGATGGTTATTGTGTGTATAATTAGTGCTAGTCTAGCATAGCATAATTAGAGAGGTGCATTGTGATACCATTAAGGGTATTATAATTATTGCAATGACATAGAATAAAATATTCTTTTAATTGCTCAGTAAATGTTTACTGTTTCTGGGTAGCTGTCAGAAAGAAAGAAGTGATTTTCCTGGGAATAATGAGCTGAACTGAAGACAAGGTAGGAGAGACTTCTCTTTGTTCTGCTGAGCAGCAAAGAGAAAAATATCTGTGCTGGGATTTGTGCCTTGTCTTCCAGCAGTTCTGAAGGAGTGAGTGACAGCCCAGCACTTTGGCGTGTCTGGGATCAGTGGAAAGGAGCAGACAGCTCAGAGCCCTCCTGATTTCCAGGGTGGGCATCTCCCCCTAAGGAGCAGGTTGTGCTTGTGTGGCCACAGCTGGGGCTAGCAGTGTCAGCTCCTGTTTTCACAGCCAGGGCTCTCCTGTGTGCCCAGGGATGCTCATTTCCCCCTGAGCTCCTTCTCCACGTCCCACCCTGGGTTCAGACATCCCAGACCTGCTGCAGGGATTCCTCCCCGTGCTGCTGAGATTTCTCCTTTCACCACAGACTTGTCAACCCTCCTCTCCTCCCTTCCCTTTGCCCTCCACTCTCTCTGCCAGGGCTGGGACTCTGCAGGCATCTCCTCTAATTGTGTTCAGTGTGTGGCAGGTGGAACGAGATGAAACTCCCACGCTACGCCTCGGATGGCTCCCTAATTATTTCTGCATCTTTAGCATGTCAAATTATCTAAGGGGGCATCATTCTGGAGACATTTCCCTGCAGGAAAGCCACCTGTGCCCCAGGAGGGCTGGGAAACAACTGCAGAGAGTAGAGGAAATGCCTGGAATACCTGGGGTAGATGATGGGCTGGAATTGCTGCTGCTCAGAGCAGGGCACTGGCCACTTCTTGGCTTAAATTAAATTAGCCCAGAAATTTCAACAGTAAATGATAATTAATTCTCCTCCCTCTGTTTGTTATGCAAAAGGCTTGGATGCTGTCAGCTGTAGGTTGGTGGGGATGGATGCACACTGGAACCAACTTTCCTCGACAAAATCTGATTAGTTTACTGTAATTGGATAATGGGTGAAGGGGAACGGAAGGGAGGTGAGGAGATGTTTTATTTTCTGGCTGACCTGTAGCAGCTCCTCTGAAGCTGTTTACTGAAGATTTGCCTGTAAAATTCCC
Source organism: Catharus ustulatus (assembly GCF_009819885.2). Classification (NCBI taxonomy): domain Eukaryota; kingdom Metazoa; phylum Chordata; class Aves; order Passeriformes; family Turdidae; genus Catharus; species Catharus ustulatus. The sequence goes on from NC_046244.1 coordinate 1,610,643, forward strand.
TTCAGTCAGTGAGAAATCCCAAAATATGGGTTTATCCTGATCACACAGGAAATTTATATCATGAATACCCAACAGCATTCCAGGGAGTTCTGTGGATAGGTCCAGGGCCATGATTCAGCATTTGGACAGAGGCAGCAAGAAACACTCTAGTGTGGAATGTGATAAACTGGAAAAGTTAGAGAAAATAATGTCATATGGCTGGAGGGAAATGGAAATGGAGAAAGCCCTTTGATTTCTCAGCAGCTGATTAATTTATACCCCATAGCATAGAAGGGAAAGGCAGGAGGGTGAGTGGGAGCTTGGCTCATTCCTGTGAGTGGGACCTGTCCTTTCACTGGGTCAGAGAAGCAGCACTCAGGCAGAGGAGCTGAAAGCAGAGCTTTTGTGTGTGTGTGTTGAGCCACAGGGACTTAGTGAGTTTTAGAAAACAAAGGTTGGTCCTCAGTTCTTAGACTGCAGAATGTGAGTCATGGCTGGAGAAAACAAGCCCAGTTATCTGGGGTCTGGTTTACTCCCTGTGAAACCATCGAGAAAAGCAGCCAGGAAGAGGAGAGAAGAGGCAAACAAAGCCCCTGAGGCTGGAGCTGCTGTTGAGGAGCTGCTCCCACACTCAGACCCAGGGGTGAAAGGCCATGGCCAGGCTGATGTGGGGCCCTGGAGCTCCCTCCAAAGCAGCTGAGGCTGTGAACCCATTACTGCTTGATACATAAACCTGCCACAAGAGGTTTTTACCAGTTCAATTTTATCCCATTTGTAATGAACACTTGAAATAGAAGGAGAGAAAATGCAGAGAGCCATTGGAGCTGTGTGCAGTGCAGAGATGATGCAGGCTCCTATCGAGCCATGGCCAGAGCAGACGGTTCAGCTTTCCAAAGCCTTTCAATCCCTACAAAGAACAGTGATAAAAGAGATGGGCAGAAAAACCAGAGGTGGCAGGAATGAATTGGAGTGCTGAATGCAGCAGATCAAGGGCTGCATCTCACACTTCATTAGTGAGTGACCATGGAGAAAAACTCTGGTGTGCCTGGTGGGAGGCTAAGCTGTGCTAATAGACCAGGATTTTGAGAAGGATCTAATGAAATGTTTGGAGAATCAGTTTTGCAAGGTGCTGGGTAGGGCCAGGTCTTTTGATTTCTTCTCCAGGGTTTTATATGAGTGTGCAGTTGCTCCATATAATCCCAGAATGGTTTGGTGGAAAAGGCCTCAAAGCTGATCTTGTCCCACCCCTCCTGTGAGCAGGGACACCTTTCACTATCCCAGCTCGCTCCAAGCCTCATCCAGCCTGGCCTTGGACTCTTGCAGGGATGGTGAATACTGGACAGAACAGCACACCTAGACTTGGCCCACCCTGGTGTTGTCACTTCTGGGGCCAGAACAAGCAGATTCTGGTCCACAAAAGGCCATGCACTCACATTTTTAGTCCTGCTCCAATTCCTTTCAAATTGAAACGGTGGAAAAATCAACCTCTGGAGCTCTCTCCTGCTTTTTTTTCAGATGGAAATCATCAGGAAACGACTGAACAAGGACATCCCCCACCACCCTGTCATCATGCTCAACTTCTGCCCTGATCTGAGCACTGTGCAGCCAGGCCTCCGGACAGCCCAGGGAGAGTTCATCTTCCTGGTGGACCGCAGCAGGAGCATGAGCGGTGTGAGCATCAGCCGTGCCCAGGTACCTGCAGGAGGGGAAGCACCTGCCTGTCAGCAGGGATGAATGAGAGACAGCAGTGGGAGTGCTGAGAGCATAAATGCTCATTATCAGGGGATGGGGGGTAATTATGGGCTGTGTTTTAATCATCTCAACCATGGCGCTTGTTCGGTACCTGCAACAAAGGTGATCTCCCCCATTCTCTTCCCCTTCTTCCTATCAGCACATAAAACGCAAAATTATTTTCTTTCCCTCTTGCTGGCATGTTTTGTGCATCCCTTTTTGAGTTCTCCCTGTCTCCAGGAGGGCTTTGGGTGATGGCTGCCTGGGAGGAAACCTCCAGGGAGCTCCAAGGGGAGTGAGGTGCTGACCATGCACTGTGAGAGCTTTTGCTGATGGGCACCTCTGTGAACCCACAGAGAAATGATTTAAACATGAGACATCCCTTTTCCAAGGACAAATGAACACCAGCAGCCTGGTGGATGGTTATAGGAGTTGTGTCGAGACCTCTGGATAAAAACCAACATTGTCAGGATGTTTTGTGGGTCTGAGGTTCCTCTGTCAGATGTGGCTCTTACCCAGAGCCAGCCCTGTGCAGGACCCTGCCCTTGCTCTGCTGAACCTCATGAGGTTCCTGTGGACCCACTCCTGAGCTTGTCCATCCTCTAGCACATCTCTCTTCCCATCTGTCTCCAGTTTCCATGGGAACTGCTGAAGGAGGACAGACACCTTCAGCAGCAAGGACTGGGATGCTGGGGAGCCTGCAGATGGCTGCAGCACATCCCCTGGGCTAGGGAGGCTGTTCCCAAGGAGAACAGGACACCTCTGGACTTGTGACCCCTTCCCCCAGCATCTTTAGGAGTCTGGGAATCTTGTCCCAGGGTGGATTTTTGCTTTCTGACTCCCAGCATGGTTGGGTTTGGGCACCACAGTCTCTGCAGCCTCTGTGGAGGCAGGATTGTCCCCTGGGGATGGGGACCTGCAGGATCAGAGCCCTTCTCTGAGAGGTCCTGAAATGGAAACCCCATCACAGGAGGGCTGCAGTAACAGGAAAAAGTCTGTTCCCCTTCAGGAAAAAAGATTTTGAGGGAAATTTTGGAGGAGATACCTCAAGGGAGGAACCCACTGCCCCTCCTTTGAGTGTCCCATCCCAGACACCAGGAGCAGGGGCTGTTCTGAGAGGGTTTGTGGAACCTTCTGCATCATCCTCAGCTGGCTGGATGCATGGCATGACAGATCTTGGAGCTGTGCAGCCTCAGGATGCCCTCAGGGATGGGGTGGAAGGGCCTGTGTGGATCAGGAGGGCATCCATCCAAAGCAGCTGGAGTGGAAAATTCAGGGATTTAAATTTCCTGCAGCTAGTTCCTTTCCCACCCTGATGCAGCCAGGGAGAAGAGCCAGGCTGTGATGGTGCTCGCTGGCAAAACTGCACTAATAATTGGGAATTGACTTTTCTAGAAGCAAACATCCCTCCTTATTGAGTTGCCATATAGCTATGGAGTGCAACAGGATCAAGATCAATATTTACCATAAGGAGCAATAAATCTTTCTGCTTGCTGAAATAGCAAGCAGGCATCAGTTGCCCATTTTGGGAAGTGCTTTAAGAGAAATATTTGGAAATTTGTATTTGTATATTTGTAATGAGTTCCAAGCTGGGATGTCAGCACTGAGATCTGGAAGAGCCAGCATCCCAGGAGCCATCTGGGAGCAGTGGTATAAATATATCCTCGTAGGTTTGAGATAACAGCTTGCATTTGAGTACTCCAGAGCCTGTTAAAGGGCAACCCTGTTCTTGTACATGATTTCACTGATTTTCAGTGCTCCAGCTCTGTGTTGGTGCTGAGTCTTACAGGCTTTGGGAGCTGGGCTGACCTGGCACCACCTGGACCCAGGCAGGGGTTCACTGTGTCCCTCTGTGGTCACTTGGTCTTTGCCACTGGTAGGACAACTCAGGGAGGTTTTTGGAGGTTGTTTGACCTTGGCAGCTCCTCCAGGGGCTGGCTCGAGGGTTTCTGCTGCCCTAGGCAGACTGGCAGGAGTCTGCCTTGATCAGCATTTAAATAGAACTGAGCTGCTCCTGAACACTTTGCTTTACATTTTGCTTTAAATAAACACTTGCTTTAAATGGGCCTCCTCTCCTGCCACATAATTGCTCCTACAAGCTCAAGAGCTCCTTAGGCAGCTCTTGCTCAGTTGCTGTGATCACAAGCTCTGTCCTGGACTTGTCCACAATATCACTGTGACAATTCAAGCTGCTCTTGCCTTATGTAAAGCCCAGGAATAGGCACATTAGATAACCAACCACCTCTGGTAAAGAAAATAGCTTAAAACTGTTGTTTCCCAGTTATTTTAATTGAAGCCAGCTATGAATACAAGAGAATTGGGGATGAGGGAGGCTTTTCCTTTTGTGTAACTTAAAGCTGTTTGTTTATTTTCTTGGACTTTAGGCATTCAGATGCATTGCATGTCGCACTTCTCAATTTCACACTCTGCTTCTCACCCACCAGCTCTGTGCTGCAGCACTGTGTTGCCAGCACAAATTGAATCCCTTAAAAACAAACAGAAAAAAATTATTCAGTTCTTTGTTGTCCTTTTTTTTCCCCAAAGATTCCCCATTTTCCTCAGTGCTTTGGGTCCCAAATATCATCAAGGGACTTTGAAAAGAGTGGGGTTGTATGGAGGATGGGAAAGAAGCAGTCAGGTGAAGGTGGGAATAAGATGGGATGGCTCAGAGTTGTGGCTGGTGAAGTTGGGGATTTGGGGCAGCCAGGAAGAGTCCAGGTGTGCTGATGTCTGTTTGCTTTCCCCCCCAGGATGCTCTATTGGTCATTCTCAAGAGCCTGATGCCAGCGTGTCTCTTCAACATCATTGGGTTTGGATCCACCTTCAAGACCCTCTTTCCTGTCAGCCAGGGCTATTGTGAGGTGTGTGAACCCACAGTCCATAAAACCACAGACTGGTTTGTGTGGGGAGGGATCTTACATGGACAAGGATACCTTCCACTATCCCTGGGTGCTCCAAGCCCCATCCAACCTGGCCTTGGACACTTCCAGGGGCAGCCACAGCTTCTCTGGGCTACCTGTGCTAGGGCCTCACCTCCCTTATAGTAAATAATTTCCTTATAGTACCAAATCTAACCCTGCCCCTTTTCAGCTTAAAGCTATTGCCCCTTGTCTGTCACCCCAGGCCTTGCCCAAAGTCCTTCTCCAGCTCTCTTGGAGCCCCTTTAGGCACTGGAAGGGGCTTTGATGTCTCCCCAAAGCAGGATGAACAGCCTCAACCCCCTCAGCATCCCTCATGGTTCTTGGAGGGTGCTGGTGCTGACAATTCCACTGTTCCTTTGGGCAGGAGAGCCTGGCCATTGCCTGCCAGAGCATCAGGAGGATCAGGGCTGATATGGGCAGCATCAACCTCTTATCTCCCCTCAAGTGGGTCACCCGCCAGCCCATCCACAGGGGCCACCCCCGGCTGCTCTTTGTGCTGACAGCCGGGGCCATCAGCAACCCCGGCAAGGTTCTGGAGCTGCTGCGGGACCACTCCTGCTCCACCAGGTACGGGCTGAGCCCTGCAGGGCCAGGAACTGCCCCAGGAACTGCCCCAGGGACTGCACAAGAACTGCCCCAGGGACTGCACAGGAACTGCCCCAGGGACTGCCCCAGGAACTGCCCCAGGGACTGCACAAGAACTGCCCCAGGGACTGCACAGGAACTGCCCCAGGGACTGCCCCAGGAACTGCACAGGAACTGCCCCAGGGACTGCACAGGAACTGCCCCAGGGACTGCCCCGGGGACTGCACAGGAACTGCCCCAGGAACTGCCCCAGGGACTGCACAGGAACTGCCCCAGGAACTGCCCCAGGGACTGCCCCAGGAACTGCACAGGGACTGCCGCAGGGACTGCCCCGGGGACTGCCCCAGGGACTGCCCCAGGGACTGCACAGGAACTGCCCCAGGGACTGCACAGGAACTGCCCCAGGGACTGCCCCAGGGACTGCACAGGAACTGCCCCAGGAACTGCCCCAGGAACTGCCCCAGGAGCTGCCCCAGCCTGGGTGTGCCTCCCTTGAGCCCAGCTCCAGCTTACTGAGCCCCCACTGCAGAGACAGAGGCAGGAGAGATTGCTGCTATGAGCCATGGGAGAACCTCAAAGGGTTTGGAACGGATCCCAGAAGTTCAGATGCTTTTTAAACAATCAAAAGCAGGATAATTGAGCTGACAACTTCACAGCTCTCGGCTGATGCTTCCTGCTAGGAGAGATTGACACGCCAACAATCTTCCTTGCTTTTTTTTTCAATTTTTTTTTTTAAAGCACATCTGGGGCTGGCCCCAGCTGCTTCCAGGATGGGGCTGTGCAGAATTGAATATGCTGAAAGGGAGCAATGTAAAAAGCAGCTAATTTGTGCATGAGCTCCCAGCCTGGCTCCCCAGCCTTGATCACAGGCTGTTCTGGTTTCTCCTCTGCCTCTTTAAGGGGCACAAAACATGAGAAAAATGTAAGAAATCCTGATTCCTCTTCCATGTCTCAGATTTTGGGGTTATCAGAGAAGCTGCTCTCTGGGTTTGTAACTGCACAGAGGTCTGATTGTTCCCCAGTGTAGAGCACATCCCACCATCCCAACCCTCACTCCTGTGGAGCTGGAGGGGGAAGGGTTAAATGCAGTCAGAGCTGGAGTGTGATCCTGAAAGGGAGAGTCCTGGGCATGGCTCATCTTAAAAGATCAGAATCTTATTTAGGAGGGATGTGAGACTGGCCTAGGATTTGCAGCTGAGGATTAAAACCCTCCAAGAGAAAAGCCCCTTGTGCAGCCGCAGTTTACTGCTGAAGGTGCTTTCCTTCTCAGAGCCCACTGCCCTGCTCGAATGCTGTATCCCACCCATTCCCATCCTCATCCTCTTGGCTTCCTGGCACATTCATCCCCACCAAGCACTGCCCTCCCTGCTGGGATCCAGCTCGACTCCAGCCTTCAGCCCAACCCAAATCCTGATTCACAGACCTGAGAGCTGGGGGGAGCAGCCTTACCTGGCTTGATTCTCCTTCCTTGAGAAAATGTTTATTTTCATTGCAAGCAGAGATAATTAATGGATGTTTAGTGCTATTGACCACAGCCAGCAGGGAAAAGAGCTGAACTGAGAGCAAAGCAGCTTGTTTGTGTTTGCAGAGGAGGGAAAGGCTTGAGGTGCTGCTGGGAACCCCTGAGTGTCACTGCTAGGGCTGGTCTTTGGGGTTTGGGGTCTGCTGAGAGGAGGGGGCTGGTGGTTCATAGAACCCCAGAATGGTTTGGATTGGAAGGGACCTTAAAGCTCATCCTGTCCCACCCCTGCCATGGCAGGGACACCTTCCATAGCCCAGGGTGCTCCAAACCCCATCCAGCCTGGCCTTGGACACTGCCAGGGATCCAGGGGCAGCCACAGCTTCCCTGGGCAGCCTGTGCCAGTGCCACCCTCACAGGGAAGAATTCCTTCCCAATATCCAGTCTAACCCTGCCCTCTGTCAGTGGGAAGCCATTCCCGCTGTTCCTGTCACTCCATGACCATGTCCAAAATCCTTCTCCAGCTCTCTTGGAGCCCCTTTAGGCACTGGGAGGTTCCCAACCCTCCTGCCACCCACCCAAAAGTGGAGCTGGCTATTCTGCTGGACAGCAGTGGGATAAACCAGAGGGAATTTCTGCCTGAGGGAGTGTGTGGGCTGCATGGGGCTGGATTTTCCTTTGGATCCCGATTTTCCCTGTCCCCTTGCAGGTGCTACAGCTTTGGCATCGGGCCCAATGCCTGCAGGAGGCTGGTCCAGGGTCTGGCTGCCGTGTCCAGGGGCAGCTCCGAGTTCCTGGCCGAGGGGGAGAGGCTGCAGCCCAAGGTAGAGCCCCCCTCCCCGTGGGGCTGTCACCATGCTCTGGCTCACTGAGCTTCCCAGCAGCTTCATTCCCATCCTGGCTCTGCCTTCCCAACCCCTCCTGGCAGCAGGTGGGCGAGCAGGAGGGGTGAAAGAGCATGTCCATGGGGGTGGAAGGTGTGTGTGCCTCCCTGGGGCTGGGGGCTGCGATGCTGCAGCTCTGCCTTCAAAGGCAGATTCGGCCAGGGCAGAGGGACCGGCATCAAAGCAGCCAATTAGTTTTGAAGTCAGGCTCAGCCCTGGCGTTGCTCAGGCGAAAAGGGCTCAGGGTTGGAGCGAGAGGAATGTGCTGTGATGGCTTTGCTTGTTAAGCTGACTTTAAAGCCTCCCCATTCCCTCTCTCCCCATGAAAAGTAAAAATGTGCTTCAAATTCGGCATAGGGATGGCTCTGTCCCCTGGTGAATACACTGAGCCCAGCTTGTCACCTGCTGCTTGACTAAATCCAGAGAGAATTGGGTCTTTATCTCCTAAATATCTCCAAAAAGCCAGCTCCTACCTTCTTGATCTCTCGAGGGGGAGTTCTGCAACTCCACCCTCTGCAGGAACCTGGCGCACACAAAAACCTCTCTGAGACAGAATGGCATCAACATTTCTGATGTAAATGAAAAGCAAAGACAGTGAAGAGAGAGGTGTTTAATAAGAGCTATTAATAAGAGCTTTGCAGGCTGTGCAGCTCGGTGCCTTCAGCAGTCTGAGGCGTCAATTAATGGCCTTATGAAACAGCCTGGTGTGTCTTTCCAAGCCTGTGAAAAAGCAGGGAACAATAGGGAATATTTGAGCTGTTCTGTCTCTAAATGCGGTGTTCAGTTCCCTTGGCGTGCAGGGAAGCTCGTGTAGATGGCTCCCTGGGAGCTTTGTCCGTGAGGTATTCACAGATTTTGGTCTTCTCCACACGTGTGACTGGCAGAGCGTTGCTGACCTCTGGCAGTGACTTGTGCCAGCAATGAGCTGTTCCAAACACACCGTGTGTGAGTGCTGGGCTTGGGACAGGGGCTGGGGCTCAGACCAGAGAAGGCTGACAGCATTTCCTGGGTGCACAAGGGGTGCTGCCTCATGGCAGAGAAAGATCCCTCAGGCCATAAGCTCCCACCTTGCTCTGGGCTGGCAGTGTGTGTGAGATCAGCCCTGGGCTCCATCACGTCTGCTCATGGTAAAAAATCATGGATTCATGGAGTCATTTCAGTTGGAAAAGACCAACATTTACCCTGGGCTGTGTATAACTGTGCCAAGGAGAAGGGGATGGGTGTCAGAGTACACTAAGGGGAAGCAGACTGTCAGGAGAGGGTAGGAATGAGATGATGGGTTTGAGGGAATCTTCCCCTTCCCTGCAGCACATGGCATGTGCACCATGGCTCACACCATGTCCAGCTGAACCTCTCCCCCTGCCCTTTGCAGATGATCAGGTCGCTGAAGAAGGCGATGGCACCGGTCCTGAGCGATGTGTCTGTGGAGTGGGTGTTTCCTGAGAGCACTGAGGTCCTGGTGTCCCCTGTCAGCAGCAGCTGCCTGTTCCCTGGTGACCGTCTGCTCAGCTATGGTGTCATCTGTGACACCTCCCCGTACCTCTCCAACCCCAGATCTGTGAGTCTGGGGGGCTGTCCCAGGGGCTGGGGGTGTTGGGGTGTGTGCATGGTCAGAGGGTGTCTCCTGCTTCCCAGCTGTGTCCTTAGGGAGGTGATGGGGGCAGTTTGGGGGCCAGCAGTGCCTAGGGATGCTGCTGCAGCCTGTCTCAGCTGGGAGCTGGTGGACAGACACTGTGGTGGGACTGTTCCCTGTGTGCTGTGGTGGGACTGTTCCCTGTGTGCTGTGCTGGGACTGTTCCCTGTGTGCTGTGCTGGGACTGTTCCCTGTGTGCTGTGCTGGGACTGTTCCCTGTGTGTGCTGTGCTGGGACTGTTCCCTGTGTGTGCTGTGCTGGGACTGTTCCCTCTCTGTGCTGTGCTGGGACTGTTCCCTGTGTGCTGTGCTGTGCTGGGACTGTTCCCTCTCTGTGCTGTGCTGGGACTGTTCCCTGTGTGTGCTATGCTGGGACTGTTCCCTGTGTGTGCTGTGCTGGGACTGTTCCCTGTGTGCTCTGCTGGGACTGTTCCCTGTGTGCTGTGCTGTGCTGGGACTGTTCCCTCTGTGCTGTGGTGGGACTGTTCCCTGTGTGTGTGCTGTGCTGGGACTGTTCCCTGTGTGTGCTGTGCTGGGACTGTTCCCTGTGTGCTGTGCTGGGACTGTTCCCTGTGTGCTGTGCTGGGACTGTTCCCTGTGTGCTGTGCTGTGCTGGGACTGTTCCCTGTGTGTGCTGTGGTGGGACTGTTCCCTGTGTGCTGTGCTGTGCTGGGACTGTTCCCTGTGTGTGCTGTGGTGGGACTGTTCCCTGTGTGTGCTGTGCTGGGACTGTTCCCTCTGTGCTGTGGTGGGACTGTTCCCTGTGTGCTGTGCTGTGCTGGGACTGTTCCCTGTGTGCTGTGCTGGGACTGTTCCCTGTGTGTGCTGTGGTGGGACTGTTCCCTCTCTGTGCTGTTGTGGGACTGTTCCTCTGTGCTGTGCTGGGACTGTTCCCTGTGTGCTGTGCTGGGACTGTTCCCTGTGTGTGCTGTGGTGGGACTGTTCCCTGTGTGTGCTGTTGTGGGACTGTTCCCTGTGTGCTGTGGTGGGACTGTTCCCTGTGTGCTGTGCTGGGACTGTTCCCTGTGTGCTGTGCTGGGACTGTTCCCTGTGTGTGCTGTGCTGGGACTGTTCCCTGTGTGTGCTGTGGTGGGACTGTTCCCTGTGTGCTGTGGTGAGACTGTTCCCTGTGTGTGCTGTGGTGGGACTGTTCCCTCTCTGTGCTTTCCTGCAGGACAAGAGGCGGCGGTACAGCATGATGCATTCCCAGGAGTCGGGCAGCTCCGTTTTCTTTCACTCCCAGGAGGAGGGAGCAGGTTTGGAGAGCTGGAACCACTCCAGAGACTCGGAGGGCTCCTGCCCCACCAAGCGCTCCCCAGACCGCCTGGGCGTGGGCAGAGATCCTGGGGGAGAGTCGGACACGGACACGGGTCAGCTTTTCCTCTCCACATGCCCCTGTCTCTCTAATCAAACTTCTCTCACTGCTCCCCCAATTATTTTGCCTGGTTTTTCATGTCTTCAGCTGCAAAGAGCTGGAGGAGCTTGCAGGAGAGATGACAGATCTCCTGAGGCTTGAGCAAGTCTGTTTGGTTTGGATGTTTTATCCAAACCTGTCAGGAAATCAAGGGAAGCCCTGGTGAGCTAGGTTCCCTGGAGATTTTCAAAGCAGCTTTAGCTTTGGCCACATAATTATTTACAAGCTTCCCAAGCAGTGTGAGGAGGAGTGGAGTGAGCAAATGGGTAGCTCTGCTAGACCATCCCTGTTCCTGCAAAGCAGCTTCCCAGTCAGGAGTGGGGGCTAAGGGATCCCAGCCACTCCCCAGGGTGTCACTGCTCCCCACCATGGCCTGGCTGGCTCTTTGTGACAGCAGCACGTGGCACAAAGCAGCTGGCTGCACCCCAGACCTGGGGAAACCTCTGTTACTCATGGGATGTTCTTCCCTTTCATTCCAAGAGGAGCTGTGCTGTGCATCCCCTCAAACTTGTCAAAAGCAATGAGAAATCATGTCTTTCCAAGGCAAATTTTAGTCTTGCTCTGACAGGAGCGTGTCTGCACTAATTAAATTTCATTAGTAAACCCTTTGTCTTCTCCAGGGAGGTTTGGGGAAATGCAGTCAGGCTTTTTTTGGCTGAAAACTCCTCAGACAAAACCTTCCCAACCTGCTCTCTTGACATCCCCAGGAATTATGAGTGTTCCTATTTCCTTTTGTGGTTTCGTTGCTTTGCTTAAAACTTCGCAGAGCTGAGTGTGTCCCCCCTGAGCTTTGGCAGGACCCTGGGGAGGGCTCCCACCGTGAGCCAGGGGGATGTGCTGGCTGATCCCACTGCAGAGTGGAGCTGATCCTCTCTCCCCCCGTTCAGGAGTGGATGTGAAGGCTGTGTCCAGGAGACGGGCGTACAGCACCACCCAAATCTCCGAGCACGAGCCCCGCAGGAAGGTGCCCACAGCCAGCGATCCTGGCACGGCCCTGGTGAAAAACCCCCTCCGAAAAACTCACCTGCAGGACCTGCAGCAGGTCAGCCCCGAGCCCTGGCAGGTGGATGTCCAGGTAGGTGATCCCCCAGGGGGGCTTTGCCTGCAGGTGGAGGCCAGAAAAGAGAAGCAGGAAAAAATCAGGAAAAGAGCCTGAAGGAAAGGGCCTGACACACACTGGTCCTAAAATAGTAATATAGATAACAGATAATAGATGATAATAGATAATGCTATGCAGCACATCACAAGCACTGGGGAAACAAGCCAAGCAGGGAGCAGAGTGCCATCCTGATATCCCATAGCAGTCCCTCCCCATAGGAGCCTGTTTTTTCCCTGCTCCCCTTCCCCTCAGGGGCCTGTGCTTCACCTTGCTGCTCCTCTGGTCTTTCTTATCTCCGTACAATTTAGGATTCAAACTCTCCCCGTGGCTGTGCCCAGCAGGGGAAAGGAATTTGGTGCCAAAGCAGATTCCCAGCTGGAACCACAGCCTTGTTCAGCACTGGGATGAGATGTGAACCTGTGTGATGGTACATCTGCTGAACAGGGTTTTGTCCCCTGCCTGCAGCAGGTGGAATTTGGGCAGATTTTTCAACTCATCTGTGGGAAGGATAGGGATAGTTTTCTCTCATCCTTGGCACCACTGGGATGCTCTGCTCTGCAATCAGCATCTGCAGGGCTGGGAGGACCAGCAGCACTTGTGTTCCCATGGAAACTCGGAGCGGGATGTCGGGGACTTTCATTTCCCCTCTGCTGTGGGTTAGAGATCACTGGGTGAGGGGTGGGAGGGATGAGGGGGCAAAGGGGAAAGCAGGGTCAGAAAGGGATGAGACCTCTACCCTCAGGCTACAGCAGTGAGGGTGGTGAACAGCATCAGTGACCAAGAACAAGCAGGTTTTGGGGGTACTGGCAGCATTCCCTGTATTGGGAAGGTCCCCAGAGCATCTTCCTGCCCTCCTTGTGTGGGCAGGGGTGGAACTGACTCCCTTCTGGAGGGCAGTAAAGGGTTAACAGCATGCTGCCTGCTCTTAATTAAATGCAGCCTGGTTTTGCTATCCCTCCTGCTGCCAGGGCTCCCAGTCCTGCTGCCAGGGCTTGACATTTTCAGGGGTGTGAAGCCGAGCCCTCAGCTCATCTCCACTCTTGCCGTGCTGGGAAGGAAAGGTCAGAGCCAGCCACAGGCAGCTTAAACCCCCAGCTCCATTCCCAGCTGGATTCCTCTGGCTGGGAGGAGAGCTCAGGCAGGAGAAGGAACAGGTTTGGAATGGAAAGGGTCTGACAGGATGTGTCAATATTAGCTTGGTAAATCATACCTGGAGCTGCCCGGCTCTCTGTTTTGCTGGTGGTGTCATAGAACAATGAGATGTAGGTAGTGGTGGTGGAGGTCATATCCTTGTTGTCACTCAGATAAAGTATCCTTCCATCCACCTCTTTCTACCACCCCTTTCTTGCTGATGATGTCTTAGGAATGTAGGGTCTGTCTGAGATGGATCTTCCCACAGCCCTGGGGACAGGGATGAAACCAGCAGAGGGGAGCATCTGTGTGGGATGTGGCACCAAAGGTGCTGGAGTGGGGGATTCATATCTCCTGAAAGTGGAGAAATAGTCTCATTAAAAAAAAAAAAAAAGAAAAAAAAGATAAAAAGATAAAAATTCCTTTCTCCCATCTCCTGCGCCTCTCTCCTTTCGTTACTAAGCAACTGGTCCTTGATCTTTCTGTCTCTCTTCTTTTCTTTGGTTCCCAAGTGAAGTCATTAAAATGTCTGGAGGGATGAAACTCATATTTCACCTTCTGTATGTCTGGGGAAGGAGCCCCTGGGGCCAGGGTCCCTTGGGGACACCCTGAGGTCTGGTGGAGGCTTTGGGCATGGATCCCAGCCAGGAATGGGCAGAGGGAAGGACCTGTGGGATTGCATCCCTCATGGGGTTGGGCAGGGAGCAGAGGGGACAGAGCAGGTCTGTGCATGGAGCAGAGGGGACAGAGCAGGTCCATGCATGGAGCAGAGGGGACAGAGCAGGTCTGTGCAGGGAGCAGAGGGGACAGAGCAGGTCTGTGCAGGGATCAGAGGGGATGAAAGGGGACAGAGCAGGTCTGTGCATGGAGCAGAGGAGACAGAGCAGGTCTGTGCATGGAGCAGAGGGGACAGAGCAGGTCCATGCATGGAGCAGAGGGGATGAAAGGGGACAGAGCAGGTCCATGCATGGAGCAGAGGGGACAGAGCAGTCTGTGCAGTGAGCAGAGGGGGCAGAGCAGGTCTGTGCATGGAGCAGACAGGATCAGAAGGCACAGAGCAGATCCATGCATGGAGCAGACAGGATCAGAGAGGACAGAGCAGTCTGTCCGTGTGCTGCAGCCAGCTCCAGCCTTCCCTCTCTCTGCCCACAGCCCCTCCCGGCCATCCCGCACGGTTCTGCCGCCAGGGTCCGTGGCACAGGCGCCCGGCGCCCAGCCCTGCTCCAGCACAGCTGTGTGTCCTTCTGCCACGACACCGACTGCCCAGCACTGCCCGAGGGGCTGCAGGAAACCCCGGCAAGGGGCTTGGAGGCGTCCGATGGCATCACGAGCCTGCACTCCTCGTCGGACAGCCGGAGCCCCGGGGACCCGGGTCAGTGGGACAGGGGAGGCGTGGGCAGCCTGGCCGGGCTGGCTTTGGTGGCATTGCAGACCTGTGATACTGCGTGAAAGCTGGGAAGGATTAATTCTGGTTCTGTGGTGGAATTCAGCTCCCAGGGAGGTGATTAATGATCTGCCTCTCCCCTCTCTGCAGAGTCTGCCCAGCATCCATCCCTCACCTTTGAGACAGAGACCTCCTCCGACTGGGAGCCCCAGGACCTGGATATCAGCGCTGCCTGTGGCTCCCCACGCTCCCCCAGGACCCTCTGCAAGGCAGTGGTGAAGGGGCTGAGGAACAACGAGCCCGTGCAGTGGGAAGTCACGTTTGATATCCACCCTCTGTTCCAAGAGAGGGAGAGCCAGGAGGATGGTGACACAGACCTGTGGAGTGAGACCTTCCACCACCTGGCAGCCAAGTCACTCATCCAGGATTTCGAGCAGCTCGCTGAGAGGGAGTGTGAAATCGAGCATGGTAATGCACAGCTGGCTGCAGGCAGACCCTGCCTGGCCTCAGGAAGGTTTCCAGCAGGCTCAGCAGCCTCTGGAGTGAAAACAAAAGCTGCTGGTGGTGAATTATTAGGGAATGTCTCACACAGCTCCCAAATCACAGCCCCCTTCAGCTACCTTCTGCTCTTCTGCTTCTGCAGCCTTGCTGCACATGATCAGTCCCGAGCTCGTGTTCTTTCCCACTGCTCAGGAGCAGGGGTTGGACTTGATGGTCCTTGGGGGTCCCTTCTGACTCAGTATGTTCCATGATTCTGTGATTCCTCTGCTTCATGCATGAGGTAACATGGTTATTTTTAAGGAGTTGGTCACTTGGAGCTGGGAAGTGACATCCAACTCCAGCAGCAGCCACCCACCACTGCCCTGGGCCACACAGGTCCCTGGGCTGTGTCAGCCCTGAAATGCATCTGGGCTGTGAAAGAAGAGCAGGAGTAGCAGCAGGCAGGGTTTAGAGGGATGCAGGGATACAGCCCCTGCTGGGCATGGATCCCCAAGCACGGGGTGGGTCTGGGAGCTGGCTGTGAGGGCAGGGGAGCCCACAGGGCCCTGGGCTCTGACCCTGCTGTCCCTCCCGTGGCAGGCTCTGGGCGGCGGTTCCAGCTCAGCGCTGTCCACACCAGCAAGGCCTGTAATGTCATCAGCAAGTACACAGTGTTTGTGCCTGTGGACCTGAGCACCAGCTCCTACCTGCCCTCCCTGGTCCAGTACACCCACACAGGTAACACGGGGCTGGCACAGGGCTGGAACCTTGTCCTGCCAGGGAAACTTCTCTCAGGACAAACCCTATGAAGCCACAGCAGTTTGGCACCAGACCTATACCCAAGGCCTTGGCCAAGCTCTTGGTGGCAAGAACCTCTTCCCATGGCTGGGGAAAAGGTCTCCTCTGAGGTCTGGATGCCCAGAGGTGACCATAGAATCATAGAATAATGTTTTGGACCTTAAAGCTCATCCCATTCCACCATCCCCTGCTACCACCTCCACTATCCCAGGCTGCTCCAAGCCCTGTCCAACCTGGCCTTGGACACTTCTTGTGCACAACCTGTGCCAGGGCCTCAGCACCCTCATATCAAAGAATTTCTTTCCAATAGCCCATCTAAATGTACTCTCTTCCAGTCTGAAGCTATTCCTCCTTGCCCTGTCACTCCAGTTCCTGACCAAGCTCATTCTGGTTTCATTGCCATCATGTATGTGCCAGTCCCTCTCTAACACTGACCATTCTCTTCTCTCATGCCAAGGGGTGACATCCAAGCAAGGCAACCAGAGGAAAGAGAAGAGTTCAGGGAGCAGAAGGCATCGTGGCTGTTCCCCTGGACGTCCTCAGTCAGTGTGTGGCCAGAGTGGAGATTATGGATTTTACAGCACGAGTAAGATTCCCTGTGCTTTTATCTTCTTCCTGCTGTTAGACATGTCAGTGGTTTGGGACACCTTCTGTGGTCTTTTTAAATTCTGCCTTCCCCTTTGCACATGGTGCTCACCAGACACGTGTCAGGCTGGGGCTCATCTCCTTAAACAGCGAGGAAGCTTCAATTTCCCCTGAAACCCTGAAACCACAGGTCCTGCTGCTGACAGGGCTCAGAAGTTAATTGGCAGCCATACCACGGATAACACGAAGGATGAAACGGCTGTAATTAGAGGCAGGGGGGATGTGAGACACTCACTTGTCACCAAATCCTCCACTAATGAAGACGAGTTGGATGGGACCTTGTCTGGCACTGTCAGAGGCAGAGCTGAATTAACAGAGCCCCGCAGAGGCTCGTTAACCCCATCGTGGGAGGGAGGGAAGGTGCTGCTTTTGGCTGGGTGCTGTTGCTGATGTGGTGCCCTGGTTGCAGATGCTGAGGAGAGCAGCCCGTCGCCCTCCAGCACCCTGTCCTCATCTGCCTGGGAGCGCTGCCGTGTCCCTGAAGGTAGGGAAGAGCTGCTGGCACTTGGTGCAGCTCCATCGAGTCCATGGTTTGGCTTCTGCTGAGTTTTAAGGAATTTTGTAAAAATTTATGACCCAAAACTAGACTTATGAGCACAGAGCCTGACTCATTCTGAGGTGTAAAGGATGGAACCTGATGTGGCTTTTGGTACAAATCTGCCCCAGGTTCATTTTTAAGAGGTGTGGGAATTTTATTATCCATACAGGAAAAATGAAGCAAGAGGAGAGGAAGGGTTTTGCCAAAGATTCGGCAGCCAAACAAGCCCATGTCCCAGAACCTGGACTCTGCTCCCTTTTGCTCCCTTGTAGCACCTTGTAACCCCAGCACTGTGTTTCTCCCCAGGGCCGTTCCACAGCCTGTCTGCTTCCTCTGCACAAGCCCAAAAATCCATCGAGAGGCTCTTTGCTGCCAGGTATGAGCCAGCTCGACCTTCCTCTGACCTCAGCAGGTTCCTTTCACCTGCGTGGGTCTGATGTGAACACAAACCAGGGGGAGATGAGGGACCCCCAGGGGTAGCAGCTGGAGCTGGGATTGAGCGTGGTGCCAGTGTCTGGGGAGCAGGGATGGATTTGGAGGGGAGGGTGGGTGTCAGGATGGGCACAGAGGTCATGGACACCTTTTCATCCTTTCACAGGCTGACCCTCAATAAAACCATGCTGCTGGTTCGAGCTGCCAAAGGCTTCATGAGTAAATCTCCAGGCAGAGGGAATGAAGCCGGCTCTGAGGGTGACAGTGAGAGCATGGATTACCTTCCCCTGGTGAGCAGCTCTTCCCTGAGTCTTGTTGGGGTTGTGTGGTTATTGCAGGGCAGCAGAGGGGGATCCCCCCAAATCTTCCTCCTGCTGTCCCTCACAACCACGTCCAGTGACCTGCTCAGAGAAATGGAGAGCTGTTCCATACATCCCTTTTTCCTGAGGTACCCACAAGTGGTTGGTGTGCCAGAGCTTCCCTTTGCGCCCACCCTCCCTTGCAGGTGTCCCTGCAGCTGGCCTGTGGTGCCTTCCTTCTGAATTCAGCCTTCTGCGATGCCATCAACATCCCCATGGAGAAGCTGAAGTGGACATCGCCCTTCACCTGCCACCGCCTGTCCCTCAGCCCCTCCGGCTCCTACAGCACCAAGAGGAGCAGTCCCTCCTCGGAGCACACAGCCCTGAACTCCAGCCAGCAGCTGCTGGTCCTCGGTGGGCAGGGGAAGGATTCCAGCACCGGAGACATGGCTCGGGGAGCGGGGCAGGCTCGGGGATGGGGGCAGGCTCGGGGAGCAGGGCAGGAGGACAGCACTGGGCACACAGCTCGGGGAGCAGGGCACGCTCCCAGCACTGGACACACAGCTCGGGGAGCAGGGCAGGCTCGGGGAGCAGGGCAGGAGGACAGCACTGGGCACACAGCTCGGGGAGCAGGGCAGGTTCGGGGAGCAGGGCAGGCTCGGGATGCAGGGCAGGATGACAGCACTGGGCACACAGCTCGGGGAGCAGGGCAGGCTCGGGGATGGGGGCAGGCTCGGGATGCAGGGCAGGATGACAGCACTGGGCACACAGCTCGGGGTGCAGGGCAGGCTCGGGGAGCAGGGCAGGCTCGGGGAGCAGGGCAGGAGGACAGCACTGGACACACGGCTCGGGGAGCAGGACAGGCTCGGGGAGCAGGGCAGGAGGACAGCGGCCGCCTCCGGCACCTGTCGGGCAGCGCAGCCGAGAGCATCTCCCGAGCCCTGAGAGCCGAGAAGGAGCTGTCCCCTCCTGCCATCACCATCCGCAGCTTCTCCTCCCCGCCCGAGTGCCGGGCTGACAGCGGCCAGGGCTGGGACACCGACGGCTCCGAGCTGCAGGCTTTGCTCTCGGCCGTGGAGCTGCAGCAGCAGACGGAGCCCGAGGGGATGCTCTGGGCCACGGCTGTGGCGCTGGCCTGGCTGGAGCACAGCTCAGCTTCCTACTTCATCGAGTGGGAGCTGGTGGCTGCCAAAGCCAGCCTGTGGCTGAGCAGGCAGCGCTTCCCCGAGGGATCCAGCCTGGCCGCGGTGAAAGCTGCAGCCCAGCAGCTCTTTGTGCTGCTCCGTCACTGGGATGAAAACCTGGAGTTCAACCTGCTCTGCTACAACCCAGGCAGTGTGTAAGAGGAGGAGGAGCAGGGAGGCAGGTTAGTGAGGGCTCAGGAGCAGGGATCTGCCCTTAAGGAAATGCCTCCAAGGAGCTCGACTCCTCTGCTGCAGGGATGTGCGTTTATTAGAGCAAACCCTGCAAACACAGCAGCCTGGGCAAAATCCTGCACTCAGCAGTCAGGATTTTGCCCTGTTAGGGAACCTACCACTGCCTGCAGTAGATGCTTTTTATTTTCAACTGGATCAGCACTTCCAGCTACAGCAGTTCCCTCTGATCCTGGTTTCTTCTGGTCTCAGCCCAGTTTCCAGAGCAGATCTTGTGGCCTGCTCCACTTTCCCTGTCCTTGCTTAGATGCCTCTTCCCAGCCCTGAATCATTGCCAAGCCCCCACTGGAGCCCCTCAGCCCCAAATCCCTGCTTTCCTGAGGGTCCTGCCATCTCAGATGGCTTTCAGAAAAGGCAAAGGTCTGACAACATGCTCACCTCATGGATCAAAGGGAATCTGTGCTGGGAATGCCCATGTGGAGAGCTGCCCTGCTCACACAGGCAGGAGGATGGAGCCCAGCCCCGCACAAAGAAGCCAGGCCAGTTGGAGGCTGGGACCAAACCCCATCACACCCACACAGTGCTGGGCTCCCTCAGGCCCTCTGCAATCCCAGCAGGAGCTTGTGAGATCCCTTGCAGCCAACGTGTGCCTTTGGAGCTTCACAGGCAGAGCCAGGGTGCCCGGGATTGAAGGACCAAGTGCCTCTGCAGACGGTGCTGCTGTTTGCAGCGTGGCTGCAATGCCCGTGGAGCCCATCCCGAACCCACTGCCTTCGCTCCCTGCCTTGGCATGTAGCAGCCTTGCCTGTCCCAGCAGGCTTCTGTCTCGTGTCTGTGTGTCTGGGGGTGACACAGGAGGGAAACCAGTGCTGGGGACCTGAGCACTCCTCCAGTCTCTGCTGTGGTGTCACCTCTCCAAGGTCCCCAGGACCATGAGCATCCCTCTGGTCTCTGCTCTCAGTGTGGCCTCTCCAGGGTGTCCAGGATCATCCTTCTGGTCTCTCCTCTGGTTTCACTTCTCTCGGGTCTTCAGGAGCTTCCCTCTGGTCTCTGCTTTCAGTGTCAGCTCTCTGGGCTCCACAGAGCCTCGAGCATCCCTCCAGTCTCTGCTTTAATGTGACCTCTCTGAGGCGCCCAGAGCCGTCAGCAGCCCTCTGGTCCCTGCCCTGGTGTCACCTCTCTGGGTCCCCAGTGTCCAATGCTCAGTGGAGCTGCAGGTGCTGCAGGTTTGCTGCCTGGGTGCCTTGGCACAGTCGTGTTCTCTGTTGTTGCACAAGTGTTGTTGTCCCAGTAAATCACAGCCTGCTCTACTCCCAGTGCTCTGCTTCCTTTATTTTGGGGTGGGTTCTTGTTGGGTTTCCCTGGCCACCCCAGCTAGTTGGAGCACTGTGTGGCTGTTCAGTAAAATACCCAAAACACCCCATCATGGTTTAGTGTGTGAGTTTAGGTCCAGGTTTAGAGGGGATAAGGAGCTTCCTTCAGGTTTTGGGGAATTGGGTTTTGCAAACCCTGGATTGCACAGTGTTTGCTAAACTGATGGATCCAGGATTTTAAATACCAGGGGAAATTTGGTTTGATTATTCTCTGAGGCAGAGAGGCAGCTGAGAAATCTTTTGCTGTCTTTCTCTACACAGTTTAACCTGTCACCATGGTCAGTGCAAGGAAGCAGAAATCGTGCTTTCATCTCACACCTTCCTTAATTAGTGTTGTAATTACAGGTATTAATAAAGCAGCTATTATGTTTTCCAATCCAAAGCGGGATGCAGGATCTCTGCCATCCCTCATTTTCTCCTTGGCAAGCAAGGACCCCTCAGATGCCCTCCTGCTTTTGGTGACCTCTGTACCTATACACATATCACAAAAAATCGACACTTCTGGCCCAGTTTCCTCCCTGGACTCCATCTCCAGGGATGGAGCAGGTCTGCCAAGAAGGGGGTTGGTGTCACCACCCAAAGGCCCCCTCAGAGCCCCCTCTTTGCACCCAAGGGGATTCTCACCCCAGTTTTTCCTTAAAGAAGGGTGGTGCTGTTGCCGGGGTGACTGCCAGCGCCTCATTAAGAGAAATTAGTTTGGATACAATTATCAGCTGTAGCTTAATAAACACTCCCCTTTATGCTGTCTAAATAAATACTTGCACGGGGAAGGAGAGGCGTCCCATCCGGGGCAGCCTCGTGCCAAGGGGCATTTTGGGGTGAGAAGTGGCCGAACTGGGGTTGTGGTGTGACCCCTCAAAGACCCCTCCGAGTCCCCACCCGCGCTGCGCAGATTTTGCTGCTCCTGGCAGGGCAGCGGCTCCTCCTCCGCAGGGGCTCATTAGCCAGGAGCCGGAGGAGCCTTTTCGTGCTTTGAAGGGTTATGAAACCTGAGGGAGAGGAGGGGGAGGACGGCAGAGCTTAAAAAAGAGCCGTCGTGTCCCCCCCCCCGCCCCACAAAGCAGCCGAAGGAAAAGGGCTGGCAGCACTTCCAGCACAGATTGCGCCTCTGCCCCGTCCCCCGCCGCCGACGGGGTGCAGAACTTTGCTAGAAAATGACATTTTGGAAAGAATTCGCCGAGTTTGGTGTAGTGTGTCCCGGTGAGGGGTGGGAGGGGGGTGCAGGGGTCACACTTCCAGGGGCTGCTCCAGATGCTTCAACCCCCGATCTCCACAAATTGATTCGACATCTCCCTGCGATGCTGGGGAGGGGTCTGAGCCCTCCCAACAAACCCTCACCCCCAAAACCCGGACCAGGGAGCGGCGTGGAGCTGTCTTGTGTTAACTACAAAAGAGTTTTGCTTCGGGCGTGTTTTTCACTTTGATTTTTCCCCATCCCAGGACCCCGGGCATGCCGGCGGGGGATGCAGCCATTTGGTGCCGTGGGCTCCATCACTCCTAAAATAGAGTCCAGGGGCAGGTTTTGGGTGTCGGAGGCATCTGAGTGAAGTCATGTGGATGTTATGCAAGACTTGATGATAGGTTGTAAACAGCTATTAAAGTGATTGACAGCCCAGGACGAAGTTTTGAGGGGGGAAAGAAAGGGGAAAGATGAGTAATAATGATTAAAATAATTATCAAATCGAGACGTTCCTTGAATTAGGGGAAAGTTTTGTGAGGAGGGAGGAAGATGAAGAAATCACGTTTGAGTGCTTCCCTGAGCTGGGGGTTGAGAGGATGGGGCAGATACTGAGCACATAAAGTTTGGAAAGGAGGGTTTTGCTTCTAGAAAATCAGCTAAAAAAGCAATTTCAGCAGAAATTTGGCAGATTTGGGTTCACTGAGTGCCGTTGGGTGCTGGCACCCCCAAAGCCCAAGGGCTGAGCAGCCCAAGGAGAGCAGCCCCGAGTTAATTAGGAGAAACAAGCAGATTATGGGGAAGACAGCTTCTATTTATATATAAATACTCCAGTAATCAGCAGTGAAGGGCAAGGGAAATCCAATAGAAATATGTGACTGTTTAAGAAGCTTTTTGAGCAAAATGTTACACAATCAATTGCATTTTCCTGGGCCTCGCTACAAGTCCCAAGAAATTAAGGGGAAAAAAAGAGTGACCCTGAGCAGAAGGAAAGGGAAGGGATTTGTAGAAGCTTCTGCTCATCAGATAAGGGGGAATCTTGGGAGCCTAAATGAAGATTTAAGGGTGCCAGCAGCTCATTTCGACCCCAAGCCCCCCAGCTTTTCACCCAGAACCAGCGAGCTCCAGCCCTCCCAGTGCTGGGGGTTAACAGGGAGGTGCAGTTTTGTACAGGTGAATTTTACTTGGAAAAGAGATACTGGAGCTTCGCCGTGTTCGCTGTCAGTGGGTGCTGACACGGAGCAAAAATAGCTCCCCACGACTTCACACATCGCCCTCGCTGCCTCCCGCAGCTCGGCTTCACCCCAGCACAGCACAGCCTCCGGGGGTCCCCGGGCTGAAATCACCTCAATAATGGCTTTTAGTGGCAGTCAGAAGGGTGGATGCTCACCTTGGGGCTGGGAGCTCTCCGAGCACCTGGGGGTTGTGTCCTTTTGTGTTGTTTCTCCACTCAGGGCAGCTACTGTGAGATTTTGGGATTTGTTTATCCTGAGGCTGAGGTTTGGGGGTGTCTCAGAGGAGGGATGGGTGCACAGCTGGGGTGTCTGACCCTGCCAGTGAGCTGGCTGTCCCAGATTGTGCCTTTGGGGTGGCTGCTGTCCCCATAGAGTCATTCCCTGGGTAAAGGAGGATGGAAATTTTCCACCTCGCCTGCAAGGAAGCAGAATCACCACCCAAGGGTCCCTGGTGAGTGTTTGCTTCAGCTCTGGTTGTGCCTGTGGCTTTGCAGGTGGGTTTGGGGGGTTTGTATTTAAATCAGGAGAATCAGCCCCTCCTGTGCAATAACCTTTTCTGGTTTTCTCTTTCTGTGCCACCTGTAAAGTTACCTTTGCCATGGGAAGTTTGTGCTGGGATGCACATGAGTCCTGCAGGTGCTTGTGCCCTCCCTGTGCAGCCTCTGTGGTGGGTGCCTTGGAATTGTTAACAGCATTAAATCTCCTCCAGACACAGATATGATATTGCTGATATTTAAAAAGCCAAGCTAGAGGTCCGTGGGCTTCTCTGCTCATTAAATTAAAGAATCCCTTAGATTTTTGCTGTGGTTTTTAATCCTTCCTTTGTACAAGGCAGGAAAACAAGGGGTAGGGGTAGTGAGAACATGTGGGTTGGTGGGGTGGGAAGGACTTGGAGTCAAAACATCAGTGCAATGGACACAGCACCCGGGAATCTTGGAAAGGAAGCCTGTGAAGGTGTAAATCCCTTGGGAAAGGTGACTTGGTTAGCATTGCAGGTTCTTACAACCCTCTCTGGCCGTGTGCTTGCTGACAGCCCTGGAGTTGAGCCAGATACAGAGCACAAGAGCAGGCATGAACAACGTGGTTTAGGGCATGAGCAACACGTTTTAGGGTGAGCTGCCCTGTTCCAAGCTACCAGGGGCTGGCCAAAGGCAGCCCTGGGTGCTGGTTTGAAGGCAGTGCTTGTTCCCCCAAGAGCAGGACTGGGAGTCCAGGGCTAGCACTCACCCACGGGTGTCCTTCCCCACTGAGGCTCCCTGGGAGCCCAAGCCCTGCAAGATGCTTCCCCAGCACCTGCTTGGTTAAAAGGCTTTAAAAAATGGTTTTTCCCTGGGACCAACCCCAAATTCCCGGCCTGGAAGTGTCAGCAGGTGAGTATTGGATTCCACAGGGCTGGAGTGCAGCCTGCTCGCTGGCTTTGGGGATTCTGGCAGCCTTTTCACGGCTGTTAAGGGTTGAATTCCTGCTGCTTTTGGTCTCTCCACAAGGATGGTGAAGGGCTGGGGTCAGTCCTGCTGCAGGGACTGTGTCACTTCGTTTAGCAGTGGCTGCACCATGCCCTGCTCCGGACCCCACGGGACTCAGGATCCCATCCCAAGGCGTGGCTGCGGGGCCGCGGTTCCTTCTCACTTTTCCTCTCTCCTTGAGGCTGCACAGGCTGTAGCCGCTTATGCAAGCGCCGGGAGCCTTGTGTAACATCCTGCGGGCGGGCACGGCCGCGGGGGTGGGGGCGAGGAGCCCCGGCATCGGCCCGGAGCATCCCTGCATCCCTGCATCCCTGTCCGGCTGTCCCTCCGCATCGCTCCCGCGGTGCTTTCCCGGCGTTCGGGGCTGTAGGATGGATGCTCTGAGCTCTCGTGGCTCTTTGCTCCTGGCTAAAGCCAGAAAAGGTTGTGGCAGAGCTCCCGGCTCCCCAGCTGGGAACGAAACTGGGAATGCTGGCACACCTGGAGCGGGCTGACAGGGATCGGTGCGGAGCAGGGGGGGTGGGATGGGGGGAGCTCTCCAGTCCCCCTGAAGGGCTGTGCTGGAGGGTTTGTGTTGGGCCACAGCTCCCAGAGCTCAGCCTGAGCCTCCCCTCACTCCCGAGGCACCGAGGTGCAAAGCGATTTTCTAAACCAAACCCTATTTTTTGCTGCTCGAGGGGTCCCCCCAGGCTCCCTCCTCATTCCTGCTTCCCAGCACCCGCTGCCGATCTGGGACCGAACCTGTTGCTATGGAAACTGGTTATGGATGCTGAGGATGCTGCCGGGTCTCATCCTGATCCTGCCTTTTGCCTTTCCTTACCCTGTGGCTCAGGGATGTGCTTCAGCCTGGGATCAAGCCGGGAGGTTGAACACCCTGGGGGGGTTAAACACAGCTGTAAGATGTTCCACCCCTCTGGATTTGTCCAGATCCAGTGGGAATAACCCAAGGGCAGCTTTTCTAAGGCACCTCCTCCAAAACCAGCCATCTCTTGTGGTTTTTCCACTCCTCTGAGGATGTTGTAGGATGCTGTGGCTGGGACTGGATTGCACCCAGGTGGGAATTGAGTCTCATCCCAGCTCCACCAGCACCCTCCAATGTGGTGTCCTGGAACGAGGCTTCACCCCACCCTGGGCATGCTCTGCTCTGTGCTGGCTTCCCTTGTCTGTCACCGGTGGGAATTGGTGCTTCATGTTTAAAACGATGCTAAGATGAGAAAATACTAATTAATTAGAGCTAGCTGGAAAATCCCAAGTGCTTCCTTGATGTGGCATCAGCAAGAACCTCCCCTGTGTGTGTGTGTGTTTCCCCCTCCTAAAATATATATTTTAAAAACACTTTAAATACTTCAATGGTCCCTGGGCCTGGCTTTTGTGGGATTCTGGTGTGCCCAGCCCTTGTGGAGCCATCAGGAATTTGGGGGGCTTGAAGGGGCTGCTGCAGGCTGAGCCCCACCACGTGTCTCTTAGTCACAGAGTATTTATTTATATTTGAGCAGGTTTGGAGCAAAAATGGGAAACAGGAGCTGTGGGGGGGGACACAAACAGGCTGCACCGGCTGCCCGGGCTGAGTCAGAGCTGGATCAGCCCCATCTCCACACCCGTGACTCACCACTGGGTATTTCAGAGTCTTGTGTCACATGGCCTGTTTGGGGATGTATTTTTGTAGTTTGGTTATTTTCCTTTATTTTCTTGTATTTCCCCCACCCTTAGAAGGGGCTGATGCTTTGAGTTGTGCACACCAAGGGCTCTGAGATGTTCCCAGTCTGCTCCCCTTGGCCCGTGGGAAAGGGTGAGCAGGGTGGGATACCTGTGAAGGGAAGGGCTCACACAGGTGTCACATTTATCTCTGCAAAAATTATAGATATACTATTGTAGGTATTATATAATACCGCCTATATTACATAATATTATATAGCATTATATAATGTAATACTATATATATTAATAATTGAGGCGTTGTAGCATGGAGAGGAGCCCAAATTCCTCTGGTTTTTTTCATATTCCTTCATGTTCCTGGTGCTGCATCACCAGCACGAATTTGCCAGGGCAATGGCTATCAGAGGCACATCCTGCTGAAACTCAGGGGTGGAATTGTCTTGGAAAAATCTGTGGCAAGAAATCTTCTTCCAAAGCCGGTGAGGCTGGGAACTGGGGCAGCCCTGAGAAGGCAGTGGCCGTTCTCACCTGCCCACCGAGGGTCTGAAAATACCCCAATGTGAGGCAGCACAGACATCCCAACCTCCCAAAAAACACAACCCCCCTCCCAAACTCTGACTCTCTCTCTGGGAAGGCTTTGGCCAGCTTGCAGAACCTGGTGCTGTTCTCAGGTTTGGGTTTTATTTGAGCATCTGCTGCAACATTTTTCTCCCGGCTGGAACTTCTCTTTTTTTGAGTGAGGTGTCTCCCACTTGTTATTGTCATGCAACAGTTTGACACCTGGAGCGGTGTGTAAATGAAGATGTCTGATGTTTCCCTCCTAAGTGGGAACGGCTGTTTAGAATATCCTAGAAAATTTTAACTCCAGGCAAAATGAAAACGAGGAGCCTGGGGAGGCAGGCAGCTCCACTCCCAGGCTCCCCGAGGCAGCAGCAGCCGGGATTTGGGGATTTTCTTGCTGAATATTCCCAAGGTAAGGAATGCCACATCATGGGAGTGTCTACTCGACCCCTTCATAACATTCCTGTGAGCCCAGGAAGGATGCTGCATGTAAGGCAGCATTTCCCTGTCCTCTGGAGATGTTTGACTTGGGGTAGGACACACAAAATTCCTGCTAGTGCTCAGCACAAGTCTGAGCAGAGGAGTGGCTTGACCAGATTTGGGGAAAGTGCCCCCGTTCCCTGTGGGGTCCTGGTGTGGGGCTGCCCCGGAGACACCAACAGAGCTCAGGGATAACCCTTCTCTGCCCTGCCTTTCCCCAGTTTTGCTGCCTCTGTGGGTTTGCCCGTTTCAGATTTTTGGGTGCCAATGTGTGTCCAAACGTCCTGCCTGAATAAATTAGCTGAGAGCAGAGTCTCAGTGGCCTCTAGTGGCTGTGGGACAAAGATTCCAGGGAAGGGGGATCCACAGTCCCCCAAAGCCCCCCAAAGAAGCAACACTGGGGGTCCATCCCACCAGAAGCCACTCTTACCGTGGGGAAACCCAAAGGTAAAAGCCCTCAAAAAGCTCCAAGGCCATGACTGATGGGGGAGCACCCAGCAGGAAGGTGCTGCATCCCAAATCCCTCTTGGCAAGCCCCATTCCCTGGCAGGGATGGATGGAGAGATTTTGGGCAGCCACTGGGGTTTTCTCATTAAAAAGCAGGGGAAAAATTCAAGTTTTTATGGAGGGTAAATTTTCTTTCACATCTTTTTCCATTTTTCATTTTTCTAAAGCGCATTTTCTGTCTAACGCCACAATACACAGCATAAACCCCAGCGGTGAAAACAGTTGAGTGAACGGATCAAAAAGGCTTTGATACTGTTAAAATGACCAGTTTTGTGTCTTCTCCACCAAAGGTCACTAAAGCTGCTTCCTTCTGAGTCATTGTGATTTTTCAACAAGGGAAGAGGGAAGAACTGACCCATTTTATTCCCCAAACCCACGGCATTCAGGGGCAGGATGGAGCATCCCCTTCTGCAGTCCATGCTGTCCCTCCTCTCTCCCCCCCGTGATAAATAAATTACTTTAGGAGTGCTGGCCTAGTTTAACATGCCCTAGTTTTTATGGAGGAGGGGAAAGAAAAAAAAAAAAGAGAATATTTATTTTGGGCGGTTGCTTCATGGGTGTCCTTTTGGGAAGAGCTTTGGGGGACTCACCCATTTCCTCTGCTCTGCTTTGCCCTGGCTGCAACACACTACCCTCAATTTTGGTTTCTTTTTCTGAGTTACTGCCTAGGTGATGCAGGAAATGAGTGGTGGGGACACTGATCCAGCCCCAGAATCGTTGTCCACTGCTCTGAGCCCCCCAGGATTGCTGTCATGCCAGGGGCTTGCGGGGGTTGATGCCTTAAATCCTGTGGAAAATGAGCAGCTTTGGAGTGAACAAAGATCCACCCTGGTTCTGGGTGTAATCGGTCAGGGCTGGCTTTGCTGCAGGAGCAGCTGTGTTAGCACCTTCCCCCAGTGCCAAAATCCCTGGGAAAACGAGATTAAAGCGTGTGTCTGGGCATGGGAGTGGGATTTCACAAGTGCTCCCGGTGTCACTGGGACCTTTGCATCTCGCTGGTCCCTCCTGCACCCTGCTCTTCCCAAGGTGCCAAGTTTCCTGCGGTAAATAAACCTGCAAGTGGCTCTTTTCTATACATTTTATTTTTTCCTCCTTTTTTTCCCACCCCTGCCAAAACAAGCAGCCCATATGGGCAGGGTTGGGTGGGGATTTTTGCAGTTTCCATGGGGATTTGGCTCTGGAGCCGCCGGGTGCTGGCTCTTGGGGTTTGGTTCGGGTTTTTTTTTGTTTTTTTTTTCCTCTGATCCCTGTAACCGGAGCGTGGTGGTGGCACCAGGCTCCCTTCCCGGCTCCGGCATCTCCCAGCCAAGGTCACCGGGGAGACCGTAGGCAGCCGCCGCCTGCGTTGGGCCATCTGTTAAATAA
This sequence comes from Catharus ustulatus, assembly GCF_009819885.2. NCBI lineage: Eukaryota > Metazoa > Chordata > Aves > Passeriformes > Turdidae > Catharus > Catharus ustulatus. The sequence continues at coordinate 1,639,247 of NC_046244.1, forward strand.
TGTATGCAATAAACTCCTGCCCCGGGGCCAGCTTAATCCTTAAATCCTCCTTCAGAATACCATCTCCCGGCCGTGCGGGATGCCAGCCTTGGTCTCTTGGGCGCATCTTTCCCCACCATCCCTCGTGCATCCCTCTCTCCTCGCCCCTCCATCCCGCATCCTCCCGTACGCGAGCGAGCCGGGCTCTCCTGCTCCATTATTTATGCGCCGTGCATGAAAGATGCATATAAAAGAGCGGTTTATAATTTAGCAGAATCTCCTCTTCTTTCAGCCTCCCTTCCCCCTCCAGCTTCAGGCTTTCTCTGGTTCGTTACTGGCTTCTCCCGAGCTCCCAGGTGTTTTTTGGGGGATCCCGGGGCTGTGCCTGCTCCACATCCTCAGAGCACCCACAGACGGGTCTGGGGTTCAGGGTGGTTTAAGTGCTCAGAGGTCTTTTGATGTACGAGAAACAAAGTGGGAAATTTCTATGGCAGACCCATAGATCAGGTTTTTACACAAAAAAGGGTTTTTTGGTAAATTTAATTAAGCCAGTGCTGCATCCAGCCCGTGGGTTTGTGTTTAATGAGCTCCCAAGCGCTGCGTCCTCGGCACGTGTGGGATGCTCTGCTCCTGTCTGCTCTCCCAGAGCCCTGGGCTCACCCCCAGATGCTGACTGGAGCAAAACCCATCAGTGTGAGAGAAAAAAACCTCCCTTCTGGGGCCATCTTATGTTTTGGAGGCGCAGCAGATCCCCCAGCATAGAAAATCCTGGGGCCACAAATGCGTGTGCTGAGTCCAACTCACACAGCCGCGACCTCGGAGCTGAACTTGCTGGGGAGAAAATGAAAATAATTGGGGATTTTTCAAGGGATCGGTTTAGCAAAGCTCCTCCTCGTATCCTAGATGTGGGGGAGCCTGTGTTGGTTGAAAATAGAGCAGGAAATAGCAAAGGTGGTGGGGAGGGGAGCATTGCACAGCCTTCACACCCCAAAAATGGGGTCCCAGCTCCATGTGCCACCCCAAATTTATCCATCTGCCCCCTGTGTCATCCTATACAAATCCCAGCTCAGCAGCATCCTGCTTTATTGCAATATATTCTTTTCTTTGCAATGAAATCCCACCCTGGACCTGTTTGCCAGCCGTGATTATATTCCTGTTCCCCAGGCACAAAGGTTGGCTCATGCCCTCGGCGGTGTGGGCAGAAGGGATAATGGCCTTTTCTAACACCAGGATTTGGGTTTTGGGGGGAAGGGAGGCAATACTAGCATCAAAATGCCCATTTTCCACAGCTTTTCCCTCCAATGAAGGGGAAGCCACCGTTTACTCCCCATCCACAACAGTCACTCTCAGGACCCGATGTTGAATTTTTCCATTAAATTTGTCCCCCTGAAGCATTTTCCCATCATACAAAAAAATCCCACAAATAAATATGAATTACAGTTAGTTATTCAGCATGAACAGGGGTCTGTAAGAGAGTGGGGAGGTTTTCCTTAGTTATTTTGGGATTATTTGGGTGGACAGGGAGGGATGCTCACGGCGCTGGGCCCTGGCAGCCCATGGGAAAACACGGCAGATCCGCATTTATCATTTTTTTTTCCGTTTTGTTTCATTTTCCTTTTATTCGGACATTGCAGAAATAGCCCTGTGTAGTGGATAAAAGTGCAACATACACAATATTTAAGAAAAGGAGGAAAGAAAAACCTGCCTTGAGGTCTGTCAGTCAATCGCAAACAGAAACAAGAACCAAGCCCGGGCGCCAGAGGCGCTTTTTGTTCCCCCACCCATTTTTTTTTCCCTTTTGTTTTTATGCACGTCATGCAAAATAGTTAAAAAGAAAGATTAGAAAAGAGAAGTCAGAGAAAACCCCACGAGAGATCGACCGAGCCCTAGAAAGAGCAGAAAGCTCCGAGTGCTGCTCGTCTCGGGGAGGGAATCGCTGCCCTCCAGCATCTCCAAGTGTTTGGCACTCTTGTGATTACATTAAATAATTTCTTTTATAGATATGTTTTAATACAGTCTATTAAAGAGAGAAAACTGCCACAATATAAGGAAAAAAAAGAAAAAAAAAACCAAGATCACCCACACTACAGACTGCATGGTAGTTAGAAAAGCTGAGCGCCCCCCCGCCCCCCTGTACATATAAAATCTGTCCCTTTGCTCACAGCAACCAAGAAATACAAGCTTTAAAAAATAAACCAGCAATTCTTCCTTCAGGCCTTTCCTTTATAAAAGTTTTGGTTTTCCCCCTCGAGAACCTTAAAACGTGACTAAAATTAAATATATATATGTCTATTTTATATAATTTCCCAACATCCAAAGACATCAACATAAAAAAAAAAAAGAAACTCATACAGAAGGGGATAGCGTGGTACATCCAAGTGCACGGATTCATTTTTGCAAGATTAAATAATGTAAACAAGGTGCCCGCTGGGAACAACCCTGGCCGGAGGGAGACCCCAGGGGCTGTTCCCCCCCATCTCCCGCTGCCCCCCTTGCTCTTACCCCCCGATCTAGCGCGGCACAAGGTTCATCAGCCCGACAAAAGCCATCCCGAGTCATTCAGAGCCGCGGCGTGACTCCTCCGTCCGTCCCTCGAGGTGAGGGCTTTGAAGCGGGTGACTATTTTCCCGATTACATCTATATATATATATTTTTTAATTTATTATCATTTTGGACTTGGTGGCTGGGCTGTGGCTCGCTCGCCGCCCTCCCCTCCGCGCGTTCCGGAGGGCAGGACGTGCGGGATGCAGGCGGCGCGGACGCTCTTGGGCATTCCCGGCGCTCGGGCGGTCGCTGCGGTGTTTTGGGGTTATTTTGTGCCGATCACCTGTGCCATTGTAAACCGACCCCACCCCGGGCTTCAGCCCAGCGTCCCCAGGGAGGCTTTAAACACCGGGAGGGGCCTTTTCGGAGAGGTTTTGCAGCACATCATCAATTCTATCATCTTCAATAACCACTAGAAAGCAGAAAGAAACAGAAGCGCGATGAATTTTCTGCCGCCGTGGTCCCCTCGCCCAAGGTGACCCTGGGGGGTGTTGGAGGGGTCCCACATCCCTGGTGTGGCTGCCGGCAAAGCTACGCGGAGCCCGACACGCCGCAGGGCACCTGGTGCACCGTGTCCCGTCCCCGGGGAGCGTCCCCAGTATCGCACCCCCGGCACTGGTGATGTCCCTGGGGACACCTGGCAAAGGGCATGTCCCCAAGGAAGGTCCCCTCACCTCTCCGCCCTGCGGATGGTCCCCAAGGAATGATGCCCTGTCTCTGAGGAAGGTCCCTACTGCCCTATATCCGGTGAAGTGCACAACGTCCTGTCCCCAGGGAAGGTCCCGGCTACCCAACACCCTGGTGACAGTCCTTGGGACGTGATGCCTGACACCCTGCAGGGAGTCTGGTGCATCGTGCCCCGTCCCCGGGGACGGCTCCCGGTGCCCTGCATCCCCGAAAGGTGCTGGATGCCCCGTCCCTGGGGAAGATCTACGGAACACGATGCCCAACACCCCTCAGGGAGCCCGGTGCACCATACCCTGTCCCCGGGGACGGTCCCCAGTGCTCTGCATCTCCTCGGAACACGACATCCTCAAGGAGCCGGGTCATCGTGCCCCGTCCCCGAGGATGGTTCCCGGAGTCCCGCATCCCCGGGGAAGGTCCCCGGTCCACGATGCCCAACACCCCGTGGGATACCCGCTGCATCCCGCCGCATCCCTGGGGCCGTGCCCCGCATCCCGGGCAGCTCCCAGCGCGCCCTGCTCCTTCCAGCACCCACCTCTCTTGCTGCGGCCGATCTGTCCCAGCTTGGGCGGCCGCTTGCCCTGCCCGCCGGCCAGGAGCCCGTCGCCGCCGCGGAGGCGAACGGGGAAGGGCAGCTGCCCCACGGCCGCGTCCCCCGCCAGCTGCCCCTCGCCGTAGGGCGGCCCCTCCGACATGGGGGCGGCGGGGGGGGACCCGCCGCCGCCGCCGCCCCCCGACAGCCTCCCGGGGCGCGGGGCCCGCGGGCCCGGGGCAGCGGCGCAGCGGGCGCGGGGCAGCCGCCCCGTCACATCCCGGCCCGGCCGGCGCTGCTCGCGGCTCCGCGGCTGCGGCGGCGGCTCCGGCGGCGGCGGCGATAGAGGAGCGGGAGGCGGGACCGGGCGGGGCGGGGCGGGACCGGCTCGGCCCCCGGCACCGGCGGCGGCACCGCCCCGGCGGGCTGGTCCCGCACCCCGGGGATCCCCGGGACTGCCCCGCCGCCTGCCCCGCAGCGTCCCCGGGGAGCGCGGAGCATCCTCAAGGAGCACGGAGCTGCCCCGCAAGCTCCCTGCGGAGTACGGAGCTGTCCCGGGGCATCCTCGGGGTGTTCCACAGCATCCCTGGAGATCCCAGAGCTGCCTAGCAAACCCTGCTGAGCCCGGAGCTGCCCCGCTTCATCCTCAGCATTCCCTAACCTGCCCCTCAGCATCCCTGGGGAGTCTGGAGCTGCCCTACAAGGACCCTTGGGGAGATTAGGCAGCCCCACAGCACTTCTGGGGAGCCCAGAGCTGCCCCACAGCCGCATCTGGGGAGCCCAGACTACCTCACAGATACGTTTAGGGAGTTCAGAGTGGGTCCCCCCAGCCACTCCTGGAAAGTCTGGAACTAACCCCTCCACATGCCCTGTTCCCAGGAACACTGGGCACGGCCTCACCTGTGCCCTGCAGAGCCCAGCAGGAATGAGCCACCCGGGGACCTCTGGCACTTCATGGGGGCTGCAGCGTGGGGGAATGGGTGCATTCAGCTGTGGGGCCCCAGGACCCATCTCTGCATGAGCCTTTCCTGGGGCACTGCAGGAGGACTTGGGAGCCACTGTGAGCTCTCCATGGGGTTTTCTATGGAGAGTTGCCACAACAGCGTGGGACATCGGGGTTATTGCCTGGCAAAGTTGGGATAACATTTTGGGACAGACCACAGCTATTTTGGGGTGTTCATGCATCTGTGGTGCAGCTCCTGCAAAGTGGAACAGGAGGACAGTAGCAACAGCAGCAGCAAAGAACCTGTTAGTGCAAGGCTGAGTTCCAGGATTTCTCTGGAATCAGGAGCCTGGCTCATTTTGGAGTCGAGCAGAATCGGGGCACAGGAAGGACAGGGTGCCATGGTGGTGCCGGGGTTGTGCTGTCCTGGGACTGCTCCCATCTCCATCTCGTTTGCTGAAATCCTCAGCCCCCAGAGCTGCACAAGCCTCTCCCCCTCTCCCCTGCATCCCCACCCGCCCCCGAGCTGTCAGCTCCTTACATAAGGTTGCGGCTACGCCCGAGATATCACAGAGAAAGCTTGGAAACAGAAGGGAAGGGTAGCGGCAAAGCACAGCCCCTCCAAGGCGTATTTTTAGGCTTTGCCTGATGCTCCATTCCTGGGCAAAACGCCAAGGCTCGAGGCCATGTCCTGCTCTGGTCTGAGGGGGATTGACTCCCTGCTGTCCCCAGTGAGGGGACGAGGCTTTCTGGGGTGGTTGGTCCGCTGGAGAGGAGGGACACCTCTTCCAGCAGATGGGATTCTGTCACTTCCATCTGGATTCTGGGTTTTCAGGCTGCAGTGTGGCTTTTTGAGCTGTGTTCTGGCTGTTCCTCTGAGATTCTGTTTCGAGGGCTACCTCGCCCTGTAGGCAGCCACCGCCATCTACAGCTGGTGGGATGCGGCCCTTACACGGCACCGGGATCACCAGGGACCTGCTCCTCCTCAAAACCCAGCCTGGCTTTGTGCCCCACAGCCACAATGGCCCTGGGACACAGGGACCTGCTCCTCCTCAAAACCCAGCCCGGCTTTGTGCCCCACAGCCAGAATGGCCTTCGGACACCAGCCCGGCTGCTCTGGTTAATGTTTAATGAGGAAACAACCACCATTTTCACTGTTTAATTCAGGGGGTTTTAAAGGCCAGTCGATGGGAATGTTTCTTTTTTAAATGTGCCCGGGGGATGTGAATGGCTGAGCAGGGGTGCCCAGGGGCTGTCTCAGCCCTGGAGTTTTCAGCTGTTCCTACTTGAGGCTCCCTCATTCCCCAGGAATGTTTCTCTAATTGTGCTCCCCAGCATATGTTAAATGCAGCAGCACTTTGGGTCCATTAACCCTTTTGGGTGTATATGGGATTTATGGCAAAATGGGGATGTCTGGGAAGGGAATTTTCCTTCTTTGTGTCAGTTTGGGGGATTTGGCACCACCTGTGTCATGAGGGGACAGTGGTGACTGTCATGTCCAGTGCAGAGGGGACAGGTTCCCCCCCTCAGCCAACCTCCATCATGGCTTGGGATGATCCAGGCTCAGTGTCCACCTCAGGGAGGATAAACCTCACCATTCCCATAGAATCATCTCACACAGACACACCTTTCATCCTATTTTTTACTCCATTTGCTATCCCAAGCCAAGCCAAGCCCAGCCATTAGCCACAACATTCTCACATACCCATCCTCATACCCTGGTATAACAAAACCATTTTGGGGATCACAGAATTGCCTGCGTTCACACCCCCTGCTACCTTACAGCCCCTCCTGCTCAGCCAGGCCTTGCAGCCCTCTGGCAGCCTCAGTCATGAGAGGAATTCTGCAGCCTCTCAGAACCCTTAACACATTTTATTTTTGCTTTCCCCCTGTTTTTACTAGCTGCAGGCTCTGTAACCATAACACAAACCATGAGAGTTCAAACCTTAACAGAAGAGCTTCAAGCTGCATCTCCCCACCAGCACCTCACCCTTTGCAAGGAATCATCTCTCTCAAAAACACCTCCAAAGCACAGCGTGAGCAAGCTGCAGAGTCACCTTTTCAGACTCAGCTCTGCTCCCCTGCTGAAGCACTCACTCCCCCAAGCTCCCTCCCCTTCCCCAAAATCCACAACCCAAGCAGCAAGGTGAAAAAAACCCTTTGCCAGTGGCAGCTTTAAAACCAAAATCTTACCCCCGAGAATCTCAAAACATTAACTATTGTACAAGGGAACCATCCTAGTGATGCTCTGCCTGCAGATTGGGCACTTTTTGGGCTCAGGAAGAGCCTGGTAGCACGCGTGGCAGGAGCAGACGTGGCCACACTCCAGAAAAACGCAAGATTTGGTGCTGCTCAAGCAGACCACGCAGGCGTTTTTGAGAACCTCCCCCCCCTCGGCGTTCGTCAGGCGCTCCTGGGCCTGCCGGAATTCTTCCTGCATCTGCCTGAGGTGCTGCCTCTCGCGGTGGTGCCGGTATTGCTTCCGCAGCAGGAAGAACAGAACGGCGCAGGTGGCAAAGCCGAAAATGACGGTCAGGATTTTCCAAAACCGGACACCAGACTCTTGTTTCTGCAGCAAGGACTCAAAATCCATGGAGCTCAGGTAGTAGGGCATGCCCTGCTTTGGGGGCTGCAGCTTGATGGTGGCATTATCCAGAACCAGCTCTCCCACCCCAGTCAGGGCCGTGCCCACCTTCAGCATCTCCTCCGTCTCCTGGATCCCCTTGGGGCGCTCCCCGCTGATGTAGTGGCCGATGACGTCCGTGAAGGACTGCACAGAGGGGTGGAATTTCTCATGCACCGTCTCCAGGCTGAGCTCAGCAGCATCCAGAGGCTTCATCACCCGCACAGTGACACCACTGCCATCCTCAGCAGGGGCCAGGTCAAAGGGGGTGGTGTTGGTTCTCTGGTGGATGATCTTCTTGTAATCGTTCCTGGGGAGGGAGAAGGGGAGTGAACTGACTTTCCCTGATGGAAGCACAGCCTGGGATGGACCTGCTGGTTTTGGGGACTCCTAATGGAGTTTCTTTGATGTGGGTCTCTGAGAACACTTTTCCCCTCATGGCACTATCCAGGTGTGCACCAGGCCACTCCACCCTCACCTCAGTGTTCCACAAGTAGTGGGGGCTTCCCCCATCCCCATTTACCTCCTCCTCACCTGCCTGTGGCATTCCCAGCTATCAAAACCATCCCCTGAGGAGAAACACCACGTGTCACACGTCCCAATTTGGTAAGTGTTACCAAATGCTTATCAAACAGCATCACTGAGCTCTGTTTTAGCAGTTCTGGGATCCTCCTCAGTTCCCCCGGGTGTGGGGATCACCCAAATCCAATTAATTTCTGTTCTGCAAATGAGGTTTTTGGGAAACGCCATCCTCTGGCCACGTCTGTAACAAGGTGGGGCTGATCAATGTTCAGCCTGTGTCGGGTTATTTGATGTGCTCTTTTCCTCCAGCCCCTCTGTGAAAACCCTAAAATCAGCCAAACATGCCCTGTTATGGCAGCTGTCACTGTGGGGATCCAGCTCTGGAAACTCGGTCACTCTGGCCACGCCTGATGCCATTTCAGGGTGTCAGACCCTCCAAGAGCAGCAGAGGAGTTTGAGGGTACCAGGCACATACCAGAGGTGGGTGGTTCTGTTCCACACCATCTTGTGCTCCTGCAGGGTCAGCCTCTGCACCACACCCTTGCAGTTCTCCACAAACTGACTGCTCAGGGTCTCCTTCACCGACCGCACCACACCTGCAACGGGAATCTGAGGGGTAGGTGAGGTGCTCAAAAACAAACCTTGGACAAGGACTTGGAGTGACAAGATCATGGGGAATGGCTTCATACTGACAGGTTCCAATGGGCTGCTGTGAAGAAATTCTCCCCTGTGAGGGTGGGGAGGCCCTGGCACAGGGTGCCCAGAGAAGCTGTAGCTGCCCCTGGATCCCTGGAAGTGTCCAAGGACAGGCTGGACAGGGCTGGGAGCAACCTGGGATAGGAAGGTGCTCCATGTCAGGGGTAGAACTGGATGAGCTTTAAGGTCTCTTTCAATCCAAACCATTCTAGAAAAGGGTTAAAAAGTGGTTAAAAGGGTTGTCAGGAGTCATGGCTGTTTGGAAGGGGGGGCAATATAACCTGATGGGCACAGAAGGAAGAGCTGGGGATGAAATCCCCTGGTGAGGAGCAGCTGTGGGGTGGGATGTGTCCCCCACTCCCATTTGGGGCACTGCTTCAGGTCCTGTTTGAAAGGAAGGAGGAATTTGTCTTTACAAACAAACTGTGGGTCTGTGGTAGCTAAAACTAGATACTAAGAGATAAAAAAAAAATAGGAAGAACCATAAATTCTATATGAATTCCACTGACTGGCACAAAGAAAAGGAAAGGGTGGGGCTATACATTAGAAGGGGTTCTTAAGTATCAGGCGTTTCGGGAAGTCTGTACCTCTCAAGTACCTCAGCCAATGGGGAAAGAGAGAGGGAAATGTAGCCGGGAAATGAGAATTAAAAAAAGCAATTTGAGAGAACCCATGGGAAATACCCATGACCTCTCCCTTTATTCGAATAAAGGACTCCTCTGTCTCCTTTCTGGACATAAACCTCTGGTGTTTGTAGATTAGTCTTCCTGACCCTACCTTCTATGACCGCATAGGGCACGCAGCGCCCGGGCGCCTCCAGCAGCACGGCCCGCAGGTCCCCGTCCAGCCGCACCTTCCTGGCGCCCTGCGGGGAGCAAACAGAGGCCGCGGCTCAGCCTGTGCGACCAGGCCGCGGCTCGGGGACGGGCCCATGCATTCTCCCGTCGCACCCCGCGCACGCACCTCGAGCTCGCGGGCCACGCGAGCCTTCTGCCGGTAGACGGAGTAGAGCAGAGCGGTGATGGCGGTGCTGGCGGTCAACAGCACGGCCTGTGCGGCCGAGGGCCTCCCGCCACCCTCCATGGCCGCCAGGCCTGCCGTTACCACGGCAACCTCCCGGCGCGCCGGCGCGTGGTGATGACGTCACGAACGGCGCTCTGGCAGCCGCAGCGCCGCCATCGAGACGGGGAGTCCGCCAAGGCCGGGCGGGGGGACTCTGCAAAGCCTTGTTGGGGTGCGGGGGTAACACAGACTGCACCCCCGAGAGGCTGCGGGTCAGGTCCCGGCCCCGGAGCTTTAGGGGGATAAACCCCATCCTTGGGAGTTCGAGGGTGCGGGACAGGTCGCAGCGTCCCCACCCCTTTACCCCCCACCTCCATCCTGGGGTCTTGGGGAAGACATCAAACTCCAGTCTCACCAGTATCTGAGGGGGGATTAACTCAAATTCCAATCATCCCTTAGGATCTTGTCAGTTGGCTCCAAATCCTGATGCCCCCCGGGTGCGGGGAGGGGGGAGCATCCCCTGTAACTGCCCCTTCCACCTTGGGGATGGAGGAGAACCCAAATCTCATCCTTCTGCTGGGGGAGCAGTGGTCAGACCAAAGCACGTCCTCCCGTGGCTGGGAGGGGATATCTCCCCAAATCCCTGCCCTATAGCACCTTGGGGAAGGGGTTACAACCCCTCTCTGGGCTGTGGGGCAGCAGCACTGCCTGGCCCCTCCACTGCGAGGGCTCAGCCTCAGCACGCAGCCCCAAGACCCACTTTGCAGGGTCCTTTACCCCTGCCCCACCGAGGGCCATAGAAGGGTGCCAGGGACACAAGATATCCCCACCCCCACCCCTGCCATCTCCTTACCATCGCTTATTCTGGGAAAGCAGCAAAAAGGGAAGAAAAAAATAGCAATTTTTCGTAAATTATTGATCTTCAGGCCCTTGGTGCTAATTTGGAATGTGAGGGGATGCTCTCCAGTTCTGTCTCCAGTGGGGTCCAAGGGGCCAAACCCCCATCACTGCTCCCCCGACGTGGGCGGCACAGCCGTGCCCCAGCTCTATATTTAAAAAATCAAGTTGCCATGACTACGCGGAGCAGCTCTCCCCAGCCCTCGGTGCCGCAGGAAAGCACTGTGGACCCCGCAGCCCCCCCTCCTTGGCTTGCCTTTCGAGGGGTAAATACAGCATAAACCCCCCAAGCTGCCTCAGTGCCCAGCTTAACTCCGTCATCCGCCAGGTTCTGGCTGAGACACAGGCGCTGTCACACCGCAGAAAACACACATTAATTTTATTATTATGGCCGCTGTGGAGGAGGCACGAGAACAGGTTCATGTGCAGAGCTGGGGGGGGTCCCTGGGGTGCAAACCCACCCCCACCGTGGGTCTTCCTGCAAACGGAGCCGTTGTCTTGTCCAGATTGATCCCCGAGGAGGGTCCAGCATTGGTTTGAGGTGCAGGGTGCAGGGAGGGCACCTCACGCCCGGCGCTCAGCACACGGCAGCCCGGGGCCCGCGCAGGCTGCACCCCCTCATGTCGCTGGCCAGCCGCAGCACGGCCGCTCGCTCGGGGTCCCCCAAGGCCGTGCCGGTGCCGAAGGCCTCGTCCTCCTCCTCCTCCAGGATGGAGCTGAGCCGAGGGGCGCAGCGAGCCCGCTCGGCTGGCGGGCGGTAGGGACACTTGGCGTTGAGCAGCCTGCGGAGGGGCACCAAGGGCACGATGGCATCGCCCAGGAGCTGCTGCTGGACGTGGCGGAAATCGCTCTGTCTCTTGAGGCGCTTGAACTCGTTGAAGGCGGAGGCCGAGGTCTGGTAGAGGAGCAGGGCCATGGCGCGCGCCTTGTCGGCCTTGGACACCAGCACGGCGTGGCAGCGCAGCACCACGGCCTTGTTCTTCACCTGGTGCCGGTACACCCAGGCGAACACCTTGGGGTGCCGGCGGTCGGCGGCGCAGTAGGTGATGCGGTGCAGCAGGTACGCGTGGCCCGGCCGGCGGGCCCCCTTCTCGCAGGGCGTCATGCGGATGCCATGAGGGCCCAGCGTCAGCTTCATCTTGGCCCCGCCGGCGCCCGCCTCGCTCTTGGCCCAGATCTTGCCCACCGCCTCCTCGGTGCAGCCCTCGCCCTTGGCGTGCAGGGTGACGGCGTTGCCCAGGTACCGCACCGTGTACGTCGGGTCCTCCTTGTTGAGCTCCACTTTCTGGCGCTTGCCGCGGAAGACGCTGCCCAGGCGCTCCAGCGGGCACTCGGGCAGCAGGTCCGGGCAGGAGCGGAGGAAGCCGGCCAGCAGCGCCGCGTAGCTCAGCCCCGGCCCCAGGCTCTTGCCTTTGCACTTACGTTCATTTTCCACCAGCACGAACTTGCTCCGGCGCCAGGGCAGCATCTCGGCTCCGCTCCGCTAATCCGGCCTCGCTCGCAAGCAGCGGGACCACCCCCCGTCCCCAAGCCGGTCTGGGGGGTGTCCCCGCACCCCGGGCGCAGGGGGTGCAGCCCCTACCCCGGCAGCGGGACGCGGCCGCCGTCCCCGATCCGGCTGCCCACGGAGGATGCGGAGCCGAGGAGCCGCCGCGTTCCGGCTGCCGCCTGCGCCTGATGCTGCGGGAGCGGCGGCGGCTGCGGGGACGCGGCTCTCCGTGGGCTGCTCCACCTCCCCGAGCACGCGGGGAGCCGCCGGTGAACGGCCCCCGCCGGGGAACGGCCCCGCTCCGGGGAACGAACGGCCCCTCCGGTGAACTCCCCCCGCCGGTGTACAGCCCCTCCGGTGACCTCCCCGCTCCGGTGAACGAACGGCCCCTGCGGTGTACGGACGGTCCCCGCCGGTGAACGGCCCCCACCAGCTCCGTGCGCGCCCGCTCCGTGCCCCGGCAGGGAGAAGAAGCCTCAAGCCCCTCAACCCCATGCAGCAACCAGACCCTCAGCGCCGAATCACACCGGCGTGAGGGGTAATTCTTTAATTTCCCACCCGGGGGAAGGGCGGAGGGATGATTTTGGGAGGGTCAGATGATGGCTTCTGACACTGGAACGACAAAAAGGTGGGTTTTTTCTCCCCCAAAATCAGTATATTGCACAAGGGTGTGTGCCAGGATTTGCAGATCTTGCAGGTTTGCTGGCATTTTTTCCTCCAAACCTCCTATTTGCCCCTGTTATTTCCATGCCAGTCAGACCTCTTTGCTTCTCCTCTGCTTTTGGGCTGAGCTGGCTTTTAACCTGTTGCTTTTATCTCTGGCCAAGGCCCTAGGACAGCTTCTCTCCAGGAGAAATGGAATGTTATTTCCCCATGGCACAGCTCAGAGGGGATTTTTGGGAGCACTGTGAGGTTTCAGCCCTGCAGTGGAGTCTGAGGCTGCTCAGGATTCAGTGCCTTTGGCTCAAACGCTGATTTCCACCTTTTTTTTTTTTTTTTCGTCTTTTTTTTTTTTTACCATCTGATGTAAAGCAGGGAGACCCCCGTGCTTGAGGATGCTCTGTTTGCCTTGGGAGAAAGGGGTAAAATAACACCACATGCCCCCACTTTTAGTCTGTTTGGGGAAGAAAACCAGGGTGGGGTGTTGCAGGGAACAGGAAGCCATTTCCCAGCAGCTTCCCAGATTTTCTGCAGTTTGAGTGAAGCAAATACAGCCTTAAAATAGCAGCTTCACAGGCAGACAGCACCAGCCCCACTCTCACTGCCGCGGCCTTGACAGCCTCATAGGTTTTTGCAGCCAAAATAATAAAAGATGCATGAATTTGTCTGTTTTTCAGCTTTTCTGATGCAAACATAGGCTGTGTGGTTTGCTCCTGGTGCAAGGATGGTTTTGGGGAGATGGCAATTAGGGAATTAGTGCTAATGGGGGGATTTCTATCCATGCTAGACTCTATCTTTCATAATTTCTATTCTTGCCCTCACTGACTGAGGTGAGGGCTGTGTTTACTTGCTCAGTGTTCATATTGAGAGAGCAGGTGTGAACCCACCCTGAAAGCTTCTTTATTTACAGATCCCACATTATTTGGGTGGGCAGGGGGAGGGCTGTAATATCCTCTGCACTGGTTGCCCTAGGACTGGTTTTTCTTTTTTCTCCTAGATTTTGGGGGACAAAGGAGATCCCGCACCACACTTTATGTAGGGGAAAACAACCTGGATTTGCACTTGAAAGCTGAGAGAAAGAGTTGTGGGCTGGTTCAGGAGTGGCAATCCCTCCTCTCACTCACTGCACTGGCAAGTGGTGAACTGTCATCACTGGGTTCCAGAGGGAACAAGCATCCTCATGGTCTGTGGGAGGTGGGTTTTCTGCTTTTCCCTTGGACAACAGAGATCTTAGCATCCCACCTTCTTGGGGTGTCTGTGGTGATCCTACTGTCCCATGCTCTGTTTCAATTCCCAGAGTTTCAGCCCCATCAGTAGCCACTGCCAATCTGGACACTGCTCCCCAACAGCTACCCAGCAGCAAGATTTGCTGGCAAAATCAGCAGGTAAAGGTCCAAAACCTCCCAAAATCCAACAAACTGGATAAAAATCCCAGTGATAAATCCCTGGGAACTGTGAAACCCATCCTTGCAGTTAGAAAATGGGGCAGGAAGCTCCTTGGGCAAGGGGAAAAATAGAGAAATCTTTAATTAAGCAGCAATTTGATGATCACCTGGGAGCCCTTTACCTTGTGTAGGCTGATATGTGTGGAAGCACCAGCCAAACTGAATTTGGGCTCCAGCATGAGAACATCTCAAAAAGGGCTTTTGACCACCTGTATCTTTGGCCAGTTTCCCCTTTTCCTGTAGTTACAAGACCTGGGAAAATGTGATATATACAGATATTATTTTTTGTGCTTTCAGTCATAGTAATTTATTTCTTTTGATCAGGAGCTGTTGTTCCTTCCCCCCCAGGAATGATTTAATGACATTTTCCTGTGCAGCCACAGAACCAGTTTTGAACTGAGGAGGAAAAAAAACCTCTGGGACGGCGGCGGAAAAATGCTCTGCCGGGACAGAGAAAGGAGGAAGTAAATAATGAAAACAAGAGAAATTGGAAAAAACGAGGCAGCAGGCGGGGAGAGGATGTGGGAATCTCTGAGCACGATGCTTCGGGGGCCAGGACTGCCCCTGAGGATGCTTTGGGGGCCAGGACTGCCCCTGAGGATGCTTCCCGGAGCTGAGCTGGGCGTTATCCCGGCGTCCTGGCCAGCCTATTTTCCAGGCGAGGAAATATTTAACCGCGGCGTCAGCGGGCAGGGCAGGCGGGCGCAGGAATGGAGGGAGGCGGGCAGCACCCGGTCCCTGCTGTCCCCCCGGGCCAGCCCCAGGGTGACCATCTCCAGCTCCTGCTGCGCCGCAGCCGGGAGGCCAAAAACTGCGCCTATTGTCCCTACAGCCAGTTCCCGGTGGGAGCCGCGCTGCTCACCACCGGCGGGGAGATCTTCTCGGGTAAGACGGGGATCTGAGACCCTCCCCGGGGATTTTGGGGAGCCCTCAGCAAGCCTTGGGTTATCTGTGAGGGTGTAGTGGGGTCATGCCGGGGTGCTGGTGTTGTGTGTCCTCCCCCGCTGCCTCTTGGCAGCCGCCATCCCGGACCAAGCCAAAGATCACAGCAGATGGGAAAATAAATAGGGGAAGCACGGGAAATGGCTTTTCTTTGTAAATTCCCAAAGAAATGAGCTGGTGGGGTTTGGGGTGGCTGATGCCAGGGTTGTCCCTGCAGGGTGCAACGTAGAGAACGCCTGCTACAGCCTGGGGGTGTGTGCCGAGCGCACTGCCATCCAAAAAGCCATCTCCGAGGGGCACACCAGCTTCAAAGCCATGGCCATCGCCAGGTGAGGGTGCTCCGACAGCTGGAATGGCGAGGGATCCGGCAGGAGAATCCCTGCTGCTCCTCAGGGACTGCTGCTTTTGTAGCAGCCCCATTTTTTGGGGGGGAAATAAACTTTTTGCATGGTGTTTTTGGAGGAATTGGGGGGCAAATCTGTTGTGGCTCTGTATTTATTGGGGTATGAAGGTCTTCTGCAGGTGTTCTCCCCTCCTCTGACCTCAGGACTGAGCTCTCTGCCCTTCTCCTTTGGCAGTGACATGGGGGACCAATTCATCACGCCCTGTGGTGCCTGCAGACAAGTGATGAGAGAGGTGACAGCTCGTGTGGGGCTCCGTGGTTCATTCCCTGACACCAGGGAGCATCCCCTGACCCAGGCATCTCCCCCTAAAACACCTGGAGGTAGCAAGGAGGGTGCAACCCCCCATCCTCATCCCCAGGGCTGGCTCCAGGCTCCTCAAATTGCTTTATCTGCTGGGGAAGGGGTATTCCAACCCTGAGTGGGTGTTCAGTGGGAATTCATCAGCTCACCCTTCTCAGGGGGTTTATTCCTCCAGGTGCAGGGTTTTACCCTCGAGTCCTTGCTCTGGCTCTGGTAGGCCTGAAAATGGGGGTTTTCCTGCAAAAGCTGAGCTGATCCTGTCCAGCTCTGCCTCCCTCCTCCAGGAATCCCAGCACCCACAACCCTTTTTTGGGTTGTTAATATTTAATGGGTTGTGGGCCTCTGCTCGAGGGTCAGATTCAGCAGGTTCAGAGGTACCAGGGCTCACACTGGTGCAGTAAAAACACAGCATCTGAGCCAAGAATATCCTCTGGGGGAGGAAATGCTGATAAGCCAACCCAAAATGCATGCAATAGAGCGGGATGCTCCCTGTGAACCTGAAAAAAGGGTATATGAGTAATTTGGGGAAGAAATGTAGCTTCTTCCCTTCTTTTCCCTCATCAGGCTCTTGTTTCTTCTCTCCTCTAGTTTGGCACAGACTGGGATGTCTACCTGACCAAAGCAGATGGCACCTACATTGTCAAGAGGCTGGAGGAGCTGCTGCCGCTCTCCTTTGGCCCTGAGGACCTGAAGAGGGTCTGAGCAGCATGGCCACCACCAGCCTTTGCCCTTAGGCACAGGGGACAATGGTTTTCCCCAATTTCCTCAGCCTGTAAGCAACTTTTTGGAAATAACACAGGGGGAAATGTGTTTATACTGTTAAGTTGCCTGTTCCTCTGGCTCATCTTCTAATTCAGTGTTGATTTGCAGACTGCAGCTCCACCTTGCCCCAAGGAAATGGAAAAATCAAATAATAGAAATTCCCTGTTATTAGTAAAAAAAGCATCCAGACATCCCTGTAGGCAAGGGAGGGCATGGGTTTGATGCACAGCTCAAACAGGCTTTGGTACAGAAACCACTCCTGAATAATGCAAAATAATTGCTTGGGAAAGTGCTGGATCCTTCAGCTCTAAAGAGAAGCGAAAGCAAGAAGGAAAAGGTCCATCAACCCAGAAGTAATTAGTAATTAATAAACCAATCCAGATTAGCTGGATTGCTGGAACAGGATGTTTATCACACTGAGCGTGTCCTTTGCTCGTTTCTCCTCAGCTTGTTTTTCTTGCTTTTATTCTTTTTGGGGTGAAGAAGAGGACAAGGTGTTTTTGGGGACTTCTGGAGGGTTTTGTGCCTCCAGGGTAATGCCACTTGTTGATCAATATTATATTGATTTATAATACAATGATAAATGAATTTGTTACATTTCCCAACCAGTGCTGGGTTGGGCATTTCTGCCATACCCAAGTGAAATAAAAGCACTTCTGGTTTATCTCCTGTAGTTGTAGCAAGTGATGAAACACAGGGAGTGAGGTCCTGGGGCTGACCTGCAGCCTTGGCAGGGCTGGGGAGTGCTGGATGTGCCCTGGGAACCTCATAAGGTTCAACACAGCCAAGTGCAGAGTAAGGCCGGGTTTGGAGGGGGCTTGGAGCAAACCGGAAGGGTGGAACAAGATGGGCTTTGAGGTCTCCTCCAGCCCAAACCAGTCTGGGATTCTGTGATTTTAATGATTCCACACACTGGGCTGTGCCCTGGCCGTTCCCAGGGCAGTGCTGTGCTCCACGCCAAGACTCTCCTATCTGTGTCCTCCATGCCCTGCATTGCACAAGGCTTTACCTCGGCTGCACCCTGCTCTGTGCCCTGCTCTGTGCCCTGCTCCGTGACCCATTCCATGCCCTGCCTGATGCCCCACTCCATGTCCTCTTCTATATCTGCTTCATGCCGTGCTATGTCCCATTCCATGCCCGTTCAGCACCCCACTCCCCGCCTGCTCCATGTCTCGCTCTGTCCCATTCCATGCCCCGTTCCCTGACTGTCCCCATGCCCCATTCCATGCCTATCTCCACACTTCACTCCGTGCCCCACTCCGTGTCCCGCCCCATTCCCTCTCCATCCCGGTCTCCATGCTCCATTCCATTCCCATTTTCACGCTTCGCTCCGTGTCCCATTCCCTGCCCCACTCCATGTCCGACCCCGTTCCCGTCCCCATCCCCGTCCCGTCCAGTGGGCGTGGCCTCCCCGCACACACGGGAGTGTTTGTGGGCGGGGCCTCTCCCCATTGGCCGCTCTCGGCCCCGCCCCTCCCAGCCGCGGCGGCCATGGCGGTGCGCCTGCTGCTGGCTCGGGCCCTGCGGCTCCTCCCGCGGTGCCGCCCGCCCTGCGCGCCCCGCGCCCCCCGCGCCGACCCCCGCCCCAGCCCCGGCCCCGCGCCCGCCGCTCCGCCCGCGCCATGGCGGCCCTGGCTGGCCTGGCTGCCGGCCGCCCGCCGGCTCTTCCTGCGCGGGCCCGGCGGGCGGGCTGGCGGCCGTAGCGCGGCGGGGCCGCGGCGGAGTTTGCCTGGCGCTGGCCATGGCGCTGGGCCTGGTGGAGCCGCGCCTGGAGGAGCAGCGCCGGGCTGAGGCGGCGTGTCGCCACATCCAGGTGGGAATCTGGCGCCCTCTGTGAGGGGGAGGAGGGGGGGCCTTGCTGGGGGGGAGACCTTCAGTCACCCCCGAAGAAGCGCACATCATGAAAGAGAGGGTGGGCCTTGATGTGTGGGGCCTCTCGAACCACCGCCATGAACGTCACAGAGTGGCAGTGCTGTGGGGAGTCACCGAGACCCGCCCCCCTGAAGGGAAGGAGGGTCCTTGCTTTGGGCTGACCCTCAGACCCCCCATTAAGGGTAGGGGGGGTCAGTGCTGTGGAGAAGCCATTCGACATCATCCACAAAGGGGAGGGGGATTCTGGTGAGGAGCCCCTCAGATGCCCCCTCTCAGGGGGGTCACTGCTGTGGGGAGCCCCCCGACACTTTTGGTGAAGGACAGGGGACAGCCTTGTTTTATGGAGCCCCTCGTGAAGGAAAGGGGAGTCGCTGCTGTGGGAGCCCCCCAGACACTTCCCCAACTCTCAACCCTCAGGCATCTCCCCAAAGCAGGGGTGCTGGAGCAGCCCCACTCTTTCTCCCCAAAAATAGGGTCCTGGGGAAACCTCTCACTCAGCAGCCCCTCATCACCCTAAAACAGGCACTTTAAAAAGCAGGGAACCCTTGCTCCCTGTGCCCCCACAGAGGGAAGGCGTTGGGGCCCTGGTGGTGGGGGTCTCATGTTCCAGGACACGGATGTGATGCCCAGGTCCATCCCCTCTGCCTGAGACACACAGGGACCCCGTGGTGCTGGGCCAGGCCTTGCTGGCAGGGCACGGGGACGGATGGTGCTGAACATATTTCCTGGGTAAAAATAGACCACTGGTGCTCAGAGCCAGCTGTCACCTGCTCCACCGACCAGCAGACACATTCCCTGAAGTTTCTCAGGGTGCTTTCTCTGCTCTATCCTCGCTGGGTTGTTCCGTTTGCTGTCCCTGGGTTTGTGCCCAATGACACATCCCTAGGATGTCACTGGTGCTTTGGGACTGCAGCTCACAGAGAAGGCCACTTGTTTGTATCAGTCCAGGTGACAGCTGGGGCACCACCAGACCTGTGGGATCATGAACTGTGAGGAAACTCCTGAACAGCCTCCTGTGTGTTGTGTTCCCACATCTCTTGATTTCCTCCCCTAGTTCCCCCCCATTATGGATTCACTCTTCCTCAAACAAACCAGCCCTCATGGTCAACTGCCACAAAAAGACCATTGTTTTTCCTGTTACTGCTTTTAATTGGATTTTCTTTTAAATGCTGTTTGCCTGATTTATTTATGGAGAGGGAGAAAAAAACTTCTTTTTTCAGAAGTGTTCAGACATGACCACAGAATCATGGAGTGGTTTGGGCTGGAAGGGACTTCAAGGTGCATTTCTTTCCACCCCTACCATGGACAGGGACACCTTCCACTATCCCAGGTTGCTCCAAGCCCTGTCCAACCTGGCCTTGGACACTTCCGGGGATGGGGCAGCCACAGCTTCTCTGGGGAAAATATATTTATATTCTAGATTGGCAAATGACTCCCCCTCCTGGTTCACTCACCCTCCTGGTTCCTCTTTTTCCCTTGAAAAGGGCACCTTTAGAAAAGACTGATTTAGGGGTAAATTGTACCAGACAAAAATATATGGCCTGCAGATGATCTTTTATGTGGTTACAGTGATTTAAACCCAATGGTTGGAGTCTGATTGAGACTTTCAGGTTGAACCAACCCACTGGGACATGTAATACCACTGAAACACCAAGTTCTCCTTTGCTGGGAAGTCTGGGATAACTGAACAGGTTTTTGTGTTCATATTCCTTTTAGACCGTGTTTGTTGGGAAGAACAAACCTCAGAAAGATCCCCTGAGCTCCTTCCGCTGGCAGGGCTTCAAGCTGGAGGAATATCTCATCGGCCAGCCCATCGGGAAGGGCTGCAGTGCTGCTGTGTATGAAGCAGCTATTCCCTTCTGTCCCAGTCCTCAGGATCGTGCAGAGAACAGTCATCACCCAGCTGTGCAGCAGGACCATGGCTCAGCTTCCCAGGGGGCTGAGGAGGAGCCTGTAGTGAAGCACCAACCAAAAGGGGCTTTTCCCTTAGCTATCAAAATGATGTGGAACATTTCGGTAAGGAGTCAGCGCTGAATCCCCCGTGGCTGTTGCTGGGAATTCTGGCTGGAATGTTTAATACTGAAGTGTTGAAAACACTAATTATGGAGTGCAGGATGAGTGTGTCACAATAAAGCTGTTGGTAGGTGACTCTGGAGACACTGAGTGTTAGTGAAGAGTCCCAGAGTGAGGTAATTAGCATTTGTCATCCTCTGGAATCGGCACTGAAAGCTGCTGCTGCTGTAGAGCTGGTGGGTTTGGAGGTGATGCTTTGGGAAGAAAAGGTGTTCTGAGGCTGGCTCTATTGGAAAGATGTAAGAAGGGCAAAGCAGTGCTGCCAGTGATTTAGGAACTGGTGTCCTGTCAGTGTCAGGACAGAGGTGGGTTTTCCTCCTGAAGAATCAGTGACCTCAGGGTGCACAGTGGCCTGGCTGCTATGTCCCCTTGCCGTGAGGTGACTGGCCAAGATCTGCTCCAGTGTTTCCCAGCCTGGGTGACTGGTGATCCAGTTTCTTAATGTGGCTCTTCCATGTTTAAAAAAATTCCATGTAGCTTTCCTTATTGATGTGACAAGTGAATATTTCAAGAGAATCTTCTAAAATGCCAACATCTGGAATCCCTTGGACTCCAGAAGTACCCTGGCATTTAGCTGTGGGCTCTTCAATTTGGTTTGGAAGTTGAAAGTGAGTGCTAAGCTGTAGTTTGGATTGCTGACAGTCAAGGATGCATTTGGAGAGACAAATAGATTTCTTTCTACAAATAAAGGCCTTGCAGCCTCCCTTGGTGAACTCTATAAGTAGTTAATTGCCTTCCTTGATTTTCAAGGGAGGGAAGTCCTGAAGTCTGGTCTCAGTTGATCTAGCCCCAGCTGCAGTGCCAGCATCAGGATTATCTGCTTTCAGCTTGCATGGGGGCTGGATGATTTTGGAGCTGGAACCAAGATGGGGTGTGATTGTTGTTGCAGGCTGGTTCCTCGAGTGAAGCCATCCTGGATGCCATGGGCCGAGAGCTGGTCCCAGCCACGGGCCTCGCCCTGTCCGGGGAGTACGGAGCTGCCTCCGGCCGCAGGTATGGAGCTGGCAGGGTGCAGTCTTATCCCCTGATTAATTCTGCAGCAATTTGCACTGGTAAAAAGGTGGACAGGGTGTTAAGAAGGTGGACAGGGCTTTCTAGAATAACTGCTGAAAGCAGGTAAACCTGGGGATTGTTGTTTGTTGGCATGCAGGGAATTGCATTGCTAAACTTTGTAGTTGGAGGGGGTTGGAAGGGTACATCAATAATTTGGGAGTGTTTGGGAGTCCCACCAGGGTCTGGTGGGTACCTGTGGCTGTATCTTTAGTTTCCCTGTGTTCAAATGTGTTGGCATTTGCTGAGGTAAAGACTGGAGGAACCACTGGTTAAACACCATTTAAATTTGTATTGTGTTGCTTTTTAATTGCACTTCTGCAATCGGTAACAGTTTGAGTGTATTAAACATCAAATGATTTCACTGTAATACAATTTGACTGTGAGGTTTGAGAACTGGTTTGGTATAAAATGGGTGCTGGACAGGGAGGTTGGAACTGTTTCAGTGCAGGAAAACTGGTGAGAAGGAAAATGGAAATGACTCAGTTCCTACTCTTTGACCTGAGTGGGAAATGAGCAAACAGCATGAAGGTGGAAAATCTCATGGAAACTTCTGAATTACTTCAAGTTAGCTATCTTTTTGTTCAGAAATGCATCTTTTTGTTCCATTTAAAACAATGGAGTCCACAGCCCAGATTGTCTGATTTAAATTTCAAATCCATCCTGGCTGCCAATACAAATGAATAATGAATGCTGTGCCCGTGGCTGGCTGGGAATGCAGTAGAGCAGCCAAAGGGATATTTGACATTCAGGGGATGAGAGATGTGTGTTGCAGACAAATAGGTAACCTGCTTTTCAGGGTAGGGAGAGCTTCCTGCCTGTGCCATAAAATAGAGGGTCTAAATTGATACTCCCAGTGTGAAGTTGACCTTTATTATATCTAACAAAGTAATTGCATTTGGGTGTTATTCTCTAGAGCTGCTGTAGCTCTTTTTGAATAGAGAAGCAGCCTGTGCCTGGTTCTGCTTTTGTCAGCAGTATGGAAGGGTTAGTGGGGCTTGAGTAAAATGAAAGCTGCATGTTATGTGTGAGGGTTTTTATCAAAGCTTTGTTTGTAGTGCAGGTAAAGCACCTTATTTCCTGTTTGGCCATTGTGAATAGGGAAATGCAGTTACAGCAGGGCCCCTGTGAGGCCCTGATTAGCTCAGTTTGCTCTGGGAGGCACTGGGGTGGATTCTGAGCACTGGAGAATGTGCTGGGAGATGCCCATTACTGCTGTGGGTGCTCTGCATCCACCTGGGAAATGCTGGGCTGAGATGCTCGTTGGGAAATGGGCATGGAACTGCTGCCCATGTTCTTGCTCAGTGAATGCATCCCAGGATGTGAGTGTCTGACTATTTGCTTAACGTGCAGTCCTGTAATCCACCCTGTGCAGCTTTAATCTCCCTCTGATGAGGCTTCCAGTGCAGAACAAACGTGTTTGCTCACTGCTGGGGAGCCCTTTGGTGTGGAGAACAGGCCATAATAATGAAAAACAGTTCCAGCAATAACAGCAGTGTGCCTGTGATCCATCAGAACCGACTGAGGGATTGGTGCAATCTGTGGTGTCTTTTCTCTGTACAGAAAACCTGTCCTTGGGAGGAAGAAGCTGCAACCTCACCCAAATATAATCCAGGTGATCCGAGCGTTCACGTCCTCTGTCCCTTTGCTGCCTGGAGCCTTTGCTGACTATCCTGATGTCCTTCCACTGAGCCTGAACCCCAGAGGGATCGGCCACAGCCGCACGCTCTTCTTGGTGATGAAGAAGTAGGTGGAGAGAGGCTGGTTAACGTGACTTGGGTACTCTGTCCCTGCAAAGCTTGGGTCTGGGCTGCTGCCAAAGACCAGAGTATGCTCTTGGAAACGCCTCCCAGGACCTGTTCCAAGTCCTTGAGGTTCTGACTGTGCTTCCACAATGAAGACAAACCGTTCTTTTTAATAATTACCCCAAATTGAAGTGAGAAATGTGGAGTTTGTCCCCATTTGTCTGCCCTTTTAAGCCTGAACTTCACCACTAGTCTGAGCACACTGCTAGAGATGGAGTAGAATCAGTAATGAGATGAGCCAGCACTGAGGTTGAGCTGCCAGTGATAAGCCTGCAGGATGCTAATTCCCTTTTTCCCCCTTGTTCTGCCTAGTTACCCCTGCACGCTGCGCCAGTATCTGCAGGAGAACACCCCAGATGTTCGCCTCTCCACAGTGATGATTCTGCAGCTCTTGGAAGGTGTGGACCACCTTGTTCGACATGGAATAGCACACAGAGACCTCAAGTCTGACAACATTCTGGTTGAATTTGATTCTGGTACGTAGATCCCTGAGGATAAATGCCAGTTAATTCACAGAAGTGATCCAGTCACATTGGTATTCAGGGAAGTCCCACTCAGCTGTGTGTTTGGGGAAAGAAGCATCAAACCTTTTAAATAATCTCAGGTTTAGTTTTTAGCTCAGTGTTTGCTGTCACTGCAGCAAGTCATTGATCCTGTGTGTGCCTGAGGTTTTGGGTCATTATCATATGGACATAGTGTATTGCTGAGGTGATGGATTGCATGAGCACAGCCAGCATTAACTGGAGCATCTGGGAACACCACATTTGGGATGCTGCAGGAGCTTTTGCTTCAGGCTCTTGGCTCTGTCATCTTCCCAAGCCAGAGAGTACAGGGAGCCTGTTAAAATCCCACTGCATGGCCAGGTTAATAGAGCTGCACCCTAGGATGATGAAACATGGATTGGGAGGGAAGGGATGCAGCACTTTCATTGATATGTTCTCCTGTTAGCCTCTAACAGCAGTTTTAATTACTTTTGGTGTGATTGAGATTCAAACTGGCAGGAAGCAATAGGAGGCAGGCAGGTCTGTGTAATTAGGAGTAGAAGAATTTAGTTGAAGAGTGTCAGGGAGAGAGACACAGAGACCACTGGAATCCACCCTCCCTTCCTGGAGACTGGCCCAAGAGGCAGGTGACACACAGGATTATCTGTTCCCCAGGGCTCAGGATTTAGAATCATAAAATCATGGAATGGCCTGGGTTGGAAGGGACTTTAAAGTAAAGCTCTTCTCATTCCAACCCCCTGCCAGGGACACCTCCCACAAGACCAGGTTACTCTACTGAATATCTTCACCCACAATCTTGGTGAGGGGATCGAATGCCCCCTCAGACAGTTTGCAGAGGACACCAAGCTGGGTGTTGATGTGATGTGGTGTTTGGTGCTGCCAAATGCTCCCAAACTGAACCCTAACTCTGACAGCCCCATGTGTTCACAGCTGGCAGTCCCTGGCTGGTCATCACTGACTTCGGCTGCTGTTTGGCAGATGAAAGCATTGGCCTGAGGCTGCCCTTCACCAGCTCCTACGTGGATCGGGGTGGCAATGGCTGCCTCATGGCACCTGAGGTAAATCCCTCTGTGGCCCTGCTTTGTGCTGCTGGTTTTCTGCTTGTCCTGTTGTCAGGACTAAGAGTTTTGGTGGCGTAGAAGGTTTGTGACTTAAGTTAGGCTTGGTGAACATCTGTGCTGAACTATGTCAAATAGACACCTTGAGTTCCAACAGGTGAAACATAATCAGTTGGTGTTAAGAGGCAGAATCAGCCTTTCCTTCCCTATCAGATTTACTCTTTAGTTTTTATTCAGGTCCCTTTCCACCTAACTATTAAGAATTTTATGCAACAGTCCTTGTGTTGCAACAGTAGCTTTTGGCTGAAGTTCAAGGCGGTTGTGAAATTATTTACAGTTCCTTTTTGTTTCTCTGATGATAAGCCTAGTAAAAGCCAAGCCACCCTTAACTGTCTGCTAGACCTGGAGCACCTGCCATGATGTTGGTTGTTCATCTGCAGGTCTCCTGTGTCCCTAATTCCATCAGGAAGTAGCCCTTGGGACTCTGGGAATGCTGGGCAGGAGCAACGGCTAAAGCCTCAGTGCAATGTTCAGACTCCTCCCAGCACCCCAGTGCGCAGTGCCAGAGGCTTAGAGCATGCCAATAGGGAATATTTACACCACAGGTTCAGATGCAACCCACCTTTGGATCCAGTGTCTGAGTTTATTACAGAGAAAATTCCGGTTTGAGCATTAAAAATTGAATTTCAGCACAGAGCTGTTTATTTGAGTAGCTCCCTCTCTGTGGCAGGTGATCACAGCTTCACCTGGTCCAGGCACGGTGATCAACTACAGCAAAGCTGATGCTTGGGCTGTTGGAGCCATTGCCTACGAAATCCTGGGCCTGCCTAATCCTTTCTATGGCCACGGGGACTCAGCTCTGGAAAGCAGAAGTTACCAGGAGGACCAGCTGCCAAGCCTGCCCAGCCATGTGCCCCTCGAAGTGAAGCAGGTGATAAAGATGCTGCTTCAGAGAGATCCCAACAAGGTAGGAAGCTGCTGCCTTTGAGATTTCTTTGGAAGTATAACTGGTGATTGTTTTGCCTTAGAGAGCTGTGGGTGCAGGGGTTAATCCAGATCTCACTGCAGGATCAAAGATAACATAAGGATCAAAACCTAAAAGTCTTTGCTGAATCATTTCAGGGATTTCAGGAGATGTTTGTGTTGGGACCAGACCTCACATTGGAGGGTTACACACAACATTATATATACACAGTAATAGTCTCAAAGAGCTTTCTGATTCACGGGGTGGTGCCTTAGGGGGGGCCCAGGGAGTTTTGGAGGTGCCAGTGCTCCCCAGGGAGTTTTGGAGGTGCCAATGCTCTGTGCTGGTGATGTGGCTGAGTACAGCAGGATCAGCTAATCTCCCCTCCCCTTCCTCTTGCAGAGGTTGTCTGCGAGAGTGGCTGCGAATGTGCTGCACTTGAGCCTCTGGGGTGACAGTTTTGTGACATCCAGGAGCCTGAAACCTGACCAGATGATTGCCTGGCTGCTCTGCCAGTCTGCAGCCACCCTCCTCACCAACAGGCTGGCAGAGAAGAGCCAGGTAGAAACCAAAATGAAGATGTGCTTCTTGGCAAACCTCGAGTTTGAAGACCTCTGGGCAGCAATATTCCTGTTGCTGGCCTGGAGAAGCCAGTCTGGGTGAAGGATCTACCTGGAACACAAGCATGCCACATAAATGGCACTTTTTAAAGGCACATAGGAACCTGTCCTTTCTGTCTGTCTGGAGTCCTGTAGTGCTTTAGGGAACAAGCTGCAGGCCTGTGTTTAGGAGCTTGAGTTTCTCTCTAGCAAGTGTTAACCATGCTGCTTTTCTGTCCCTGCTAGAGGAGATGCCCTTGCTTCCTTACCCTCTGGAGGGAGGGTGTGTGGACCTTGCAGGTGTCCAGAGGTATGTGGTTGAGCTCCCATTTGGGCATTAACTGGCTCGTAAGTTGTGTTGAATGAAGCAGATTCCTTTCAGAGGGGTGGCTGGGAGGAGGCACTGTCTGGCTGCATCACAATTAATTTAAACAACACACAGAAATCCAAGCTGACAACGACCTGCAGTCTTCTGTTTTTGGGTAACCAGGGTGACTTGAGACTCATTTTCTTCTGAGCTGTGAAATGACAGCCTGAAAACTTCCTGATGAGATGCTGCCTGGTAACATGAGCGTCAGCAGCACTAAAGACCTCAGTTGTACGCAGGATAGTGGAAGCACATCATCCTCAAATCCCGCTTCTCATTGTTCTTTACTGTCATAGCACTGGTGTGACAGCTGCCCCAGGGTCCAAGGCTGAGTCAGACTCTCCAGTTAGGGATAATGCTCCAAGCAAACTGAGGCTGGGCAGCAGCCCTTGCTTAAAGAGCTTAGTGTGATGCTCTGCTCTTTCACCTGCCTGTGTTTCCTTCAGTGAATTAATATCCTTTGGTGGGGAGGATGGGAGACATCAATCTTTAAGTAACAGCAGCCATGTTTGTGAAACAGCATTCAATACCATGGCTATAATTGTGTTTAGAGGAACTTGGGGAGAAAGTTATTTATGCTTGTTGCACAATAAATTAAAGATTAAGCTCTGTGGCTGTGTGGGTTCTCTCAATCCAGTTTGGGCTGTGGAGCGTTGGTTTCGGGGTGTCTTAAATGCAAATTGAGCTCATTCCAGTGCTAAACTGTTGAGCATGGTGTTTTACTCCAAGTGGAATTTCCCAAAAAGGAACAGACCTTGCCTTGAGGGTGTGTTTTGTACTCTCCTGCATGGTAAATCACTGGCTGCTCCTGCAGTTTGCAGGTGGATGATAATGACTGAATCATGACAAGATAACCTGTGCTCGGGGTTCTGCACATTGTTCTGGTGCAGCAAAGAGCACAGAGCCTGGGGAATTGGGGGAAATGAGCTCTTGGGGGCAAAGCTGCAAAAAAAAGACCTTTTAAACATTAATCTGGTCCAACTAAAATGTGTGCTGTGTTTCTTACATTACTGAGCTCTTGCAATGTGTTTCTGCTGCCTTTGCTTTGTGTGTGCTTGGGTCTGGCAGTGAGTCCCATGCCCTGGACACTCTGTGGAGCCTTTTGAGGTGTAAATGCTGTGTGGTGGATCTCTACTCTGAGCCCTTTTTCTGCCATGAACATCATTCCTGTGCCTTTCCTTCTCTCTCCCAGGTCCAGTCTCCATACAAGTAGGGAGCAGAATTAGGGGCTGGAGCCATCCAGTATCAAGTGTGTTTGTGTTTGCTCAAACCAGGGTTTTATCTGCGTTGATGAATTCCGCTTGTTGGAAACTTGCTTCCCCTGGAAACCATTACAATTCTGTCCTCAAAAATGGCCTAAAATGCTTGTCCTGCAGCTTGTCCCTCTGGTCCTTAAATCCCTGTTAATGCTTCCCCTGTGCCTGCATTTTGTCCCCCCTGTGGTTCTGCTGAGGTCAGACTTCCCTTTTGTTTTCTTTCCCTTCTGCCTTCCGCTAACGAGACGTTTTTATGATTCTTCAGCATTCTGGGTGCTTTTGTGGAGTGCAGGTTAAAAGTACAGGCTGTTAATGCAACAAATGCTGCCATGCTGTGTGTCTGCAAATGCCCTAGGGCAGTAAACTGGGGCATCTCCCAGCATGTGCCTCCTGCCCTGTCCAGCTGATCCCTATGCAGGCTCTTGCCCCTCACTGCTGTGTTTGTTCCCAGTGTTTGCCAGGACTATGCCATTGGGAGAGGGGTGGCTGGGAGGGTGAATGTGGAGGCTGGGCTGGATTTCTGCCCTTCCCCAGGCAGTGGAGTGTCTGGTGCACTTTGATCCCTGGAGGGAGGCTTGGCAGAGGAAGCTGGGGCTCTGCCCGAGCTGGGAGCGGGCTCCACAGAACCCCTCGCTGTGTTCCTGGTGGGACAGAGGGTGGGAGTGTGTGGGTGAGGATGAGGCCTCTGCTCTGGGCTGCCTGCAGCCAGCTGCTGCCCCGGGGGGCTGGGCTCTGCGCTCCCAAGCTGGCTGTGACCACTGTGGTGAGCGCCTCACACCACAGCCTGCAGCCCCAGCCCCTTCTGGCCACCTCCAGCTCCCCAGCCAGTGCATCTGCAGGGTTCCTCCAGTCCCTGGTCCCAGGGAGCAGAGCCCCCAGCTGCTGGAGCTCAGGGTTCAATGTGCCCCCCAGTGCCCAGTTCGTGGCCCGGCCTGTGGGGGTCTGCTCCATGATGAAGCTTCCCATGCAGGCGTCAGCAGCAGGACTGGATGTGGCGTTTGTCGGCGTTCCGCTGGACACAGGCACATCCAACAGGCCAGGAGCCAGGTAAGGGCCAGCCAGGGGAGCTGCTGCTTCCTTCTGCCCATGGAGCATGGCCCTGCTGTGGTGAGAGGAGTGCTGGGAGCAATGCCTGCTGGTTCCCTCACCCAGGTTCGGGCCGCGTCAGATCCGCGCCGAGTCGGCCATGCTGAGGCGGTACAACAGCAGCACCGGGGCCGCGCCGTTCGACTCCCTGCGCGTGGCCGACATCGGCGACGTGAACGTCAACCTCTACAACCTGCCCGACAGCTTGCCGCCTCATCCGCGAGTCCTACCAGGACATCGTGGCCTCTGGCTGTGTGCCCCTCACCTTGGGTAAGGAGCCTGTGTCCCCCTGTCCTGCCACTGCATCCTGGCTCTGTCAAACTCCCTCTGCTCCTCCTCCCATCATTCAATCCACGCTTGGCAGGATGAGTCTGTCCCCTGCCTGGGCTGTTGTGCTATATCATGGGTAAATTCACAGGCTCTCTGCTGAGCAGAATGTTCTGTGATGCCTCTTCCTTTGGGTCAAAAATGAGGATGGGTCAGTCTGTAAATGTTGCTTTGGTTCCTCACACGGGGCACTGAGAGAGACAACAGGCACACCACGATCCTTTTGACCAAAACAGAGAGCTTTTAGTCTTCTTTCCAGTTCCTTTTATCACCTCCTGAATGTATCTCTTTTAGCTCCTGTGATTGGCCCAACGTCTGGCTCTCCAGCCCCATTTTGCCCAATTTTGGCTTCTTGCAGCCAGGCAGGGACCATCGGACCAACCCAATAACTTTTCTCAACTTTTCCCCTGCTAGGCTGTGTCCCACCAGTGTCCTTTTGCACAGCTTATGCTGTGACATGTAAATACAACCAGTGACATGGTTTTGAGCAGTACCCAAAGCAAGAGCAGGTTTTGTCTCTTGTGTCCCTCCTGCTGAGCGGGCACCAGGCTTCATTTGGGTGCACGTTCAAGTTCACAGCTGTTACTGCTTGGCATCACTGAAGGCAGTGAGTGTGTGGAGTAAGGAGGGGCAAGTCACCAGTTACAGCATCCTCAGAAGCTGATCAAATGTCTATTTATAATCCCAATCAAGGGGCCTGCTCCACAGGCTGTCCCTGCTGGTAATCCTGCATACCTGGGCCTCCCTAGAAGTAATACCAGAAGACAGGACCCAGCAGAGGAAGCAACCTGCACATGGGAGTGTTAGTTTTCCTTTGGCAATGAAGCCCTGCATAAATAATTGCAGGATAAATGCAAAGAGGGAATGAATTACTTGGGAACAAAAGTAATGAGTGCTGAGCAGCTTTTGTAGTGTATTCCCCCTCTTCCCTGCGTCCTCTTGCAGGTGGAGATCACACCATAACATACCCAATCCTGCAGGCCCTGGCAGCAAAGTAAGTTTCTAATCTGGAAATGGAGAGAAAGGACCTGAGAAAGAGCCTCAGGAAGGCTCCTGGTTTGCTGTCCCTGCTGTTGGCAGGGCCCCCATGCACGGAGCAGGACTAACGTGGCCACCGTGTCTGGAGCAGGCACGGTCCCCTGGGACTGGTGCACGTGGATGCTCACACCGACACCGGAGACAGGGCTCTGGGGGAGAAAGATCTACCACGGGAGCACCTTCCGGCGCTGCGTGGACGAAGGGCTGCTGGACTGCGGCCGCGTGGTTCAGATCGGCATCCGGGGCTCCTCCTATGAGCCCAACCCCTACAAGTACTGCCGGGAGCAGGTAAAGTGATTCACAGCCCAGCGCTGGGTGCTCTCACTGCCAGAAATACTGTGTCAGTTACTGGCTTCAGCAGGGAAATAATTGCATTTTCTGCTTCTTGTTCCGTGCAGCGCTTGTCTGTAGGACAAGCACTGTCACTGGTGGAACTGTCACTGGTAAAAGGTTTGTCCCATTAGGATGTTGCAGGACAATGAATGAAGAAAAAGGGAGGACATGAAGGGGGCCTGAGCCTCCTGCTGAGAGTAGAGATATTTGACTAGATTTCCTGCTGGTGGAATAAGTAGGAGTTTCATATTGTAGGAGTGGTTTAGTGCTCCTGAAATTTCTGAGAGGACATGGAGGTGAGATTAGTTTGTACATGGAGACACAGACAAGGACAAGCACCGTAGGACAAGCACTCCTGGTCAGTGAGTGTCAGCTGAGTGGAGACTTAGAAAGTGTGGCTGGGGAGTGGAAGTTTCCAGATGCACTTTGCAGCTTCATCCTGGAATGAGGATTGTTCCTGGTAGATATTCCCCAGCAGGCCAGGGGATGCTCCTTGTTATAAGTACATATTATATTATTGGTTTTTCACAAATATTAAAATGAATGCTATATGTATA
Source organism: Catharus ustulatus (assembly GCF_009819885.2). NCBI lineage: Eukaryota > Metazoa > Chordata > Aves > Passeriformes > Turdidae > Catharus > Catharus ustulatus. The sequence continues at coordinate 1,670,559 of NC_046244.1, forward strand.
ATGTTGGAAAACTTTGCTCTATGAATATAGTTTTAGTTCTGCTATTAACAAAACTTAGAAATAGTAGTGTGATAAATATATATTTTTCTTGGACTATAACATGGTGATGTAAAAAGTTTTTGTTCATGTAACTAACTCAGAGAATGGTAAAAAAGATAATCAGGAAGTTCTTCACATTCTTGGATTATCAGTGATGGACACCAGAACCACAGGGAAGGAATTTATTGATGTTCTGTTATCAGGCAGTACTGACAGGATGGAGCCACAAGGAGATATTAAAAAAAAAAGTTGATTTACAGGTTGGGGGGGAATTATTTTGAATAATGCATGAAGATCTATGAATATGCAACATGTTGATGCATTTAAAGAAGTATTTTCTGAGTTAGTGGTGTGCTCTTGGCTGAAGGCCATATAATCTTTTGTTTTATTGTTTGTTTCTTATTGTCTTTTGTTAAACCTTTTAGAAAGTGAACCTCGTTTTTTCCCACTCCTCGTGCTCCCCGTTTCCCTAAGCAGGTGCCTGTGTGTCCGTGTTCCCGCAGGGTTTCCGGGTGGTCCCGGCTGAGGAGTGCTGGATGAAGTCCCTGGAGCCGCTGATGAGGGAGGTGAGGGCACAGCTGGGGGACAAGCCAATGTACATCAGCTTCGACATCGATGGGGCTGGACCCCGCCTACGCCCCGGGCACCGGCACCCCGGAGATAGCCGGGCTCACACCTGCGCAGGTGAGGGGGGCAGCGCTGCCATTCCCACTTTTCTGTTTTTCCCCTGTTGTGCTCCCTTTAAAGGAGGCTGTTCCACCAGCACAGCAGAGTGGAAGTTTAGGGAAGCCAGGAAGTGTTTCCTCATGTGATGAGGAAGGGGAATGTGGAACTAATACCATTAGGTCTGTAGAGGTTGGGTTTCCTTACTGGAATATGGGGAAAGCACAGTCTGGACCAGTCTGCTTGGTCAGATGTGTTTCTTGATCCCAATCCGTTTTTCCCTAGGCTTTGGAGATTATTCGTGGCTGCAAAGGCCTGAACATAGTGGGGTGTGACCTTGTGGAAGTGGCACCCATGTATGATGTCTCTGGTGAGTCTGAAGATGCCTCAGGGCAAGACAAGTGCCTGGCACAGGGGCCGTGGGTGAAAGCTGTTGGATGCACACAAATCTCCTCCTTTTTTTGTCTTGTTTTTTTAGGCAATACAGCCCTTCTGGGGGCAAACCTACTGTTTGAGATGCTGTGTGTCCTCCCAGGAGTGAAGACAATGTGAGGGCAATTCCCACCTGCCCTGGGGTAACACTGTGTCCTCAGCCAGGCTTTCCATGTCCCCTTCCCTTCAGCCAGCTGCAGCCAGCATGGGCTTTGCAGCACGAAATAAATGCCATTTACCACTAGAAAAGGTACTTATAAGCTGGGAAACTGTAGGGAACAGGCTAGATATTCCATTTAACTGGGGTCTGGAGCTTTGGAGTTAGCCTGGGAAAGGGACAGATGAAGTTAATGCCATTTTGCCTCTGGAATGATTCACCCAGGGCTCCTGGAAAAACTGTCACTGGTAAAAGGTTTGTCCCATTAGGATGTTGCAGGACAATGAATGTAGAAAAAGGGAGGACATGAAGGGGGCCTGAGCCTCCTGCTGAGAGTAGAGATATTTGACTAGATTTCCTGCTGGTGGAATAAGTAGGAGTTTCACATGGCAGGAGTGGTTTAATGCTCCTGAAATTTCTGAGAGGACATGGAGGTGAGAGTAGTTTGTACATGGAAACACAGAGCCACCTCATCACACATTAAAATAGTTTATTTTGGTTGCAAACCTGTAATTGTCTTAAAACAAAATGACATCAGTGCCTGTTTCACAAATACAAAAACAAAACAAAACAAATAAAAACCCCAAAACAAAAAAAAACCCCAAAAAACAAAATAACCCCAAACAAAAAACAAACAAACAAAAAAAACCCCAACCAAACAACCCCCCCAAAAAAGAAAAAAAAAAAGACAAGTTTGCCAAATAAGTTAATTCCCCCCCTCCCAGTATCAAAAGTGCAAAATAGGTACCTAGTTCTCAGTCCTACTTGTCAGGCTGTGCTTGTGTCCTGGCTCCTGGTTGCTCTGGGTGAAGGGCAGAGACAGGGACAGGGAAGAGTTTGGAAACAACCTCCACTCTGGGGCCTGTATCCCTTTGCCTCAGCTCTGAGCACTGTGCCATCACTCAGATCTCACTAGGAAAGTGCACTAGGACCAAATCTCCTCAATCTTTGGATTTCAAATCACCACGTGTGGAACAGAATTGCTCAAGTGTTTAGAAGACGATGGGGGTGACGGCTGCTGGGAGAGGGCAGATCCTGGGATGAGCAGCTCTGACCTTGGTCTCTAGACAGCAAACACCTGGAGTGCCACACTGGCACTGCAGCCAACTAAACCAGGGGTCAGAGCAGCTTGACTTTTGCTTCAATCCAGGCAGAAGTTTCCATAAAAATCCAGGAGCTGTGCTCCTGTCCAGCCACAGCTGGCACAGGTGGACTGATGCAAGCGCTCCCTCAGTTCAACTCTGGCTGAAAGGGGAGGTTACCTGTGCTCAAAAGAAAATAAACCCAAGGATTCTGGCAGCGTGTAACACACCCAATGAATGTGAAGGCCATAAAGCCTTCTCCCCTTCCTCAGGGTTGCACTGAATTCCCTTGCTATAGCACAACTAGGCACTTTTTTCATGAGTTGAGGGTTTTCTCCTTGTTTCTGATCAGCTGAAGAAACAGCAGAGATCCAGAGAGCAGAGATTCTTCTGCTACTGCAACGTTTAAGACAATATGTGGAGGCTTCTGCTGAGCTAAAATCTATTTCCAGCCACATCCTGCATGGCAAGCTGTGGGAAAAGTGCAGGAATGCTGTAGTGATTGCTCCAGCCAGGTGGAAATAAAGTCTAGAAGCATCAGGCTGGTGTTTCACTCCCTCTCTGCTCTCTGTTAGTGCTGTCTGTGCACCTTCACAGGAGCTTCACAGGAACTCCTGGGCAGGGAGAAGACCTCACCTTCCTTCCTTCCCTCTACTTCAGTGCCTCATTCTGCAGCCCAGAGTGCACTGAGCTGGAATTAACTAACCTCACGTAGGGATCGTTTGTAGCATCACAGCCTTTATTTGAACCACGTTTTACAGGGGATCTGAGGTACCTGTGGGGGTTGGAGCATGCCAGTCTGCTCTCAGGATGGGGAAATGCAATGAGGCAAGGCTTTAGGAGTAATTAGGGCATGTAGGGAGTGCAATGACTGGAGCATTCCTGGCTTCTGTGCAGGAGCAGCAGTGAGCTCAGAGGTTGGCAGTTATTCCTATGACTGGCTGATCTGCCAAGATGGTAACTAAGGTGGCAAGGGCTGAGTCTAGAATTAACACCACGTGTTCACCAAGTGCTCTGTGTTCCAAGCCCTGTGGCAAAGGCCACTGGCCCCTATCCCTGTGCTTTGGCAGTGCAGGAGCCTGACGATACCACAGGGCTCCAGATCCACGGAAGGAGGAGGCCTGGCTGCCATTGTCAGCCCTGGAGCAGTGAAAAGGAAGAACAAACCTCACAGGATTTCAGTCCTGGCCACAAAGAGAAGCCCTGCTGCATCACTTGGTCACTTGAGGAGTGTTAAGCAGCCATGGCTTACCCAGGCCCACCCTTTCCCTGTGGTGTTGGAAGCAGCTGTCAGGGCACTGCTACTGTAAAGCACAGTCCAAACCCAGGGCTGTGCAGCTGCTCTAACCTTACACACCCCCACTGCTTCCAAAAGATGAAAGAAATACCCAAGCAAGCAAACACAAAGCCAAGGGAGCAGCCTGAGTGTGGAGAAATGGAGGTTTGGGGTAAGAAGGAAACGGGTGAGAGGCTGAAACCCAACATCTCAACCCCTGACTAAACCAAAGGAGCTTCACACGCACGCAACGGTCTGATGATACAGCACTTCTGGGGCAACATTTCAAGAATACAATCGTTGAAGGATGAGGTTCCTCGATACAAAGGAAGGTTGGTTTGTACTACAGCTGGAAAGGTGTTTGCAAGGAGCCCAGGTGGCTCCCTGGCAGCTACGTAGATTTTTACACATCTACTGGCTCATAGCAGCTCACGCCTACAGTCTGAGGACGCAGGTAAAGTTATGGCTCTAGGATACATAGTCTAAAATAGACAAAAGCAGGAAAGGCATCTGAAAAATCAACGTGACATTTAAATGGCTCAACACTTTGACAGTATTTTACGGCCATGCCCTTTCCCTCCCTGTTATGGTTCAGCCAGTGAAGCTGCAGGTGGAACCATGACATGAAGAGCATGAAGCATGCAGATTGCCCACCAGGCTGCACCATGGGGAAGTCCCAGCTAAGGTTTGCTACAAGGAAGATCCTCCTGACTGGATTCTGCATCACTTACCATGGGGAAAGCCGAGGGAGTACAATTGCCTGGTGGGAGGAGGCCTTTTGGAAGGGCAGGGCCTGGAGGGTCTGCAGGGTCTTGCCAGACTTACACCATGCACCATGGGCTAAGCACACGGGGACGGGGAGGGAGAACCGCGACCTGCCTGCGCCACCGGCTGCGGCTGGTCCGGACCCAGGGAAGTCACGGATTTCTTCAACCGAGGTAAAAACGATTTGGGATGGGGGTGACTCGGGAAGCAGATGTGGCAGGACAAGAGGGGCAGAACAGACTTCTTGGCTCGTCGGTTGTGTGGCGTCCGAGCGCACGGCGGGGCGGTGCAGGGCACGCGGGCGCACTCGGCTGCGCTCCCGGGCTCCGGACGCGGGACTTGTGTTCTGGCTGTCAGCCCCAGGAGAGTTCACCTAAAACCTAAGGTCCATTTATCACGCTTGTTTGAGTAATCCTGGAAAGAGCTGTCCCTTGTCATCTTCATAAAAAGTTTGTCCCCTTAGAATCTCTGTAAAATCCCTCAGTCTAGTGCAGGCCATGAGGGGATATAGAACCTCTGTAAGGAAACCCTCTAGAAGGCGTTCCATCCAAAAGGATAATTTGTGTAATTTGTTTTTAATGGATCTAGATCCTGGACTGCAGGAGGATTTCCCTCTGGCTTCTGCATGTTGTGAAGCATCATAATCCTTGCACGATCCCAGGGTTCCCCCCTCATCCCCTGATCTGTGAGGCTTAAAGAGGCAGAAATATTTCTTGTGGCCGTTCAGAGCCAGGACGTAGCCCGTGTAGTCACGCTCGAGGAAATGCTTGTCATACTGGTTTGGGATGGGGGCTGCATCCTGTGCAAACTCCAGCAGATACTCCAGCCACTCTCGGTGCTTGTCCAGGCTGAGGAAGGAGAAGTGAAGAGAGCTGCTCCTGGGGGAAGAGCAGAGAAGATGGTGGGATTAGCATGTGTCTGGGTCTGGCTGGATTCCTAGTCAACAGGTAAGGAATTGTCAAGAGGGGCAGGGCTGTGCTGCTGCTGCAGCTCCTTTTTCAGCTCAGTGTATGCACACTGTCATGCTTTCTGTTTCTCAAAACATGGGTACAGCTAAAGTGGCACCAGCAACTGACCCCTCTGGCCATCCCCAAGTGTGGCTGGGAACACCACGTCTGGGTTTTTGGTGCCTCATTGCCACTGATGAGGGCAGAGGCTGCTTCGCTCACCAGAAGCATTCAGTCCTGGCAATGCAGCCAACCCCTCCCCTCATGTGTCACCAGAGCAGCATCACACAAGTGGTTAACACTACAACAGAAGCCTGGGAGAAGGCCCAGCCTACCCTGTGAATGTGTAGACTTCCAGGGCGAACTTCTGGAGCAGGGGGGTTTTGGTGGAGTTGGACAGGATCAAGACGACGTTCATGTGCCCTGGCCTCAAGGCGCACCAAGTTACTGGTGTAGTTGATGTCTGTTAGCTCAGTCACCTCAAACAAAGCCCTTTTTGGGAATCCTGCTGCAACAAAAAGACCGAGTGAAAGGGGGACAGGGGATGGGAGCAACTGAGAATGGAAAAACCGTGAGTGCATCTGCCAGCCTTTTATGCTGAGCCATCCCTGTGCCCTGTAGCAAAAGCCAGTGTAACTGGTGCAATGGCTTGGTTTGCATCTCCCTCAACGAGTGGGTCAGACCTTTACCTATCTCAACGCTGTCTTGGGCAAACTTGGTGGGAACTGTTTTAATAAGCAGATAAGTGTCCCCCCTGTCCTTGCTGGCTGTGCACTGGTCCTCCCTCCTTGCTGTGCCTGCACTGCCCTGCACAACAACTGCACTATGGGCAACTTCAGCACTTCTCTACTCCTCACTAACCCTCCCTGTGCAGGTGCTCCCTGAGTAATGCTTCTGCAGAAAACATTCTGGAGAAATTAGAGAGGGAACCTGTTGCTCTCTTTGTTGAAGCTCGCATCGTTCTTCTCTGTCTTTGTGGCCGTTTCTTCTTTCCCCGAGGGTGGAGCGTCCCTTGTGTCACTCGAATCACTGCAGAGGAAGGTGATTTTGTGTGTAAGGCCTTGGGGCTGGACTGAGGAGCTGTCCCTCAGGGCATTTCGGTGTGCACTCACCTGAAAGCCTGAACAATAACGGTGCCAAAGAGAATGAAGAGTGCAGAGAAGAGCAAGGACAGGAGTGGCATCATTTCTCGCCTGAGGGAAGATGTGCAAGCAGCAGTTAGGTCTGTGAGCTCACATTTTCTGCCTCAGTTTCGGTTCCTGCCCACGTCAGATAACATTGTGTGCCCTCCCCAGAAACTCAGCTTGTTTCTTAGGTCTTAAAGACCATCATATTTTTGAGTGTTGTCCTGTTCCCACTCAAAAGGAGGCTAAAATTGGATCTGTTTTAAAATAAGGTGCCAGGGAAGCAGTGAATACCAACCATAGATGCCCAATCCATACCAGTTACTGTGAAACAAACTGTCCCAGCAGTCTGAGATGTAATCCAGTGTGGAGTAGAACCATCGGATAAGGAACATCTGTTCAAAAAGAACGAAAAGCAAAAAACTAAATGACAAAACTGCTATAAAGAGTCACAACAGGCTCAGAGCATGCCTTCTGTAAGCAAGAAATCTTCTAAGAGTTTTCCCTTGTTATTTTAAAATATAAATAATGCCTCTGAACAACCACAATGGGACTGTCCACAAAGGTAACAAGGCTGTGCACTTACAGGAGCGAGCTCGTCATTCAGGTCTGCCACAACGGTCTCTGATGACAGGAGGCCAGGGTCTGTCCTCAGCTGGTCCAGGAGATCCAGCAGAATGAAATTGTCCTCTTTGCTGCCTTGCCAGGCCTCCTCCAAGGCTTTATAGGCGATCTTCCCTGCATTATTGCGTCTCTCCAGAATGACCACCTGCATGAGCCAAGAGCATGCAGACGTCAGAGAGAAAGGGGCTTCTGTTTTCTTCTAGACAGATGATTCATTTCAAACCACTGCCCAGAATCAGGTGTCAGATCAAAGCACAGCATCAATTAAAGGACAGGCTAAGAGAAGAAGGGATTAAAAAAATAAAGGAAACCCTCACAGCTGATCTTCCATGATACTTCTCCTCATCCATCAGCAAGGCATCTGCAAATTCCGGCTGCCGATCGCTGTAGACGTGCACAAACTTCAGCGTGTTTTTTGTGTTGGCCACAGCAAAAGTCAAAAAGGATCATAAGCCTCAGCAAACTTCTCTCCTTCCCCAGTGAGCAGGACCACGCAGTGCCTGGGTGACACAACGAGACGTGCGATTAGGAGCCAGTCTGGAGGTGAGAGGGAATGACCAACCCCTTTTCCTCTTGCCAGAAAATCCCGATGAGCCAGAAGCCTCTCCTGACAGTGTGGATATTGATCATGATCCAATGCAGTCATTGCTCTTTTTCCCTCAGAACCAAACCAAAAGTGACTCTAGGAGCAGCCCCCAGAGCCTTGGGAAATAAAATGGGAGACGTCACTTACTTCCGCTGACGGTGAGACTTCTTCACAGGACACAGCTCCTGGAACAGCCTCTGGCTGGTGAGTCTGGTCACCATGAGGAACTTATTTTGGGAAAGGAAGTCATCAATGAGCTGCTTATTCATTTCTCGTGGCCTGGCAAGGACCAAGAAAGCAGAAATCAGAAATGAGCAGGAAGAGGAGGGGAAAGCTGTTGGATGTTCCTGGAAAAGGCTGCCAGCCCCTGCGGTCCTCCCTGCGATCACCCAAGGTGTTTTGAGGCCCCAAGACTGGGAAGTTACATGTGTTACATGTGAGTTTAAGCTGAGAACAAACATTTCCTCCAAACTGCAGCACTGCCACCCCCCTCATGGCCAGCTCGGTCAGAAGAGCTCCGTGCCCGTTTTCCCAAAGCTCTTGCAAAGTGCTCTGAGTGTTACCTGCACAACGTCTGCGGGCCGGTCGATGTGCTCCTTGAAGATCATCATGGTGGGAGTGTAGACATTGATGTTGTACTGGCTGGACAGTTCCTCAGTGCCTCGGAGTCCAACGTACACGTAGCCAAAGGACAGGTAATCCCGGTAGGCAAAGGCTGTCAGCTGGGAGGGAGGAAATCCCCAGCAGTGTTTATGTCACAGAGGAAGCATTTTGTCCCCCAGGTGCCCGTGGTGACTTTGGTCCAAGAACAGATCCTGCTGTTTGAATGCTATCAGATGTGCTGTGGGAGGTACAAGCCCTTCCCCTCCCTCACTGAACCAAATTTTGTGTCCCCTTAGTCATTGAGCCTCCGTGGATCCACAGCTTTATTTCCAGCCTGACATGTTGTACGGTAGCAGGGCTTCTTAGGATATGGGATTTTCAGTAACCCAAATTAGATGTGCCACAAAACTCTCTCATTCCCAACAAAGGTTGTGCACCTGTGCTGCTGCTACCTCTGAAAACACACCTGCACCTTCATACCCATGAAGGGTAACTGTGTCAGGACAAAGAAACAGATTCCTAACAAAGCTGCTCACCTGGCCATGTCATTTACAACCTGCACAAAGCACCCTGCTCTCCTCAAACCAGTCAGTGGTGTCCAGAGGCATCAATCCACCTCTGCCATGTTTTAATTTGGAACATCTGGATTTATCAGTCAACAAAGCAGTGAGAGAAAGGACATTACCTTGTATAACAATGGCACAACTGGCATGTGATCAAACAGCAGCACGTGGGGCTTGTTGTCTTTCCTCCAGCCAGACAGAAATTGATGTAGTTTTTATCTGTAATCTTCAGACAAAAGCAGAACCTTAGTTTAACCTCTAAACTGTCAGACACCAGCAACACTCTGCAATGAGGTGTCTAAATGAGGGCTGAGCCTGAGTCCAGGTGTTGCAGGAACCAAACTGTGGGCTGGTCTTTCCAACACACATTCCTGATTAATGAGTGAATTAAAACCATCACTCTTGACCTCCCTCAGCCCTCTTAGTTATTGCAGCCTCTGCTGATGCCATTCCAAGTCAATGCCAACAGCACTGTGATTCTCCTGTTTGTTGGGACCATATTCTTCATGTATATATATAAAATGGGAAGCCAAGGGTTAAAAGGCACCCGAGCCCTCCTTTAAACCTGCTGTTTCAGGTACCTCTCAAAAAGGACATAAATGGCTGCAGTTACTGCAGAAGGAGAAACAATCTCTATTTTGGGGCGAGAAGTCCAGTAACTCCAACACTCAGAAGACAAGAGTCCATTGGGGAAGGTGACCCCTGTAAAGATGCCAAGGGAAAATGATGATGAGGTGAACAAGGCCACAAGCAGAGGCCAGGCAGGTGACAGTGCTATGGGGGCTGACCCCCCACATCACAGGGGCAGTGGGCGTTTTAGGACTCTGTCAAAAATCACCAGAAGGCTGAAATACAGGAGTACTTTATCAGTTAGGAGGTTTTACTTATGACTTTGAAAGGACTCATGCTGCCAGCTCGTTTCAAAGGTCTGAAAGAAAACTGGGACAAAGCAAACAGGACTTTGTGCCAGTGAGTTTAAACAGAGGTGACTTATGCGGGAGCAAGTAGTCCCTAATTTGGTGGGTGAAATGCTGAGAAAGCAGGAGAGAAGTGAAATCCAGCAGGTTCCTGTCCTAGGAATAGCTTGGGTAGAGCCTGGCAGCTATGGGGTGTCACAGCTGGGGTCAGCCACCACTAGAATCACCGGTGTGATCATGTAGTAGCAGGCATCAGCTCTTTTCAGGGTCAAGTGTTACAGAGCTGTGGGGTGCGAACACTTCTGACAGCTTCAGGGTTTGGAGCTTTGTGACACAGATCAGCTTGGAGCCCAAATTAAACAGCTTAGCCACTCAAACAGCCAAGGGAGAGGGATCTCCAAGCAGAGAGGAGCAGCAGCATCTGACACTCCTGCTAGAACCTACCTTTTCAACAAGATTCCCTGGCAGAAGGTTCTCCACGAATTGCCGCAGGTTTTCACGAACGACAGCGTTGTGGAAGAAGGTGATTTTACCATTGATGAGCCCCAGCAGGGTGGGAGCGCTGTGGGCACCCATATGATGGGCGAGGCGCCGTTCGTACCCCGTGTGAACGACGCCAATTCCTCCTCCTGGAAAAGGAGAGCACCGGGTTCAGCTCTAAGATCCCCAGCAACCCAAATGCCCAGTGGAAAGCTGATGACCTGCTCCTTTGCCCAGCACCCTGCCTTGGAGTTAGGAATGTTTGGGAGAGCATTAGGGTAAAACCCTGAGGAAATCCACGGGTTTAAATTGGGTCACACAAACCACTGCGGCCTTACTCGGTCGAGGGACACACACCCAACCCCAACAACCTCATCCTTACCCAGAGCCTCCAATTCCTGAGCAACTTCCTTCCACACAGGCTCGATGGGGATGCAGCTGAAGCACCAGTCTGAGGTGACTTTAATGAGGTAAGGTTTCTTGAAACTATCCGGCACGATTTCATTGATGTAGTGGGAAAAGTGGAGCAAATACTTCTCGTCGAAGGTGTCACGCCTCTCAGCATTGAAAGGGAAATGGAAGAAGGACTCATCAAAGTAGAAGCCATCGTGGGAAGCGGTGGAACTGGCGATGCTGCTGCTGAGAGAAGCCCTGGCTTTCCCCAGCATCTCCATAGCGATCAAAGTTTGCCCTCTTTTCCTCGTTGGAGAGAATCTGGAAAGCAAATGATGGAAAAAATATTGCCTGAAACCATGAGGGGAACTGCCCTGATTGTAATCCCTCAGTAAATAATGTAAGGAACACGCAGCCTCTGCTGCACATCACATGGATAAATGTTTTGGAAAAGGGAAGCATCACATCCTTCTTAGGCTCTTAGGTAAAAAACCCTCAAAGCCCAAAGAAAAGGAGCCCCTAAATCCCGACTGCTGTACCCACTTCTGTCACCAACAGCTCCTTGGGTCTGAACATCTTGTGTTCTGAGCACAAAACACTCTTTTCTGGAGCGGCTTTTGCTGGTGTCTCTTGAATCTGGAGGGTTCAGAAAGTGCCAAAAATTTCACTGAGCAGCCAGAAGCCCTGCAGAGAAACTGCATTTTTTTTTAATAGGGAAATAAGGATTTATTTTGATTCCCATGGGCTTGGCTGCCACAAACTGGAGCAACCAATTTCCAGAACGTGCAAATAACTACTGCTAAGAATAATTTCAGGTGACCAAATTCCTGTGATGATGAACGTTGCTTACATCACCCAAAAATGCTTTTATGTATGTGTGACACTGCCAAGATGCTGCCCAGCTGGGCAGGGCTTGGGGAATACCCACTCCTTCCTCCTTTGAGGCTTTTTAGGCTGAACAGGGCAGACCTGTAGCAAAGTATTTACAGCAGAAACCATGCTGGTGAGCCCAGTGGCTCTGTCAACAAAGCTGAGGAAATTTTCTAGAGGGGTAATGTCCACCTCCACAAAGTCAAGCACCTTTTCCACACAGAAATACACTGGGAAAACACAAAGCCATGGATGGAAAACTAAGGTCACTTAATGTTAACAATAGCAGGACTTTACAGGAAGCATGTGTTACCTCGTAGGCCTTGCTAATCTGGATGAATTTGTCCTCTGCTCCCGGGTCCTTGTTTTTGTCAGGGTGCCTATGGGGCAGAACCAGAGGAAAAGGGGTCAGTGGAGGAGCAGTTGGCCTCTGTTTGGAGTGAGAAGGACATGGGCAGAGAGGGCATGCAGTGACATCCCCAAGGCTGAGATCAGATTTATACCCAGCACGGGCTGTCCCTGCCCAAAGCCCATCCCAAAATGCAGCACTGGGATGGGTGCTGTGTGCCTGTGGACCTGTCCCTCTGTCTGCTCCATCCCGAGCAGCCTGAGCCCAGGACATGAAAGCTTGTCTCCTCCCTAGCAATGCCTCCCTTGGCTGCTGCCCTACATAACTACCGGGTTCTTCCCTGAATCACCTCCTGCCATGGCCTCGGGGATGTCTCACACAGAACAACATGGGCTCTAAAAGCTGCAGGTAAGCCTGCTTTATTCATTTCATTTCCATGCTGTAAGCCTGCCCCTCACCACACACCAACTGCACGAGGGGCTGATGATCTGTGCATCCAACACATTGCCCCTCCACAGCACAGGGACTGAACGGCCCTCGGACATTGAGGTATCAAGCTGAGAATTCAACCCTTGTGTATTAGAAGTTCCCAGGGAGAAATTCTTCTCCCCACAGCCAGACTCCAAGAGAACTTCTTTCCCCATCACTTGACTCTGGGAGAACTTTTTCCCCCTTGTAGCCAGACTCCAAGAGAACTTTTCCCTCCGTCACTTGACTCCAGAACTTTTCCCCCACCAGCCAGACTCTGGGAGAACTTTTCTCCCCTGTAGTCTTATTCTGGGAAAACTTTTTCCCTTTGTAACCAGACTCTAGAAGAACGTTTTCCCAGCTGCTAAACTCTGTAAGAATTTCCCCCCACAGCCACACTTCAGGAGAACTCCCCCACCACCCATAGCCAGATTCTGGGAGAATTTTCCCCACTTCAGCCAGACTCTGGGAGACCTCTCCTCCCTGTAGCCTAATTCTGGGAGAACTTTCTCCCCTCGCTAGCAGACTCTGAGCGAAGTTCTCCCCCCGCAGCCAGACTCCGGAGGGTTTTACAGCATGGCACGGAGCATCTCCGTGTGCCAGGCTGCCTGCCGGCCTGCGAGGAAGCCGGGACACACAGCCAGGCGAGGCGGCTCCTGCCACCGCGGGGCCTGGCGCTGTCACCGCCCGACACCGGGACCCGCTCCCGGGGCCGGCCCGAGGGGTGCAAGGGCAGCACGTACCATTCCCGGGCGAGCCGCTTGTAGGCCTTCTTGATGTCGGCCTGGCTGGAGCTCCGGCCGACCCCCAGCACGCGGTACGGGTCGAATTCTCCCGGCGCGGCCGCTGCCAGCGCCGGCAGCAGCAGGAGGAGCAGCAGGCAGCTCCGTGCCGGCTCCATGGTCCGGCGGGGCCCGCGGGCGGACGGAGCGGACGGGCCGCCCTCCCGCACCGAGCGCCGCCGCTTCCGGCGCGCCCGCCCGCCGTCCCCATGGAGACCGAGCGCTTCCGGGGAACCGGGGCTGCCGCGGGGCTCCTCCGGGGCCGGGCCCCGCGGGACAGCGCGGAGAGGCTCACAGGGTTGGGTTTGCCATGGGGGTGGTGGCAGACGTGTCCTGACCAGGGAGGGGACTGTCTCTGCTCTGCGCTGGCCTCAGCTGGGATATTGAGGACAGGTGTGGGCACCGCAATATAAGAGATATTAAGGTGTTAGAAAGCGTCCAGAGGAGGGCAGTGATGTTGGTGAAGGGCCTTGAGGGGAAGGAGGAGCGGCTGGGGGCACTGGGTCTGTTCAGCCTGGAGGAGACTGAGGGGAGACTGATGACAGTTCCACCTTGCTCTGAGGGGAAGAGCAGAGACCGACACTCATCTCTGCTCTGTGACAGTGACAGCTCCAGGGAGCGGCTGCAGCTCTGTCAGGGAGCTTTAGGTTGGATATCAGGAAAGGTTCTTCCCCAGAGGGAGCACTGAACAGGCTCCCCAGGAATGGGCACAGCACTGAGCCTGTCTGAGTTCAAGGAGCATTTGCACAACACTTTTGGGCACATGATGTGACTCTTGGGGTGTCCTGTGCAGGACCAGGACTTGGACTCGATGATCTATGTGAGTCCCATCCAACTTAGCATGCTCTGTGATTCTGTTTTGGTTTTTTTGTTAAGTTGTGTTTATCCAAAGTCAAGACTTCTTTCTTGTCTCGTGCTCTGGCAGTGAGGAGGTTCACACTGGGAGGGAGCACAGATGGGACAGGGACCTGAACTGGCCAAAGGGATATTCCACACAACAGTGCCCAGTGTATAACTGGGGAGAGTGACTGGGAAGGAGCTGATCTGGGTTCAGGAAGGGGATCTGACATCAGTCAGTGGGTGGTGAGCAACTGCATTGTGCATCACTTGTTTTTCCCCTTTATTATTGTTATTGTTGTTATAATTACCATTACTACTGTATTTTACTTTATTTTCAATCATTAAACTGTTATTTTCTCAATATACAAGTTTTACTTTAGTTCTCCTTCCCATTCCACAGGGTAGGAGGGAAAAGAAGAGGGAGTTGAGCAAGTATCTGTGTGGTGCCTAATTTCGAGCTCAGTTTAACCCACAACAGTTGGCTTAGGGAGTGTGGGTTGGATTAATGGGTAGGGAGGTGGATCAAGGGCTGGCTGGATGGCAGAGCTCAGAGGGCATCATCTACCTGGAGGTCTGCAGTCAGTGGCTTCCCCAAAGATCATTACTGGGGCCCAGTGTTAATCAGTTTGTTTATCACTGATCTGGACAGAGTGATGGAAATGTACCCTCAGCAGGCTTGGTGATGATATGGAACTGGGGAAAGTGGCTGATCCACCTGAAGGCTGTGCTGCCATTCAGCAGGACTTTGAGAGGCTGGGGAATTGGACAGAGAGAAACTTAATGATGCCAACAAGGCAGATTCAGGTCCTGCCCCTGGGGAAGAACAGCACCAAGTACCAGCACAGGCCGAGGTGACCTGCTGGAGCATCTCTGCACAAATTACCTGTGGGTCCCATGCTCAGTGAGCTGTCCCTGAGCCAGCAGAATGTCCTGGGGGCCAAGAGGCGCTGGGGTGCACTGGGAGGAGCACTGGCAGCAGGTCAGGCAGTGACCCTGCCCCTCTGCCCAGCCCTGGAAGGCACAGCTGGGTGCTGTGTCCAGCCCTGGCTCCTCACCAGAAGGCGAGGAAGTGCCTGGAGCATCTCCCTTGCTGAGGAGAGGCTGAGGGAGCAGGGGCTGCTCAGCCTCCAGAGGAGACACAGCTGAGAGGGCCCTGTCTGTCCCTGCCTGCAGGGAGGGGAGGGCTCAGCAATGGCACAAGAACAACGGGCAGGAACTGATGCACAGGAAGTTTATCTGAACATGAGGAAGAACTTCTTTGCTGTGCGGGTGACCTAGCGAGGGTGTGGAGTGTCTGTCTCTGGAGATACTTTAAAAATCGCAACAAACACCAAAACACAAAAGGACGGAATTCTGTTTCGTTTGCTCCCTTCTGGACCGTACCAGGACTCTTGCAGCCTGACTCCGTGTGTGATACTGGGACTCCGAGGCGTGGCGCTTCCGGGCTGAGCGGCGGTTCCGGGGCAAAGCGGCGGCTCCAGGCAGGGACCGACAGCGGGTCCGAGCACTGAGCGGCGGTCCCGGGGCTGAGAGGAGCTCCGGGCACTGAGCGGCGGTCCCGGCTCCGAGGAGGCTCCGGGCACTGAGTGCGGTCCCGGCTCCGCGGGGCTCCGAGCCGTTGAGGGCGGTCCCGGCTCCGCGGAGCTCCGGGCACTGAGGGCGGTTCCGGCTCCGCGAGGCTCCGAGCATTGAGAGCGGTCCCGGCTCCGCGGGGCTCCGGGCACTGAGCGGCCGGTCCCGGCTCCGCGGGGCTCCGGGCACTGAGCGGCGGTCCCGGCTCCGCGGGGCTCCGGCAGCCCGGGCTCGGGACCATGGAGGAGCAGCAGCGGCGGGCGCTGCGGCGCGGGCCGGGCCCGCCTGGTTGCGGCGCTGCGGGTGGAGCCGCTCTGGGAGCCGCTGGAGCAGCGCGGGATCTTCACCCGGCCCATGCTGGAGGAGCTGCAGGTGGGCCAGGGAGCGAGGCGCTGAGCACTGGGGTGGCCCGGAGGGTGTCCGTGTTCCCTGAGAGCCGGGATGGGGTAGATCCTGCATCCCCTGAACCCAAGGGACAGGCCCAAGGGAGGGTCCTGTGTCACTTGAGCCCTGGTGACAGGACTGAAGGGTGGCCCCCGTGTCTCCTCACCCTGGTGGCTCCATGTCCCCTTAGGCCCAAAGAGGGAACCCATGTCCCCCAAGCCCTGTGACAGGTCTGTGGGGTGGCCCCCGTCTGCTCACTCTAGTGACAGACATGGGAGGGATTGTCTTGTGTCCTCTCAAGTCCAAGGGAGACTCCAGGTCCCCTCACTGTGGTGACAAGCTCATAGGGCAGCTCCATGTCCCTTTAGCCCTGGTGATAGGCTCAAAGCCATGGCTCTGTGTCCTCTCACTCTGGTGACAAGACCTGGGTTTGTTCCTTGTGCAGATAAGATGTTTGAGAGCCCTCCCACTTGTCCCTTCTTGTCCCCAGCCCCAGGCAGTGCCATGGTGTAGGGTTTCTCTATGTGTCCCCATCCCAATCTGATGACACCCTTAAAGTATTCTTGTTTCCCCCCTTGGTTACAGGTGACAGGCTTGGGGTGACAGACCTCCTGTCTTACACACTGGTGACAGCCCAGGGGTACCTGTTTGTCCCCAGGGGCCAGACTTGGTGTGCTCCCTCTCCCCCTTTGCCTCTGGACTCCTTATCGGGCTGGGTGTCCCCAGTGGTGACCATTGTTGTTGGAGGGGGGTCTGGTGTTTGCTGGGATTCTCTGACTATTTCCATTCGGTTTTGCTGTTGTTTACCCCATGTCCTGGGTGTAGATCCCACATTGCCCTGCTCAGAGCTCAGCGTGGTTGGAAGGGCTGCCCAGGCACTGCATGAACACCTGTTCTGGGTTTTTCTCCTCTGCAGAACGCTGGCAGCCGAGGAGAGCAGGCCCGGCAGCTGATCATTGACCTGGAGACCTCGAGGGAAGCAGGCTTTCCCTGCCTTCCTCTCCATCCTGCGGGACACTGGGCAGGGCAGCCTCGCCGAGATGCTGATGCAGGAGTGCCAATCCCGGCCGGTGCCGCCGCAGCTGCCGGAGCTGCGGCCCGTGGAGCTGGAGCTGCGGGAAGAAAAGCAGCGTAAAAGTCAGTGCTGAGGGTGTGGTGTGTGTGTGGCAAACAGCAGCATTGGGGGGTGGCACCTGGCATCCCTCTCACTGTGGGCAAGACTCCAGGAAGTCATGATTTTTATTGTCCTGGTAGAGGTGACTGTTGGGAGGATCATGGAATCCCCGAATGGTTTGGGTTGGAAGGGACCTTAAAGCTCATCCCATTCTATCCCCTGCCATGAGCAGGGACACCTTCTACTATCTCAGGTTGCTCTAAACCCTGTCCATCTTGGTCTTGAACACTGCTAGGGATGGGGCCTCCACAGCTTCTCAGGGCAGCTTGTATGTCCTGCTTTTCAGTAATGGAACCTTTTGAGCTCGGACTCATCATCTGTATTTTTTTTCATGTCATTGCAGATGTGACCCCTCATGAACGTTTGTCTATCCCAGTCCAAGCTGAGAGTGAAAGACCTCGGATACCTCCTGTGCCAGCCCGGGTAAGCCACATTCCACTCCTAGAGCCACAGCATGCCAAAGGCTCATTTCCAGTGTGGTGGGAAGGGGAAATTCATATGTGTTGGGAAAGACCTGAACTCTAGGACTGTGGTCTTGTTGTGGAGTGTGGTGAACTGAATCCTGTGTTTGTTTTGTGTTGTAGGTTCAGCTGTTAACAAGAGGAGCCATGACCAAGTTAGTATTTGAGAAGGCTAAAGTGTTCCCTACTGGGCAAAAGCTAAGTGCCTCATAGCTGACTCCAGAAAATATTTCTGGAAGAGCTGGTTCTCACTTTGTCCTACCTGAGCAATTGCTCCATGGCTGTAACAGGGCTGATGGTCTCAGAATGGGTGAGTCATAGCCAGATCCTCCTTAAGGTTACCACAACAGTAACACAAATTCTTGGCTCCTATTGGTGAGGTTTGATTATAATGCCTGAAAGAATTTCTCAGAATTTCAACTTGCTGTTGAACATGCTATGGAAAAAGCAGCAGCTGGTTTTCCACAAAGGTTTGCCCCAGTTTAGTCGGTTAGTTCTTGTTCCTGGCTGCTGATGAGATGTGTGTGGAGAATGGGTGCTCATACCCATCCCTAGGACTAGAGAAATGAAAAAGCTGTGAGATGAGCCACTTTAAGGATTGGCATTGTATCCTGCTGGATTAGCCAGCAACACTTGGAATAAGAGGGAATTTAACTGTGACATTCCTGCCAGGAATATGAGATGAGAGCGGATCCCTGCGGACACTGCCTGATCCTCAATAACGTGAATTTCTCCAGAGACTCGGGGCTGTCCACCCGGGAGGGCTCTGACATTGACTGTGAGAAGCTGCAGAGGCGCTTCAAGGCCTTGCATTTCACCGTCCTGACCCAGCGGGATCTGAGAGCTCAGGTGAGGCTGGTGTATCCTGCTGCCGTGAGGGATGAGAGGTGAGCCTCTGGCAGTGATGGGAATGCTTTGGTGGATGTGTCTCGTGTTGGCAGCACATCAAAAACCTCCCACAAAGAAACAATGCACCGCTTGCATCCTTGCTACTTTATCCAATGCTCACCCCGCTCCCTAGTAACTGTAGCAGGGCACGCCTGGGATTAACAGCAAGAACTAGGGGTAAAAGATATAAAGAGGCTCTTTTCTCCCAGGGTTTCTTGGTTTATTTCTTCATGGCTTCCAGGGGGCAAAGAGGAAGTTTCCCAAGCACAGGGATCTTGTCTATGTTCAGGAAAGGGGAGGAGAAACGTGGCTTCCTGCCAGTAGGGTGGCAGAGGGGGTAGGGTCAGTCCATAGGTATTGTAGGGTCCACAGGAATCAAGGGACACACTGTTCTTAATTCATCTTGGGTACAGGGTTATAACACATCCTCTTGCTTTATTGCTTCTGCAGTTGCAGAAGGAGAGAGGATCTTGCACATTTTCATCTCTGCATGAATGTTGAATCCTGGTTGTGATTTGTAGGGATTTGGTGAGGCTGTTTTGGGATAGCTCAGACAGCTGTGTCATGTCTGTCTGTGCCATCCTCGGCTGTTACTGGAAGTGTTGGGGGAACTTGATCAACTGAAAGTAGAATATGGTTCTCTGGTCACACACCACCTCCCAGTCAGAAGCAGTGGATTTTATCAGATAAATCATGTGGAAATGTGCTTTGGTTTGTGGTGCTGTGTTGTAAAGAGTGTAGAGAGATGAAAAATCTGTGTGATTAAAGCAGCCAGTGTTAAATAAGGGCAGACATGCAGAAATACTCTCTGCCAATGGCTTTTGCCAGCTGTGCTTGGGGATCATGTTATCCTGTGGCAGAGATTGACTGGATCCATGGCAGGGCAGTTAGAACAGGGCCTGGCAGTAACCTGTGGCTGAGATATTGTTCAAAAGATTCTCACTGTGATGTTTACCACGCAGGAAATGGTGCTGGAGCTGCTGAAACTGGCACAGCAGGACCACAGTGCTTTGGACTGCTGCATTGTGATCATCCTTTCCCATGGCTGCCAGGTGGGTTTGTCCCATCCCTCCTTTTGTTCCTTAGCTGTGGGAAAGGGTTAATTCCCTGTCCTGTGGTCTCACACAGGGTGAGAGGGAAGTGGTTTGTCAAAACCTTTTTCTGCTATCACAGTACATTTCAAAGAGTTACACCCTTATTCTGTGTTAAAGAAAGCAGGAGCTTCTTTGGTGTGGTCTGATCCAGTGGTGCCAGTGGACAAGTGCTTTCCATTTTGGAAGTTGGGGCTAATAATTTGGAAGTCCTTCCTGTTCTCCAGCTCAGACAGGGAGATGCTATTAGCAATGAAGCCTGTTTATTTCCTTCAAGTCATTTCTTGAAGGAAGAGGAGAGGGATTCTTAGGGAAATGGTGCATGGTATGTGCCTGCTGTACCAAAGGATGAAGAACCCTTTGCTGGAGGATATGAGTTGGATAATAGAAGTTGAATTGCTGGGGTTTAGTGCATTTCAAATGTCTCCTGGATGTCCCCTCACCCTGACTTGGCAGCAGGCATTCCCACAAAGACCAGGATTTGTTCTGGTACCTTTATGCCATGAAGCACCTGATGGGAAATGGGCTCCCTCAGAACTGGCCTTGCCTTCCATGTCACTAGCTCCTGCATTTTCCTCTTGCAGACGAGCCATATTCAGTTTCCTGGAGGCGTTTACGGAACGGATGGAAAACCCATTCCCATAGAAAAGATTGTGAACTATTTCAATGGGTCCAATTGCCCGAGTTTGAGAGGAAAACCCAAACTGTTCTTCATCCAGGCCTGTGGTGGAGGTGAATCTTTGTGTTGGCTCCGGTAGCGTTGGGCTGCGGAGATGTGGTCAGGCTGTGGCTTTGGCTCCCTTTCTGTTCATTGACTGCACCTCTATCCAGCTGTCTTCTCACACCAGCTGCCTCTTACCATGTGCTGAGAGTCTGTTCCAGCTTTTCACACACAGTGAGGAATTTTGTATCAACCACCAATGACTTTGACTCAAGTGGTGCAGCCCAACAGCCAAAACCCCTTGTTTTGTTCTAGGGTTTTTGTCCTTTTCTTTGCCCATCTTTTCTTAATGTTGGATGATTCACAACTGTGAATCTCTTGGGTGGGATGAATGTCAGGACCTGTGTTGTTGCTGTATTTTTCAGAACAAAGGGATCAAGGCTTTATAGTGGATTGTGATTCGCCTGAAGATGAAGTTCCTGGGGGTTCTTTGGAATCAGATGCAACCCCATTTCAGGTTCCATCGGGTAATGGGGATGAGCCCGATGCCATTGCCAGTTTACCCACACCCAGTGACATCTTGGTGTCCTACTCAACTTTTCCAGGTGAAACAGCCTAAGCAAATCCTTTTCTGAGCATGGGGGAATTGGCTAAACAATCAGAGCTTCATGGTCAAAGATGGGGGCAATTCAGGACAACCCAGCTCTGTGGAGCAGCAGGAACTTGTTGGGATGACAACAGCAGATGGGTTTTGGCATAACATTCTCCTTCTTTGTCTGAAGGTTTTGTCTCCTGGAGGGAGAAGTCGAGTGGCTCGTGGTACGTGGAAATGCTGGACAGTGTGCTGGAGCAATATGCCCATTCAGAAGACCTGCTCAGTATGTTAGTGAGGGTAAATGTCCTTTTTGTTCTGCTTTCTGTTGATGAAGGAAATAGTCAGGGGTGTGATCAGCTGGGGCATGGAGGCCTGCACTCAAAAACAGAGTGAGGATATTGAGTTTTGAGTTTAGGGATAGGCTAATTTGAGATACTGCAGAGAGGTTTAATTACAACGAAAGTGTCTGGCCTCCATCTGCCAAAATTCACTGGAGGTTTCTCCAGTAGGGAGTAATCCTGGCAATAGAGGATTTCTTTAATTCTTCTGAAGAAATTCCTAAAAATTGTCATGGCTTATCCTATCCAAGCTGATGGGATTTGGATGCTCCTGTAAGCTTGTCCTGGGGGTGGAAGAGTACAATGTACAGGGAGATGGAATGAGTCTGGCTGATCAACATCTGCCTTTGTGTGCCTTGTTGACTCAATATTGCCAAGGCTGTGTACCAGTGTGGGTGCCCCAGATACTTTTTCTGTTTTCCGTGGCTAGGAGAAAAGTCCAATGTGGAGGGCGAGAGGAACTTACAGAATCACCTTGTTGATGTTTTCTGGTTATTGTGGTGCTTCTTTGGCCACCTTGGCATGGCAGCCATTGATTTCAAGAGATGAGGAGAGCATCCTGTTCCTCAGCCTCTCTTCTGTTCCAGGTGGCAAATGCTGTCTCTGCCAAGGGGAGGTACAAGCAGATGCCGGGATGTTTCAATTTCCTCCGTAAAAAACTCTTCTTCACGTGTGACTGACACGTGGGCTCCAAGCTCCCTGCCAAGCACTGGAGATTCTTCCTGTGGCTGAATGAAATCTGTGCCCACCATGACTTGGTGTCAGTGCTCCCTGTGGGTTTTGCCTGTGTGTCCAGATGTTTGTCTGGAGAAATGTGATCTGCGAGTGCTGGCTTTGCTGTGGAGTGGAGATGAGATGGAGATTGTGCTGAGCCAATGGGAAATGTTGTGGATGGAGCAGGAAGTCCCTTTGCTGGACAACAGAGTCAGAGGAAAGCACTTCTGGCTCATCCTGACGCAGCCATGCTCAGCATCAGAGTGTTTTTCTTTGCTGATCATGATGTTGGTGCCTGTGCTGCCCAGGTAACTGATTGAGGGGACCAGGGTCTGATGTTCAAGTGAAATGGGATTAATTTTGCAGTCCATGTTTTTAATAAATGCAATTAAAGAGCAAATCTTCAGCTGTTTTCCCTTGTCTTTTCCATCTCCTCATTGCCATTTCAGCACCTCTGAAGGTTCCTCTGAAGTGGGAGGAGTAGGAACCTGGGAATACCCAGTCTGCTTTTGCAGTCACTGAATATTTCCATGCTCCTTTGGGAGCATTTCAGGTGCTTTGAGGGTGCTGCAGGAGGGATCCAGGGCTGCCCAAGCACCCAAGGAGGGTGCAGCTGGAGCTGGGTGTGACTGTGATGGCCTTGCCTATGCTCAGGTGTTTATGAAACCTCAAGGTTCTCTCCTTTATTCCCCTTCTCTATTCCTCAGGGCAGTGGAGCTGTGGGCTGCCCTGTCCTGTGTTGTCCATTTTTGTACAAAGCATCTGGGTGTGCAGGTGATCCCAGGGCTGATTCCATCTCCCCTGGATCTGTTCTCCTTTGGGAAAGGTGACCCTGCACTCTTCCCCTGGTTTATTTTCCCACTTCTTTCACTAAGGAAGCATTAGGACTGGGTGTGCTGTGGGCACCCTGGCTGGAGTGGGGGTGACTTTGAGAAGAGATGGCTCAGCCTTGTCCCTCTCCTTTCCATGAGATGCAGTGGCTGTTATTTCCCCAGGGCATCTCTGGCAGAGGTGGGAACAGTAGGAGCACTCTGGCAGCACAGGTGGTGGAGGAAATGTGTTGGGACCAACCGAGTTAACGCAACACCCCCATTATAAATCTGCTGCCAGCAAGGTCCTCTGAAACATCCCAGTGCCAGCCAAGACACCTAAAACCTCCTTGGGCCAGCAGGTGACCTATAGACCAGCCCCCAAGCTCCCTGGAGCCCCCCAGGACCACCAGACCAGATTCCAGCCACTCTCCCATCAAACCACCAGTCAATTCTTGAACTCCTTGGCTTGGCAATGGCCATGGCTCTACTCCTAGCTGGGAGTACCTTACGGGATCTGTGCCCACCTTAGGCTCCCCAGGACCCTGCCCAGCCTCACTCCATGATGTGGGGGCTCTCCCCACCCCACAGCAGAAACCCAGGACCACAAGATACAGGCCCTGGTTCTGTTCCACTGCTTCCCCTTGAAAGAACCACATGAGCTCAGCAATATTGTCTTCATCACACGCAAAGGAGAAGTGTTCAGGAAAATAAAAAACTTTTAATGAATCTACAGAATTCAGTCAGGTTTCAGACATACAAAGAGGAACTGTTCCCTGAATAGGGGGTGAGCTGCAGTTAAAGAGACACAAATCCCATGGGATGGAGTCCAGGAGGGGCTTCATTTGGAGGGAGGGGGAAGGGGGATGGTGCCTGGCCTCTCTGTGCGGATTGGTGGCCACATCAGGGGGGGCAGGGGAGCTGGGTGGGTACCCCGGACACTGGGGGCAGCTGGGGAGGCACTGGCCTGGAGGGGGGCATAGGGGGCAGGAGGGGGCATGGAATTGGGCAGGGGGAATCATGGGGCCAGCCTGTTCATCAGGGGAGGGGGCCATGGGGGGAAGTTCGGAGGAGCTGGGGGCTTCTCCATCTTGAAGTGGAATTGAAGAAAGAACTGTTTGGTTTCTCTGTTCCAGTCAGTCCAAAACTTTCCCTCAGCTTTCCCCATTTCTCTGCTTGGCACCTTGAAGGCGATGGTCTCGTAGGGCTGTGCTGCCATCAGCAGGTGCTGCCAGTGCTGGGCTGGGGGCTCTCTGTGCTGCTCATGGGCTGACATGAAGCGGTGCCGGGGCAAAATGCTCTCACTATCTTGGGGTAGTCCATCTGGAACAGAAGGCTCTGCTGGCCTGTCTCTGAGTCTCCCTCTTTGGTGACTTTGCCCAATTTTCACGAATTTCTTCACTTCCACTTTGACCTTCTCTGTGGCAGGCTGGGCAGGGGCTTCCTTGGCTTTCTTGGTAGCTCATTGGGCCAGATTGGTCTGATGCTTCTTCCCCTGGGTATGTGCCAAGTAACTCCCTCGTTGTTATGGAGCGCCAGGCAAAGCTTGCACTTGTAGGAGCCCAGATGATTTTTCATAACATTTGTGTCCTTGTTGATGTTGAGGGTCTCCAGGGCCAGCTGCCACAGCTGCTCCCACCGGTCCTGGTTGCTCTCGGAGGCCGAGGCCACCCCCCCGCTGCCCGTTTTACCCCCAGGGTGATGCTGGAAATCCATGGTGGGGAATTCTGGGCTTCAGCTCCTGCTGGAGAAAGGGAGAGTCTGCCTGTGGTCCAGCTCCCACTCTGGTCCATGGCTCTCCTCCCAAGTATATTTATAGCAATTAATTTTAAGTTCTTACCTAAGTCCTATAATCTTGATTTTTATCTGCAGCAGTTCTAGAAATAATTATGTCATAAAAAAAAAAAATTTACTGTTCAAGCAGACAAAGTCAGAGTACAACCTGACACCCTGTCAGGCAGGGTGTTGGCAGCAGTCCCATTCCATGGTGGCTGCATCCTCCTGCAGTGACAGATGTGGCTCAGTTGGAGCAGTGCTCCTGTACAAGGTGCAGTTTTCCTCTGAAGGTCCAGTGATGATGTAGGAGGGTCTTTGAGAATCCAGTGGAAAAAGGCTGCTCTGATGTTCCAAATCTCAGATGTTTTTTTCTGGGTAGGAAATGTTTGCCTCCTCCCCTGGGTGGAGCATCTCCCAGTGGGATGATGTAATTTTATCAGTCCTGCAGTGGGACTCAATGGGCCATTAACAGGAGATACCTCCTGGAGGAAGGATGGGTTGTGGAAAAGATAAAGGTCACTGCCCTGGTTTAACAGATGGCCCATTAACAGAAGATATCTCCCACAGAGATAAGGATCACTGCCCCACCTGGTTTTAACAGATGGTGACAGAATACAAACTTCTGGTTACATCCTGCATTGCAACCCAAGGCAGTTAAATATTACTTTCCTACATTGTGAAATACATTACTTGCTTTGTTTAGTTGCTTTCTTTTAAGAGGTAAGATGATTCTAACTCTAAAACAACTGTAATGAAACACTGATAAACCCCTGTTTGTGAGTAAAAATTTTTATTCTTTTTAAAAAAATCTTACAACCCCCTAGTTCTGCTCCACCATGTCCCCTCGAAAGAACCACATGAGACGAGCTCAGCACTATTGCCTTTATTACACTCAGTATTTGTGCTCCGTGCTGTGTCCTCAGTTGGTGCTGATTTTCTGCCAAAGAGAAGACACGGGGAGGCTCATGATGAGACTGCTGGCAGGGCAAGGGGCAGTGTGGCCAACCCCCTGCATGGGGGCAGAGGAAGGGGCACCCACCTCGTTGATCCAGTCGATGTAGGCAGACACGCGGGTGAAGACCGTTGGCTTCTTGATCATGTTGCATTTCAGGCCGGAGCCGAAGCTGACGATGCCCTCCACCTCCCAGACGCCATCCTCACGCTGGCAGTTCAGGGGGCCGCCAGAATCGCCCTGTGTGGAGACACAGTGTGGGCCATGGGTCCTGGGCAGCACACCTCGCATGCCACACAGTGCCCGCCACTGTCACAGACAGGTAGAAAAATTATATAAGAAAGGCCTTATGAAATCAGGCCTCACCCTGCTAAAATTGCTAAAGCTGGCCGGTCATTTCTTCTAAGTGCAGCTAACAGGCAATTTGCAAGTTCGTATGTGAAGCTATTTTGAGAATAGGAAGTTAGTTTAACACAACAATCTATTCTGAGGGTGAAAAACAAATGCACCTGTGTAAACAATGAGAGAACCCACAAAGGAAAAATGTAAACATATCTAGAGAAAATATTTGATAGACATACACAATAGCCCTTACCGACCAATGTACTGAATTTCACTGTATTGCTGACCAATCAGGTTTAACACAGTGCCTTCTGATATCTCCTATAAATATGAGCTTTGTGAATAAAGAACTGGCTTTGTGCATGAAGAAAATGGAGTCTTGACTGATTTTTTCCACCTCCATCCCCTCCCGTCCCGTGTTTCCAATGGCACCTGTGGCCCTGCACTGCTCCAGCACTGCTGTCAATCCAGCTCTGGGCTGGGGGCAGGTACCCAGCAGGGCCCACACTCACGTTGCATCCAGAGACGACGCCGTCACCGCCGGCACACACCATGGTGGTGCGCACCAGGCTGCCCCACCAGTCCCACTTGGAGCAGGTCTCGTGATCCACCACGGGCAGCAGAGCCTGCTGCAGGGCATCGGCCAGGGGCCCGTTGGCTGCAAAGACAGTCACACCTCACACTCTGCACACCCCCTCCCCAGGGACCCCTGGGGACCCTCCTGGGGACTGTCTGCTTACTCCTGATGCGTCCCCAGCCGGTGACATAGCAGGGGTAGTCGTTGGCCAGGACCTTGCCAGCGTCCGGCAGGCAGGCAGCACGGATGGTGTCACTCTCCTGCACCTCCTCTGCCAGCTTGACCAGGGCAATGTCATTCCTACAGGGGCACATGAACCATGAGGATGTGGTCCCCAGCTTTGTTGCCCCCCACCCACTCCTGGACGTATTCCATCCCTACAGGACAAGGATGGAGTTCCACTTCTCATGGACGATGGTCTTCTCCACACCCACAGCCACAGAGCCGGCCTCATCATCCACTGCCAGGTCCTGCTTGCCCAGCACCACACGGTAGGTCAGGGAAGAGCTGCCAGAGACAGAGAGGGTGTCAGTCCCCACAAATACCTCACCCTGCTGATACAGATCCCCCCAGCACCCCAACACACACCTGATGCAGTGGGCAGCTGTCAGCACCCACTGGGGAGCAATGAGGGTCCCACCACAAGTGTGGTGCCAAGCGTCAGAGCGGGAGTACTGCAGTGAGATCTGCAAGGACAGAGGCACAGGGTCAGAGCAGGAATGTCCCCATCCCTGTCCCCATGCCCATCCCTGTGCCCTCTTACCTGCCATGGCCAGCTGTGGGCTACGGCGTCAACCCCAGCCGACCACACGGGCTGCTCAGCTGTGGTGGCACAGCCGGCTGGCCGCATCCGTAGGCTGTGTGACACCCGACAAAGGGACATCAGAGGCTGCCTGTGCCTGCCCAGGGCCGTGCCAGGCCCTGTCCCCCTGCCCCAACCCTTGCCCCATCCCCTGCACTCACCATAGCCCAGCAGCACGAAGAGGCAGATGGCTCCCAGCATGGTTGCGGTGCTCAAAGGTGCTGCAGTGGGGCTGCTCTCCCCTCTTATAGTGTCCACACTGCTGGTGACCTTGGAGTGGCCCCACCTGCCACTGCCATGTGGGGACTGTCCCACGCTGTGGGCACAGGGGCTCCTCAGCCTCACGGCCCCCTCTTATCGCACTCAGCGTCCTGCCTGGGAATGGCCACATCTGCCTGTGCTGTGCTGGCTCTGTGCTGGGACATGGTGGGGACATGGTGGGGACACCCGGTCCTGCTCTGGGAATGGGCAGGGTCCCTGCTGGGCACAGCTGGCGGGCAGCCCCCCACCCATGATGCTGCCAGTGGGGTGCTGGGCAGCCCTGCTGCCCCCAGCCCTGAGCACTGACTCCCCCAGGACACTCCCTGTGCCCAGCCTCTCAGTCCCCCAGGGTGAAGGTTCTCCCTTTCCTGAAATGCTCCTCACTGGGTGTCTGTCAGTCCCTCTCAGTGTTTGTTCACCTTTTGTACCTATCCTTGGCATATTTGGGTGCATGTTCCTGGCTGCTGCCTTGGCTGTGACATCACCTTGGTCGCTGGTGACACCTTCTGTACTGGGGGCTCGTGGCTGTGCCATGTACGACTACGAAGTGTGTGAGGATTTTGGGGTTTTTGCTGTGCTTTATGATGTCATTTTAGATTGTTGTGTTTATGGTTTGAAGCAGCAGAAGTTTATTTTAGGGGTTTATTTTGTATCTTTGTATCAGGGCAGTGGTGAGGCTAGAGAAGAGCACCTGGACCTGTGTGACACTTCTGCCCGGGGGAGCCAGGCCCACCCAAGCGCCCCAAGGGGGTCCAGCAGGAGGTGGGGTGTGGCTGGAATGGCCTTATCCTCTGCCCAGGGCTTTTTCCCAAGAACTCAGTGGCACATGTGACCCTTTCCTATCTCCCTGCCATGTGAGATTCTGGGTTGCCCTGTCCTGTGTTGGCTGCTTTTGCACAAAGCACCTGGGTGTACAGGTGATGCTGGGGCTGATCCCATCTCCCCTGGACCTGTTTTCCTTTGCAAAAGGTGACCCTGCACTTTTCCCCCTTGTTGCTTTCCCTGCTTCTCTCAAGGCAACCTTGGGACTGGGGTATTCCATAGTCTGGAGGTGCATGGAGCTGGCTGATTAATTTTGGGCAGAAATGGCTCCATCTTGTCTTTTTCCTTCTTCCATGACATGGACTGCAGTGGCTTGTCCCTTCCTGGGACATCCTTGGTGGAGGTGAGAGTGGAGCAGGAGCACTGCAGTGGACACAGGGCTGGTGTTGGGGTGTGTGGTGGAACTGGAGGACAGTGGGGGTTCAGAGAGAGCTGGGGGAATGCTCTTTTGGGTTTTCTCTTGGTTTGAAAGACAGGTTTATTAAAAAGGCAGGAGCCTCTCTTTGAAACGGAGAATGTAAACCCTCTCCCTCTAAATTATTATAATTTTGTAATTATGGAGCTCTCAGGCAAAGATGTGGGAATGGGAATACAGTTCTTTACTAGGAAAAATTAAAATAGAAATGTAGTATTACAAAGAACAAACCCCAAACCCTGACACAGTCAGAGTACAACCTGACACCCATCAGGCAGGGTGTTGGCAGCAGTCCCATCCCATGGTGGCTGCATCCTCCTGCAGTGACAGATGTGGCTCAGTTGGAGCAGTGCTCCTGTACAAGGTGCAGTTTCCCTCTGAAGGTCTAGTGGTGAAAAAGACTGCTCTGATGTTCCAAATCTCAGATGTTTTTTTCTGGATAGGAAATGCTTGGCTCCTCCCCCTGGGTGGAGCATCTCCCAGTGGGATGATGGAATTTTAATCAGTCCTGCAGTGGGACTCAATTGGCCCCTAAGGAGAAACTAACTCCATGGAGAAAGGATGGGTTGTGGAAAAGATAAAGAACACTGCCCCACCTGGTTTCAATGGATGGTCCATTAACAGAGGATATCCCCACAGAGATCAGGATCACAGGCCCACCTGGTTTTTAACAGATGGTGACAGAATACCTGCTTCTGGTTACATCCTGCCCTGCATGGTTTACTCCATGGGCCCCACTGCTCTTCTCTCTCCTTGTGTTTCAGTGCTGGATGTCCCTGAGGGGATCCTGGGATGTGGACTGGCACCATGTGTTGGGGCCATGCTTCCCTATGGCTCAGTGCCATCAGCATCAGGATGCTGCTCAGTGTCAGGAGAGTTTGTTCATATGTCCCTGGGTGTCCCGAGTGCTCAATTCCAAGAGTGAGTAAAAATCACCTTTAAGATGTAATTTTGATGTAAGTGATTGTATGAGTACTTATATTTCAACTGTGAATCAGAAGTTATGAACTTCACAAAGTTTTGCTGTATTCTCTTAAACTTCACCTTATTCTCCCATATTGTTAAATATTAATAATGAACATCCTCCTACAGAGCGTATATCAGATGTCACACATTTAACAAAAATAAAGTTTACACATTTTTAGGTTAACTTGTAGATTTAATGTGTCAGTTATAAATGACTGTGAACAAAATATAACTGACTAAACAACAATTAACATGTAAGTGTAACAAATATTCATTCAATTCTATGCAGCCTTAGAGATCAAAAGCAGTTGAGGCTGAAGTCACTGGGTTTGTTCAGCTGGAGGAGGCTGAGGTCAGACCTCACTGGAGGCTGCAGCTCCTCCTGAGGGGCAGCTCTGATCTCTGCTCTCTGTGACCAGGGACAGGACCTGAGGGAACGGCTGCAGCTGTGTCCAAGGAAAGACTGGATGGTTGAGAAAGGTTCTTCACCCAGAGGGATCACAACTCTGCACCACCTCCTGGGCAGGGGGACCCTGGCTGTTGGGGTGACACACACTGCAGGGGGGTGCCCATGCCTGGCTGGGTGGGGCAGGGCTGATGCCCCAGCACAGAGGCTTGTGGCACTCTGGGACCTTGTCTGGGGCTCTTCCATCCACCAAACCCGCTCTGAGGATGGGACTCAATGCACAGGTACACACACAACAGGCTGTGACACCAGGGTCCTGCACTCCCCGCCCAAACAGCCGTCCCTGTGGCACATGTGGGTACATGCAGAGGGGACAGGGGCACCCCACACTGCCCAGCTTCCCATGGACAGCCTGGAGCTCTCCATCCAAGGCAGCAGATCCTGCTGCCAATCTCAGTCTGGCATCCCAAGCACCTGACCCCATCCTGCTGTGCAGAGTGGTCACCTCCACACATCATCTAGCAGGCCTTTAATTGCCTTTGGGGTGATCCCTACAGATCCTTTGCCACAGCACATTTCCTGTCCATCCAAACCATTTCCCCACCCTGCATCCTTCTTCACCTACTAAAATGTCAGGCTCAGATGGTGCCAGGGGGTCCCTGGAGAGTCCCAGGGTGGCAGGGCTCACAGGGTGGCAGAGCTCACAGGGTGGCAGGGCTCACACGTGCCAGGGCTCGTGCCAGTGCTCTTGGTCCCTGGTGCAGGTGCCAGTGTTGCTCTGTGCTGGGGACAGTGCTGCTCAGTGTCCAGTAGCACCATGGCTTCTAAACCAGGCACTGCCCATCATGTCCCCTGCCAAGCCTGAGGTGCTGCCATCCATCCCAGCTCGCTCTCCACCTCCTCACCTGCTGGGGATCACGGCCGGGCTACCGCAGCCAGGATGGGAGGATCTGTGAGGGATGGCTCTGCCCAGGGGCTCACGGTGCAGCACCCACTCCCATCTCCTGGACAGCCCCTCCATACCTGCTCTCACACCATGGTGCCTTTCTCCTGGAAATTTTCCCTCTCTCCTCCAGTGCAGCCGTGGCTCCTCCTGCGAACCCCATAGCTTGGGGTTCTGTCAGCTGCACACACCCAACTTGTTCCTCCAGCCACCACGGAAGGAGATCCATGGTAAGATGCTCTGCTCCTGGGCCACATGACAGGTCCTAGAGATGGAGCTGGCAGTGCCATACAGCTCCCAAGGGCTCCATCTCCAACAGAGCTCCTGCAGGCACCCCGACCGCTTCCCGAACCAGTCAGACTCTCTCAAGCCCCCCAAGGCCAACCCGGTTCCCCATTAGAAAGTCAGCCCTCATCTAGACAGTGCCAGTGGGGTCTCCTAAAGCACCCTGGGACAACTGTTCCAGATCATCCCCAAGGGCTAGCTGGGCTCCCTGGAGCTCCCCTGAACAACCTGGACAGACCCCAGCTCCTCTCCCATCCAACTACTTGTCAAACCTCGAGCCCCTTGGCTCAGTCATGGCCATGAGGACAGAAAGCATCTTGCAGGATGTGCCCAGCTGCCTTCCCAGAGCCCTGCCCAGCCCCACTGCACAACAGGGACACCTTCCCCAGCACACAAACAGGACATGGGCATTACCAGCTCCAGCCCTGGATGTGTGTCCCCAGCTCCACCACATGCCCACCCAAAAAAAAACCAGCCAGACCAGCACAGCACTTTTGCTTTTGGCTTTTATCAAGAGTGGCATGTCCACATGCTGCGTCCTCAGTTTGCGCTGATTTTCTGCCAAAAAGACAGAGGGGGATCGTGGTAAGAGCCTCAGTGGGGCAAAAACAGCCCCTGTGTGGTGTGGGGGCAGAGGAAGGGGCACCCACCTCGTTGATCCAGTCGATGTAGGCAGACACCCGGGTGAAGACCGTTGGCTTCTTGGCGAAGTTGCAGCTCAGGCCGGAGCCGAAGCTGACGATGCCCTCCACCTCCCAGACACCATCATCGCGCTGGTAGTTCAGGGGGCCGCCAGAATCGCCCTGTGTGGAGACAGAGTGTGGGCCATCGCTCCCCTCTAACACTGCCCTCATCCCTACTGGCCATCCCCCAGCGTGGCTCCATCCCCTCTCCTCCCAGTGCCCATGGTGCCCAATTGGACCCCACCACGCTGCATCCCCACACTCACGTTGCAGGCAGAGACGACGCCGTCACCGCCGGCGCACACCATGGTCTC
Organism: Catharus ustulatus; assembly: GCF_009819885.2. Classification (NCBI taxonomy): domain Eukaryota; kingdom Metazoa; phylum Chordata; class Aves; order Passeriformes; family Turdidae; genus Catharus; species Catharus ustulatus. The sequence goes on from NC_046244.1 coordinate 1,702,750, forward strand.
GCGGACATTGCTGCCCCACCAGTCCCTCTGGGAGCAGGTTTCATAGTCCACCACGGGCAGCAGAGCCTGCTGCAGGATGTCAGCCAGGGGGCCGTTGGCTGCAATGACAAAGCCAAGGCAAAGCTCGCACCTCACGCCCTGCGCCTGCATTCCTTCCCAGGGACCCGCTGGGGACACCCCACTTACTCCTGATGCGTCCCCAGCCGGTGACATAGGAGGGGGCGTTGTTGGCCAGGATCTTGCCAGCTTCCGGCAGGCAGGCGGTGCGGATGGTGTCGCTCTCCTGCACCTCCTCTGCCAGCTTCACCAGGGCGATGTCGTTGCTGCAAGGAGACACGAACCATGGTCCCTGGCCATGAGAACAGGGTCCCTGGCCACAGGGACAGGAGTCTGTGCCACACCACTCACAACCCACCCCGACGGATCCCATCTCTTACATGATGAGGTAGGAGTTCCATTTCTCATGGACGATGGTCTTCTCCACACCCACAGCCACAGAGCCGGCCTCATCATCCACTGCCAGGTCCTGCTTGCCCAGCACCACACGGTAGGTCAGGGAAGAGCTGCCAGAGACAGAGAGGGTGTCAGTCCCCACAAATATCTCACCCTGCTGATACAGATCCCCCCAGCACCCCAACACACACCTGATGCAGTGGGCAGCTGTCAGCACCCACTGGGGAGCAATGAGGGTCCCACCACAAGTGTGGTACCACGATCCATAGCGGGTGTACTGCAGTGAGATCTGCAAGGACAGAGGCACAGGGTCAGAGCAGGAATGTCCCCATCCCTGTCCCCATGCCCATCCCTGTGCCCCCTTACCTGCCATGGCCAGCTGTGGGCTACGGCGTCAACCCCACCGACCACACGGGTGCTCAGCTGTGGTGGCACGGCCGGCTGGCCGCATCCGTAGGCTGTGTGACACCCGACAAAGGGACATCAGAGGCTGCCTGTGCCTGTGCCCAGGGCCCTGCCAGGCCCTGTCCCCCTGCCCCAACCCTTGTCCCATCCCCTGCACTCACCATAGCCCAGCAGCACGAAGAGGCAGATGGCTCCCAGCATGGTTGCGGTGCTCAAAGGTGCTGCAGTGGGGCTGCTCTCCCCTCTTATAGTGTCCACACTGCTGGTGACCTTGGAGTGGCCCCACCTGCCACTGCCATGTGGGGACTGTCCCACGCTGTGGGCACAGGGGCTCCTCAGCCTCATGGCCCCCTCTTATCGCACTCAGCGTCCTGCCTGGGAATGGCCACATCTGCCCGTGCTGTGCTGGCTCCGTGCTGGGACATGGTGGGGACATGGTGGGGACACCCGGTCCTGCTCTGGGAATGGGCAGGGTCCCTGCTGGGGCACAGCTGGTGGGCAGCCCCCCACTCATGATGCTGCCAGTGGGGTGCTGGGCAGTCCTGCTGCCCCCAGCCCTGAGCACAGACTCCCCCCGGACACGGCCCCCCTCCCACCACCACCCCCCAGGCACAAGGTCTCCTTATCTCACTCTTGATGTGGGTAAGGCCAACCAAACACCCACAGTGCTTCAGGGTGGGAGAGACACAGGTGTCAGCAGCTGATGGCCTTCAGTAGCCCCACACCTGGGTCACGCCCCTGCTGCTTCCTGTGCCAATGAGCCACGGCTCGTCTCTGGTCAGTGCCACCCTCTCTGGTGGGAATCACGTGCCCACGGTCAGAACCCACTCCCCAGATTCCTTCCCCCCATGCCCATTCCACAGCAACACCCCAGCAACCAGCACTTAAGAAATATAATATTTATTTGGGATTAAATTAAAAAAAAACATAACACACCCCCTATGCCGCCACTCGGGGGACACTGTTGACAGATGTGGGTTTTTACAGCCACCCACAAAGACAAGAGCCTCAGTGACCAATGGCAACCATTTATGGCCACCACGCTCATCCTGCCAGGCTGAACACAACATGAAAAAACATAATACAGCCCCATGAGCCAGCAGCTGTCTTTCTGCACGTCTGTGACCAAAATAAAGAGAGACACAGCTCCTGGGGGGCTCCATGCCAGAGGGGTGAGCACCCACCCCCAGCACCACACACACACACACACACACACAAAGCCCCTCTACCAGCAGCTGGCCCTTCCCATGGCTTTTGTCACTGGTGTCACACACAGCAATACCAACAGACACTGAGCCAGCATGGCCACCACAACACCCACCACGGCCACCTGTGCAAGCCCTTGTCCTGCAAACCTCCCAGTGCACTCACAACACACAACAGTCTGGGCACAGGTGTCCCAGGGACAGACATTCTGGACACAGCTCCCCTGGGACTCAGCAGCAGCAGCTCCCAGTGCAGCTGTGGGCAGAGAGCAGGGTGCTGGTCAGGGTGGGGGGCACGCTGGGGAGGTGGGGGGCACAAACAACACCTACAGACACCACAGCAAGAGGGGAGGGGGGAGCTGGGGCTGACTGGACTCTGCCAGCAAGGTGGGTGCTGTGCTGAGCCCACGCCAGGATCCTGCCAGCAGCCCAGGTGGCACACAGCTTGGGCACTGCTCCCAGCATGGGTGGCACGTGGCACAGGCAGCACTGCCACTCTGGGCACTGCTGACCAGTCCTGCCTGGCCCTGTCACTGAGTGAAGTTGGACTGCAGCTCCTTGAAGGCTGCTTTCCTCTGCTTCAGCTCCTCTGCCTGCTTCTTCTTCTCCTCCTGCTCTGCCTTGATCTCCTCCTCGAACCTGCTGGCTTCGTTGATGGCTTGTGCCTGCAGATGGAAAGGTCCAGCTGTGACCTCTGCCAAGCTCCCCTGCCCACCCCAACATCTCCACTCCTGCCTACCCAGCACCAAAATGCCCTGGTGCATCACCATCCTGTAGTGGGACCTCCTGAGCCCTGCCTCACCTTGGCCTCAAAGAAGTTCTTGGCGCCTTTCACCCCCTCTGTGGAGACATCGATCTCGGAGAGCCGGGCCAGGGCGTGCAGCCCGCTGTCCTCCTGCAGCTCACCTGCTGCTGCCTTCCGGAAAATCAGCAGGAACTGCGAGGGGAGAGGGTAGCATTGGCTCCCTGAAGGCCCCAAACCCACCACAGCCACTGCCCACCTTCTCAGCAGCCTGAACAGTGGCTGGGGACATGTCCCTGCCAGCACGGAGTTTCCTGTCCCTCACCTCTCGAAAGCTGAGCTTGCTGTCCAGGTCTTCATCCACCTCCTTGATCATGTTCTTCAGTCCCAGGTGTGTCTGTGGAGCCCCCAGCTTTTCCATCATCAGTTTCAGCTCCATCAGATCAATGAAGCCATCTTTTCCTGCGTCGTACCTGCAGGATGGTGGCACAATCCTGACACATCACCGTGGGGCAGAGCCCACACAGCCCCCCACACTGACCCCCCAGCAGCAGACCCCTGTGTGCTCTCACACTGCCTGGGAAGCAAAGAGAGAGCAACAAGGAGTTGGGCACTGTTGGTGTCCGGCAGCTCTCCAGACCACAGGAAAGCTGCTGCTGAACCACTAACAACCCCCTGGAGCACTGTCCAGGACTGTGCCTGTGTCTGTGCAGCACTTGGCAGGAGAACCTGCCAGGATGCTGCCAAGCCTGCTGCCAGCTCCCTGTGCCAGGAGCCTGAGCTCCCCTTGGCTGCAGCATGGGATAACAGGCCGTGGGGCTAAGCCCAGCAGGCACTGCTCACCATGGCACCACCTCCTCCTCACTGTGGCACCTCCAGGTGACCCATCCTCACTGCCCAGAGCCTGTGCCCTCCATGCTCAACCTCTGCCAGGTGCCTGGGCTTGGCTGGGAGCTTTGGGCACAGCTCTGCTCACTAATTCCTACAGAGCTGTCAGGAATGCCTCTCCTCAGACTCCTGCCTGTGGTTGTGCCACACTTCCCTCCAGTTTCCAGGAACCACCCCTGCCCGCTGCCTGCGCACCGTGGGCTGTGCCAGCAGCACGCTGGTGTGGCACAGCGACATCTCCACGGGGAGCCAGCACGGAGCCACGCTTTGTACAGCTCCACACGCTGTAGGTGGGCAGCTACACACTGCACCCGTTGTGACAGGGCTTTTTTTTGGTATCTTGTCACTGCAGCAGCCATGCAGAGCCTTGGCTCCCCCTGCCGCAGGTCTGTGACTCATCTGTACCTCCCCTGCTGCTGTCTGCTCTGGCTGTGTCTCCAGCAGCACCTTCCTGATCTGCCAGGGACCACAGTGGGGCTGGTCCTGCTCACCCCTGCTACTGCTGCCATCACCCTCAGAGTGGGGCTGTGGGCACAGATCCCACATGAATTTTGCCTCCAGTATCCCACTTGGACCCATAGGATCATAGAATCATGGAATGGTTTGGGTTCGAACAGACTTTAAAGACTACCTCATTGCAAACCCTTGCCATGGGCAGGGACACCTTCCACTATACCAGATTGCTCCAAGCCCTGTCCAACCTTGGACACTTCCATGGATGAGGCACCCACAGCTTCTCTGGGCAACCTGTGCTAGGGCCTCACCACTCATGGGGATGAACTTCCTCCCAGTATCCAAACTAACCCTGCTCCCGTCACTTTTGAAGACTTTCTTCCTTGTCCTGTCACTCCATGCCCTTGTCCAAAGTCCTTCTCCATCCTGCATCCCACAGTTTCTCCACAAGGGGTGAGCTGCCTGTCCTGACTTGGCCACTTCATGCCACGCAAGCCACCTCCCCAGATGCAGGGCACTTCCTTTCTCTCAATCCCCTCTGTTTTTTTGGGATACCAGCATCCTCCATCTCCCAAAGGAGATGCAAAGAGTCAAAACCCTTCCCCACATCACTGTATCCTCTACAGCCGGATTGCCACATCCCAAGGACAGTGTGGCAGGGCTCTGCTCCAGAGCATCCTTCCCTTGGGAGACCCTCCCGGCTCCCAAACCTGCCGAGTGCCTCGCAGCCCTGGCGCTGCTCCTTTCGCTGCAGCGACACGCCGCAGCTGCCAGAGCAAACACGTCTGCTCCGCACGCCGCTCCCTCGCCTGCGCGGCGCCGACCCCCGCCCTGCCATCTGTGCCCGGAGCTCCCCGGGCACGGCCACCACCGCCCCAGGCACCGCGAGCTGCCACTGTCCCCGCCGCAGCTCCTTCTGCTGCAGGGCACGGCTCGCAGCAACCTGCACGGCTGGCTCGCTGCCATGTGCTGGCTGTGAGTGCCAGCCCCCAGGAGGACACGAGGGACACGGAGGCACTCTGTGCCAGCCCCCAGGAGGACACGGGGACACGGAAGCTCCCGTGTACCGGCGGGGATGCTGACAGGGCGCGCCCGCACCCTACACAGCCCCCAGCCTTGTGTTTCGGCGGTCACCGCCTCCAGCCCCCCCAGTTCCTCCACCTCCCCGCTCGGGTCCGAGCGAGACCACCCAGGGTGCCGGTGCGGATCCTCCCTCTGCCCGGTGCCAGCGGTACTGGCATCTCAGCCATGCCTTCGCCTGGGCTCAGCCGTGCCTCCGCGCTTTCCAGGAGTCTCCACGCCTCCTGCACAAAGCACCCAGCGCGGGATCCATGGGGATGCTCCGAGCCGTCCCGTTCGCCCCTGGCTATTCCCGCGCATCTCACGGTTGGAGTCACCCCGATTTCTAGCTCCCCCTGGAAATTTCCAGGGCTGAAGGCTCGCTGCCAGCTCCCCCCCTTTCCCAGGGGCCGGGGGCCGAGCTCGTGCTCCGAGTCACGCTCCGCCACGCGTGGTGGCACGCAGCGCGGGCAGGGATGCTGAGGACACACCAGCCTGGCCTCTGCGGCCCGGGAGCTGCGGGGATGAAGGATCCCTCGGTGATGCGGCAGAGGCAATGTGGGGGTCCCCGTCCCCTCTTTCAGACCCCTTTCTCTGGCCTCAGCACCACGGTACCCCTTCATGGGGGACAGGAGGCTCCTTCCGCAAGAATTTAGCGGCGCTCAGGAACGGCTCCTGCAAGGAGCTGGATGAAGGTGTCCCCAGTGCCAATCTTGTGAGGGGTTTTGGGAGGAGAGGGGTGCACCTAGCATCTCTCCTGAGAGGGGCTGGAGGGGGATCCCTCCTGCAAGGAACTGGAGGTGCCTTGGCATCCCTGCTGCACAGAGATGGGGCGGGCAGTCCCTGACAAGGAGCCGGGGGATCCCTCCCGCAATAGGCGGGGGTGCACGGGGGTCCCTCTCACAAGGAACAGGGGGTCCCGCCCGCAGGCACGGGGCGGGAGGCGCTGGGGCATCTGCCCTGCCGCAAGCCGGGATAGCGGGGATGCAGGAACCGGGATGTCCTGGGGGTCGGATGCCCGGGGTCCCCCGTCCGCCCCGGCGCTGCCACCCGGGTACCCCCCTCTCCCTGCGCCCCACACTCACTGTCGGAAGAGCCGTTCCATGTCGCGGAGCTGCCGCCGGGAGAACTCGCGGAATTCCCCGGCGGGGCTGAAGACGCGGCGGCCGCTGCCCCCGGGCGAGCCCTCGCCCACCGCCCGCCCCGCGGGGCTGCCCGGAGCCGGTCCCGGCCGCGGCCCCCGGCCCCGCCGCCCCTCCGGCTCCTCCGCCGCCGCCGCCATGGTGCGGTGCCCGGATGGCCGCGCCGCTCCGCCCCGCTCCGCCCCGGGGCCGGGCTGCAGCCCCCCGGCTCCCGCGCCCGTCCCGGGGGGCTCCGGCTGCCCGCCCCCGGCAGCGCATCGCCGTCCCCTCGGACCGCCCCGCCCGGCTCCCGCAGCCACCCTGGCGGGTTCCTTCCCCACTCCCTCCATCCCTCCATCCCTCCATCCCTCCATCACCGTCCCTTCAGATCCCCTTCCCTCCACCGGCAACATCGGCAGGGCTCATCCATCCCCCAGCGGGATCAGCCTGGGATGATCCTTAGGGTCCGGCATCACCCCGGACCGTCTTTAGGGTCCCTTTCAACCCAAACCAGCCCATGATTCTATGAATCCATAGGCTCGAAGGAGGGTATGGGGAGTCTGGTGCACTCACAGCCCCTGTGCTCTTGCCCTCTCCATCCATTACTGACCCAGAGTTTGCCAAGGGTGGCGAGGGAGGACACACAGAGTCATGGAGCAGCCCAACACCTCCAGACACACCTTGCAGAGGATGCCCACGGCAGCACCTTTAACCTACACGGGCATAGGAGGTCATGCCTCACCCCAAAGTAAACCCAGGCATTCGGACAGGGAAGCACTTAGCTTGTCCCAGCACAGGGAGAAGGAAAACCAGGCCACAACAATTAGCAGAGCCCCATGGCACTGCCATTGCCGCTAGGGATCAGCCACTGTGCACACATGGGTGCTTTGCATGCCCACAGAAGATGCAGCCCTGCATCTGCCAGCTGCAGCCCTCTGTGCTGCTTCCAGACCTTTTTTTATCCTATTTAAAAATAAAGACCAAAAAACCCCAGAGGGGCTTTGCTCACATCCAAATTATCCTCAGCTGAAGAGGTCTGCAGAGGATTCGGCACATGGACTGCAGGGATGATGTGCTAGAGCTGCCTATTTCCTGCAGGGATCCCCTCCCCTCCCAAAGCACTGCTGCTTCGCAAAATCCAGGGTCTGCTCTCACCCTTGCTAATGACAAGAGAGCCTGTGCCATCACCCCACCCACCAGCACATTGTTCTCATGCTGCTGCTGTACTGGTGTGGCTCACACAGGTCCTCTTCCCCCTTCCCAGGTGGCAATTCCAGCATTCCTGGGGTGTTCCAGGAATTCCAGAATTCTATACTACGTCGTGCCTTATGTTCCAATTTCCCCTAGACATGATGGAGGCTGGAGGACACAGGAGTTGCAAGGAGTATTTCAAGTCATGTTGGCTTCATGTGCTTGAGGCCACTTCAGCAAGGACAGGACACACCCCCACAACTGACTTCACACATCACACACAAATACACACACGTGTACACTGGACTATATGCTCACCACCTTTTCCACTGCTATACATCCTGGAACACTCTATGGGACATGCACTGGGGGAAAATAAAGTCCTACACTGTACAGTCACACCAGTGTGTCCAGGATACAAACTGGAGCTCCTCAAAATGCACTCACACCTCATGCCACCTCCCCCCTCACAGAGTGCACAGCAATGAGCTGCTCCTACTGCAGGCCAGCACCCAGTGAAGGTCTCTGTGGTGCTGCTCCTGACCTTCCTGGTTTGACAGCATTTGCCATGCACACCTTGGCCTTCAGCTTGCCCGAGCAGAGAGGCTTTGTGGCTCCAGGCTGCAGAACAGAGACAACAGACACAGCAATGAGAGCTCAGCGTGACCTGAGGTGTCTGCACCTCCTCCCACTTCATCAAGGGATGCTGCCGCGATGCTGAGCTGAGCACTGGGGGCACAGGACCTTCAGCCTCTTGGGATAGTTCAACTTATCTCTCTGTGCATGGTTCCCAACAGGTGGAGCTGGTTGTTGTGCAAAGAGCAGGAGTTGGGTGTTGCCTTCTCACCTTGTGCCGTTTGGCCGCTTGCCGCAGCCCCTTCTCCTGGTCCAGCTGCAGCTGCATCCTCTCCAGAGCCTCTCTCAGCAGAGCCTTCTCCTCTGCCTCCCTGTGGGCTTCATCTTCCAGCCTGGACATCTCCTCCTGGCACCTTTGCAGGGAAGCTTGGCTCTGCCTGTGCAGAACAGGAGGGGAGGATTCTGTTGGTCTTTTGTCCTTATCAGCCCCTGACCCTCAGCTGTGCTCTCCCACGCCTTCCTTGGTCCTGCTGACACCAACCCTCTGCCCCAGCTGATCCCACTGCATTCCCAGGTTCCAGCCACCCTGGAAAAGGGAACTTGTCAAGGCTTTCCTGGCTCTGACACTGCTCAACTACTGCAGAAAACTGGGAGGACCTTTCCCCACCCCTCTTGACATTTGACTTTGGTACTGTGGCTACAGACACAGACTGGTCCCAGACAGGACTCAGCAGTGTCATGTCACTCCTTGCCCCAAGCTCCCTTCACTTGGCATCCAAGGCCCAGGTCTTGTGCAGAACCCTGACTTTCCATACCTGAGCTGCTCCACACTTCCCTCATAATCTTTCAGCCTTTCTTCTTTCCTTTCCAGGCAAACTTGGAGGTTCCTGATCTTTTTGTACAACAGCTCCAGGGCGTTCTGTCTCTGCAGTCCCACTTCTGCCATCCTCTCCTGAGGAAGGTGCTGCAGAGGCTGCATTCCTGACAGCTCCTTCATCTCCACCAGGCTCCCCAGAGCACCGATTACATCAAGGTACTGTGGGAAGGAGAGGGAATGCATTATTTACCAGGTCTGCTGCATTCCATCACACTGCTCAGCCATCTGCTTTCTGTCTGCTTTCCTGAGGAGATGACAGTGTCCCAAGGAAAGTAGGTTTGCATTTCATTCCCAGCTGCACAGCTCACTGGGATTGGATTGCTTCCTTTACCAAGAGGACTGTTTTCCCTGCTGGGTGCTTCCCTGCCTTTTTTGGAGGGAAGAGACCCCCTTCACCAGCTGTGTTACCCATGGACCCCTTCCCTGGCAGCTCCCTTCACTGCTTCCCAGGCTCTCTGATGCACCATGGCATGTTTGGGGTCCCAGGATGTCCTGGCAGACACACAGAGTGCTCTGGGCCATAGAATCATAGAATAGTTTGGTTTGGAAGGGAAATTAAAAGGTCATCAAACCAGCGCCCCTGCCATAGACAGGGATGTCTTCAACTGGACCACAGAGCAGTTCACCTCCAACATTCCTGCAGCATCCTGATGTGACATCCCTCTGAAATGTGCCCCCAAAAATCTAAACTCTACACACAATGGGTATGTACACACACTCTACACATGATTTACCACATCTGTCCCTGACGTACCGTCTTCTCACCCAAGTCTGTCACCTCAGCCATTTCCACTGTGCTGTTGGTGATCCTGAATGAGCCCCCATTGGGAACGTGGTCAGGAACCTGCACAGACAGGGAAAGGCCCATGGAGCTCACTTTGGGCCTGGTTTTTGGTGGCCTCAAGGGCAAACCACCCCAGTGGTCCCAAGCCTCTCACCCTGCTCAGCCCAAGGCATCCCTGGTGCTACTGCAACAGGCAGTGTGCTGGTCCTGATTGGAGCTGTCACCCTCTGCAGGGGAACGGCACTGCAGGGGCACTGCACTGCAGGAGCACTGCACTGCAGGGGCACTGTCTGCCATCTATCAGGTTGCATCTCCCACCCTGACATCTGATGCAGCATCTCTGAAAACCCATTTCTCCCTTTCCCAGGGCATGATTTCCAAACAAACAGGCATTACAAACCACACATTGCCTCCCTACCTTGCCAGCCCTCAGTTTTTCTCCCATCACAGGTACAGGTTCCAGCTCAAGACCTCTTTGCTGGACTGTTTTCTCTGGTGAGTCTTTCATCTGGATCACCAGTGGCACTGAATTGCTCTTCACAGCACCTGGATGCAAAGAAGCAGATGCCAGATTATTTCACTCTGCACACAGCTTTGAGGCTGCCCAGCTTTCCCAGCCTCCCTGTGAGGGTGGGCAGGCCCTGGCACAGGGTGCCCAGAGCAGCTGTGGCTGCCCCACCATCGGAAGTGTCCAAGGCCAGGCTGGACAGGGCTTGGAGCACCCTGGGATAGTGGCAGGTGTCCCATGGCAGGGGTGGAACAAGTCTTTAAAGTCTCTTCCAACCCAAACCATTCCAGAGCTCCAGGAGAGCCCTGCTCACCTGAGCCCTGTCTCTTCTCCAGCATCTTCACTCTCTGCCGGAGCTCAGCCAAACCTTCTTTCTGGCGCTGGAGCGTTTCCTCGTGCCTCAGGCCTCGGCATTTGGCACCAAGCTCAGCCAACTCTGATGGTGGCTCCTGGAAGAAGACAGGTTCTTTCTTGCCCAGTCTGAAGCTCAATTAAACACAGCCTTGCTGCCAGACACTGGGCACAAGAGCAAAGCCTGGGGAGATCTCCATGGACTTGGTGGGGGATAAGAGACTTGTCAGAGACCTCTTTCCTGCTCTGCTGTGCCATGGTGAGGATATGAACCCTGCAGATGCTCTGGAGAGCCAGGAGAGGGTTGGTGCCTACCTCTGAACAGCCATGCAGGCGTTTTCCCCTGTCCTTTGCACCAACACAGAGCATTTCCATCTCCACAAAAACACCCATGCACTTCAGAGACTGTCCCTACACAAACTCGGACATCGCTCTCTACGTGTGCAGTGCTGTGTCCCAGCCCCATCCAGACCCCTCATTGTGACAAACACCCAAAAATCTGTGATGGGGCTCGGGCCGCAGGGCTGTGCCCTGTGATGGCTGCAGACCCCAGCTCCTGCTGGCTGCTGTCCCCCCACATCCCAGCCCATCCCGCTCCCGAGTGGCACCCCGGCACTGGGCTGTCCCCTCCCCACCAGGTTTTGGAGCAGGACGGGCAGTGCCTCCCCCCGCCCATCAGCTGGCTGTGAGTCAGTGCCGGCCCCCGCAGCCAGCCGGGCTCCTGGCACGCTGCTGGCTGCCACCTCGCTGTACAGAATGTACAATTCCGACAGTCCCTCCATCTGCTGCTGCCACCACCTGTGAGTTCTTCCCTTTTCCAGCCTCGGGGAAATCAAATAGGGATTTGGCACAGCACAATGAGGAGCGTTTCTTCCTGTCCTTTGCAAGAAGCTGCCCCAACTTCTGCACATCCAACCCTAGAACTGGTTCTGCACCACCTGCACGGCCAGCATCCACAGCTCGGCAAGCTGGGAAAAGGAAGGAATGCTTGCATGTTGCTATTCCCTCTAATTGGCAATTATCGCAGCCATTAGCACTCGCAACACTTGGCGTTCCAAAGTGCTGTGCAAACATCACTCATTAACCAGCAGCAGCCTGGGAGGGGCTGCGGGTCCTGGATCACGGCTCGGGAAGGGTGCCCGTGATCCCATCCTCGGGCAGCTCCAGGCTTGGCTCTCACCGCGATGCCAAGAAACACCAGCGGTGCTCTTGGCAAACCCAACTCGGTGCTCTCCATGAGGACCCACCCCTGGGAGGCTTTACCCACCTGCACCGCTGTCCTGGCAGCATCCTCTGGGTTCTCCAGTGTTTGTTGGGAAGCATCCCTCAGCACCAGGCAGCGCCTTTGGGCTTGGCTGTGTGCAGAGAGACAAGCTGTGGGTGATGGATGAAGGTGACCCCAACAGCTTGTGGAGAGCAGACCCTGGCACCCACTGATGACTACCATGGTGTGGGTGGGAACACTTGCTTGGATACAAGAGCCTGAGTTACACATTACTGGCATGAGCTCCACTAAACCCCCATTCCTGTTCCTTTGTTGTGGATTCAGAGCTGAGTTCCATCCTGGTACTCTCACACTCTGGGGACAGCCCCAAACACCATCAGCTGCTGGGGACAGACAGGGTGGGAGATGTCGGGGTGTACCTCAACTCTTCAGCTGCTGCTTTCAGGGCTTGGTCCTTCTCCTCCACAAGGCTGGACATCTCGGATAGCTTCTCCCTGAGCTGCTTCACTTCCCCCTCCCGGTGTTTCAGCTGCCTCTGGCTGTGCTCCAGCTCCACCTTCTGCTCTTCACTCAGCTCCCCTAAGCACAGAACATCCCCTAAGCACAGAACAGCCCCGTGGGATGCTGGCTGACTCATCACCAGTCCTGGGGGATCTGCAGCTGGTGCACCCTCATGAAGCAACGATGGGACTCATCCCTGCAGAGCCCTGCCCTGTCCTGCCATTGACAGCTCCCTCAGATCCAGGGCCATGCTAGCAAGACATCCTGGTTTACTAAATCTCAGTTTCTTTGAGCCAGGGCAATTCCTTGCTGTGGCAATTTTCCTTCAGGTTGAAGGAGGACAGGTCACCAGCATTTTCTGACACATCTTTTGACTGCACACATCCCCATGGGCTCTGTTCTCATGTTCACATGCCCTGCAGGAATCCCAGGCTCTCCCAGTCCACTGCACTGGAACATCTTCACCTCCAATAAGCTCACCAGTGTGATTTTGAGCTCAGTTTTGTCTACCTGCTCTCCTCCTGCTTACTCTGTTCTCTCATTGTCACTGTTATTATTTAGTCAAGGATGGGGAGAAATTCCCCTTCCCAAAGGGAACAGACTGCCTGCTTTGCCCCCAGCAGGACAAAGCATTCCCTGAGAATGGTGAGCTCAATTTCCTGGGATCTGCGTGCCCCCACTACCCCATCAGTGCTTGGAGCAGGATGGGGATGGTGGCAGTCACAGTGCACATCACCCACCTTGCATATCTGACATCCTGGCTCTGGTTTCTGACAGCTCCCTGGTGAGCCTGCTGATGATTGCCTTCTTTTCCAGGAGTGTGCCCTGTGCCACTGCCAGCTCCTCCTGCAGCTTCCTGGGAAAGATCAGTGCAGATCTCACAGCCATTGGGAAACCTCACTGCACACCTTCCTCTGCTGCATTCCTGGTTAATAAACATTCCTTTTTTATCTTTTGCCTTTTGTTCCCCTGGGGTCACTCAGACTGTGGGATTGGCCACAACACTTGCTCTCACCTGGAGCCAGATGGGATGGCAGATCCTCTCCTGCTGTTTGCCATCACTTTGATGCTCTATGCCCTGAGGATCAGCCTAGCAAAGGGACTTGAGTCCTAGCTCAGACTAAAAAGATCTTGGAACAAGTGGTGTTGGATTTCCTTAGGCTCTCTCAAGAAGTGGTTCCTGCCCTTCTCCAAGCTCCTCTGACCACCATCAGCCAGTGCTGCTCACCTCAGACAGACATGAGACTCCATGGCAGGACAAATCCCCAGCCAGGCTCCTGAGGCTGACCTGTAGGCATCACACTGAAGTCCTGTAGGAACAAGAAAAAAAGGCCAATTACTTCTCTGTAACATTTACATGCTTGTTGCTTCTGCTACACAAATAATTTCCTTCCTGTGGCAGCTCTGAGGACTGAGGACTGTCTCTTTGGGAAACCCCTGTCCCTGAGAGCCCAGTTCCAAGGTCAGCCAGACAGTTCTTGACATCCAGCCTTGTTTGGGATTGTTTCTGTCTCAGAGCAGCCCAAAGCACATCAGTCTTGTCATTTTTAGAGTCATTTTAATGACTCTTGTCATTTAGAGCCCTTATCCAGTGGCAAACCCTGTCTGCTCTCCAAAACCACCACTGGAAAAGCTTCTGCAGGGCCTCACAGAGCTTGTCCTGCAGGTGGAATAACCTTCATTCAACATCTTCCCAATGTTTTCTATAGCAACAAATTTACTGTTCCATCTCCACACTCATTTCATATTAATCCAGCTGGTTCCTGGTCCAGGTGCATCCCATACAACCCTTACCTACCTTCCAATTTTTCCACAAGTGCTGCCTTTTCCTCCTCCAGCACCTTGTGCTGCTGAGTGGCCTCCAGCAGCCTGTCCTCTAAAGCCAAGATGGTCAGGGAATGCTGCCTGCTTTGCTCCCTATATCCTGCTACTTCTTCTTGCAGTTTGTGCCTCTGTAACTCATTTTCCTCCTGGACAGCCCTGAGCTCTTGGTCCTGCTGAATCACCTGCTGCTGTAACACAGCCTGGGGAACAAGACAGGGGGGCTTGGTTGGAAGTGCTGGGGTTTCTTTTGGGGTCACCATCAGCATCATCTCCCCTGGATGGCAGTCACAAGCGTGGAGGGAAGGATTTCAGGCATGGGGAAGCCTTCTTCTCCAGCACTGCATCCTCCCCCTGCACAGGCCAGTACCTCTTGTGCAGCGATTTTCTTCAGCTCATGCAAAGCTTCTCTCAGTTTTTCCTCTGTCAGTTCCTGCTCCTCTGCCTTCTTTGCTGTTGCCTACCAGAGGAAATGAGCAGTAATTAGGTTAGCCAGGAATGCACCTTTCTTTCTGCAGGGCTGCTCTCTGTGTATTTGGGGGTGGTGAGGAAACCCCTTCATCCACTGATTTGAGCCCCTGCAGCACCACACTACAGCACACTTTCCCTTTTCTTCGTTCCAAGAGGGAGCTGCTCTGCTTCACCTCCCATGCTCACCTCAGCCAAGCTTCTTAGGTGGCTTTCCAGCTCTTGGATCTTCTTCTGTTCTGCCTCCACAGATTTCTTGCACCTGTCCTTCTCCTCGGTGACAGCGCTCTCCAGAATCTGTGAATCAACAGCCCACAGCTTCACCTCAGGGAAAAAAGATCTCAGCTCCAAGGAGGAAAGCAGCAGGGAGGGTCATTGCTCTGGAGCAGAGGCAGGTGATGGGAGAAAAGCTTGGCATGAGGTAACTCAGTGAAAGAGAGGATGGGAGCATCTGGGGGAAAGTGCAGCTGAGAGACTGGGTGGGAGCTGCCTTAGAAAACTGAACACCAGGAAACCACCTGGGTGCCCATTCCCAAGGTGCCAGACACAGAAGCGGAACTGGACATTGTCCTACAAGGCCACCACGATCACAACACACACGAGGTAAAACACCCATTCCCACCCTGACCCTGCACCCCACCCCAGAGCCTGGTGATGGGCTGGTGATGGGCTGCCCCCTGCTCCACAGGGATCTCCTTTTCCAGCCAAAAAGGGACCCCAGCATGGGGAGGAAGGGAGGGAGAGAAGGCTTGAGAGGAAGCAATGCAATGTTTCTCTAAGCTCACAGATCCTGATGTTCCTTGCTCTCCCCTCTCTCCCTGTGACTGCCTGGCAGCTGTACATCCTGGTGTTACCTGCAGGTGCTTCCCAGTTCCACCACGGATACTTTTGGGAGTTTACATCACCTGGATCCACATGGGAGGATATCTGGTTCCTTGGGACTGCACTCACTTTGGAGCTAGAGGTTCCTCCTCTCGTTATCCAACACTTACAGATATCCATTTTTCCTGCATAACATTCCTTTTCTGAAACACCAAACATGTCACTGTACCTGTCTGCTCTCCTTGTCCTTTTCCAGGATAATTTGTTGAATTTTTATCTCTAAGTCTTGCTCATGTTTTGCTTCCAGTTCCTTTGTGTGCTCCTGCAGCAGCTCTGCCTGCAGCTCCTGGAGCTTCTCTAATTGCTCCTACAGGGAGACATGGAGGTATTAAAGGAAGTGTGTCAGCAGCAGGGCAAGAAATAAACCTCCTGTGTTCATTCACTGATGAAAAATTCACAAAAGAGATCTCCTCTCCATCAGTGGACACACTGACAGTGGGCTCTGCCTCCCTTACATTTCCTGTAGGCTCAGGGGTCTCAGCTACTGCACATCCCCAGTCCAGGTGTCACACTGGCTTGCTTGGGACTGCCATCATATTTACCCATAGGAAGAGTCCAAATCCACCTGGTTTATGTGCATAAATATTTCTGTACCTGCAGCATCTGGTTCCTCTGTGCCATCTCCTGACTCTTCTCCAACAAGCTCCTGAGAGCAGCCAGCAGCCCTGCAAAAGCCAATGGAGCCTCAGTGTGTGGGGTGCTCACACCCCATGGTATGGATATCTGGGAAAATTTCCTTGTGGAAAGGATGCTCAGGCATTGGAACAGGCCCCCCATCCCTGGAAGTGTTCAAAAAGTGTGAGGCACTTGGGAACAGTGCTGTACTCTGTGACCTTGGAGGTATTTCCCAACCTTAACATTTCCCTGATTCTGTGATTTTCTCCCCAAAGAATAGCTCATGCTGGGCTTTCTCCTCTACATCTGGCTTTCCAGGACATCCCACATTCCCAGGGATGCCCAGCAGCACACAGACCTTTGCCAGAGGTGTGCAGGTCCATCCCTGCTGTGTCCAGGAGCTGCTCTGCACCCTCCAGCCAGGCCAGGACACCACGGGCCATGTCCACCACTGCTGTCCTGATGGCTGAGATGGAGGGATCCAGGCACAACAACTCCAGCTGCCCCAGCTCCCCTTGCAGGCTGGAGCTGCTGCAGGGGCTCCTCAGGCAAGCCTGGAACAAATGGAACCAGTGGGAAAAAGTCTCCACTGTCAGTGGCCTTCAGGGACTGGCAAATGACACAAAAATTCTGAACATCTCAGGTCAGGTTGGAGCAACCTTGTCCAGTGGAAAGTGTCTCTGTCCATGGCAGGGGTGGAATTGTGTTTTATTTTATTATTTTTTCCCATTTTTTGCTAGAGTTGGGATTAAATGTTTGAGAGATGGTATTTCTTGTTTGGACTCAGATGTTTATTAATTCTTACTTGTGTTACAGTGAGTTTTACAGTACTTCTAGCTAACAAGTTAAAAATGGAGATGTATTTTTTTTACAAGGCCTTTTAAGGCCAAATGGTTCAATTAAGAAATGTTACTTAAATTATTTTTACTTTTAACCTAATAACTAACAACCTGTGGTCTGCAATGCAGAGTTTTTTATCCAATTACAAAAAATCACTTAGACCCATGAAGAAGAAGGTGAAGAAGAAAGACAAAACCTTCACCCTAAAACCTCCATCTTGCTTTTTATACATTACTATATTCTAAAACCTTAAATTCTAAGTTTTCCACCATGTGATACCACAAACTACACACCCATGATCCCAGTTCTATCATTGGGTTTTGGAAGCTTCTCCAGGTCAAAAGCAGTGTTTTTTTGAGGGTCAGTGCCTGTCAGCACAGAAAATCTAAAACTCCCAGTATCCAGGGTTCCAACAGAACAGGATGGGCCTCATGGAGAATCTGTGACAGACTCCTGGGAACAACCACATGAACACTTAGGGATGGTGCCTTGTTCCAGGGCTGTGTCTTTACTTCACTCTGACCTTTCCTCAGGCCAACAAAACCCCCTGTGCCCCTCTCTCCCAGCTGCCATTGGCTCCTCAGTACCTGGAGCTTCTGCAGGGAGTTCTTGAGCACCTCGATGTTTGCAGACACCTCCCTCTCCTTCGTGAGCCTGGAGCTCAGCTCCTCCTGCAGACTCTTCTCCCTCTCATGACTTTGCTGGTTCTCATCAGAGATCTGCCTGACCTTCTCTATTACCTGCAAAAGAGAGTGAAGAAGGAGGGGGATAAGGCTCATACTTTTTCCAGCTGAGGGGCCAGGGATCATCTCAGAGAGCAGCAGCTGAGATTGCTGCAAACTGGCAGCCACATCAGGCTCCTGGGCCACCGACTCCCTCCAGCTCTGGGAGACAAAAAGGACTGTGTTCCCTTCTCATCATGGAGCAGTGCCATTAACTGGGGCAGCTTAAGCTTTCTTTTTGTCTCTGGTAGTTGTTTTACCAGGACCTGAGAGTGCTGATATGGATCAGCCATCTCTCAGGAGCTCACATCAGCCAGCAGGGAAAGACCAGAGCCTTGCTTGGCACATTCCACAAGAATCTTTATTTCATGGGAAGGGTGTCAAGCAGGATTCTCTCAGAGACAAATTTGAGACAGCCATATTTATAGGTTTAAGGGGGATCCAAACTACAACCAATAAAAGTTCATACAAAGAACAGCATCCAATCTAAGTCAAAAGTCCTAAAAGTGAACTGACCAATTACACAGACTAATTTCTAACCAATTATCCTCCAAGGTGTTAGAGAGTGACCAAATTCTTAAGGAATTTGGCTCAACCTTGGTATCTAGGACACCTTATCTATTATAGCAAGTTCCAGGGGCCAGGGGAAGATGGCTTTGGAGGAATTGTATCATCCACAGGTAGCCACAGCACAAACGGACATCTGGAGAAGCCTGGATGCTGCACACGGAGCAGGCACCACAGCCACTCTGCAGCAGCTGCCCTGAGCCCCTCGGGGCTCTGCAGGCTCTGAACATCCCTGTGAGCTGGTGTCCAAACTCACCTGCTGCTCTGTCACACCTTTCCCTGTGCTGCCAGCTGCTGATGGAGAACAGGCTTGCATCACTTGGCTCTTGAAGGACTCCAGCTGCAGCAGGGATCAACAGAAGGAAACAAACCCCAGCAATCATTGACAGCTGCTCTGCTGATCACCAATAATCCATATCTGGCACGATGTTATCAGCTAAGGGCTGTCCCTGCCCAGAGCAGCATCCCCCAGACACTGAGGCAGGTCACTGAGGCTCCCAGACAGCACAACTGAGATTAGAGATTCCTTCTCTGTATCCTATTAAACTGCTCTGTTGTCCGTGCTGCCCACACAAATTCTGTGGATAAGCCTTTTATACTTCACCCACTGACAGGATAAGTCCTGAGCCAGGGTTTGGTGCTCAGGTTGCTGGGTTTCTGTTCCCACAGCACATCCTTCCCCATGGCAAGCTGCATCCCTGTGCTGCCCAGTGGGCATCCCTGCCATTCCCTACCTGCTCCCCAGCTCGCTGCACGTCAGATCTCAGCTGGAGCTCCCTGTGCCCCATCTCCTGCAGCTGCCTTGCCTGCTGGGACCAGGCTGCCTTCAGTTCCTCCTCTGCCTGCAACGAGAGCTTTGGCACCTCAGAGTGACAGCCAAAACCATGCCATGGGCATTTCAGCCACTGTTCCCATCAGACAAGTCCAAATGTGCCTCTGGAATACCAGGAGACAGAGAGCAATCCTGCTGCAGGGAGTGGGGTTGCAGCAGTGACCCTTCACATCACTTCTTGTCTGGGTTTCATCCCTGGGATCGTGTCCATCCTTGGCTTTCCCGCCCAACACCCCCACAGGGCACTCTGCCATCTATTTTTCTTCTTCCAGCAGGCTTCATGGTAGAGCTCAGGAGAGCTGGATGCCCTGCCCATCCAGCCTGTGCTCCCAGGGATTCTGGTCCCTGTCCCACCCCTCTGGGATGATGGGACCTGCCCTCTGTGTGTCCCCTGCAGCCAAAGGTGTACCTTGGCTTTCTCAGCCAGTTGCTTTTGGACACTCTCATGCTTCTGGATCTCCCTCTGCAGCCCCTGCAGGTCCCGCTCCAGCTCCTCAATGCTCTGCAAGAGCCCAGGGAGGGTGGGGGTGTCACTAGGACAGCTGGGCACTGCCCCTCTGGATGACCTCACTGATCACCAAGGTTTTCTTTCCACCAAACTCACCTTGTTTATCCTGGAATTCTCTTCTAGCCTGTATTTACTGTGGTTATACCAGCTCACAGGTGGAATTCAATCTGATTTCTGATCACATCCCCCCCAAGCCCCCTCTCCCCCACCTAAACCAGTGTTACAGATCCAACAGAGTTTACACTTCCCCAGGTCTTATGCCCATTATGTGCCTTTCAGGACAGGAGCTGAGCTCCAAACAACTCCCTTACAGTGCCAGTTAATTATTCCTTCACTGATGCATTCCTGCAGTCACTGCTTACCCCAAATGATTTCGACTCACTTTTCTGCAGGAGATCAGTTCTTGCTCTCCAAATTCATGTTTTGCTTCTTCTTTAATTCTCAAGCACTAAAAGGAATGTCAACCAAGGAAAATAACCATCAGGGCAGTGATACCATCACTCCTGCTGTGAATGGGACACTGGCACAGGCTGCCCAGGGCAGTGCTTGAGTTGCCATCTCTGTAGGGATTTAAAATACACTTGGGACACGGTTTAGTGGTGGCTTTGGTGGTGCTGGGGTAATGGCTGTGATCTTACAGGTCATTTCCAGCCTCAGCAATTCTTGGATTCCCAGTCAATCCTTGTGATCTCTTGGCATGTTGCAGCCTCTCTCCTTATCATGCTCCCAGAGCAGCTCTGCCCGTTGAGGAAGAGCTGCACATGCAGAGGAACAACCTGCTGCAAATGCCACTTTCTTTAAGGACAAATCCAGGCTGGGCCACAGGGAGCCCCGTGTCACAGTGACAGGGTATCCATGGCTCCTTGGGAGGATCTTGGCAGGAATATTACAGCTCACAGGAGTCCAGGGCACACGATATCTGATATAGAGCAAGGGGGGAGATCCAGCTGGGGAAGGAGACCCTGATCCATGGGTGCCATGGCACAGCCAGACATGGTCCTGGGGCCATCACCACTCTATCCCTGTCATACAACTGCTGCCATCCTCACCAGAGACAAGCACAACCCTTCTCACCTGCTTTCCCACCTCAATCCACATGTCAGATGGGGGTGTCAGAAATTACTGAGCCCTCATTAGTGCTGCCAACCTTTGAAACCATGGCCAGCTCTTTGTCCTTCTCTCGATTTTCCTTATTCAGTTTTTCAGTCTCTTGCTGGAGCTGCTGGATTTTCTGCTCCTTTTGCCGGAGTTCCCTTTGCATGTTGCTCATCAGACCTGAGGAAAACAGCTCTGGTCAGGGGTCACCCAGGCATGACATTTAGATGGGATATTGGGAAGGAATTCTTCCCTGTGAGGGTGGGGAGGTTCTGGCACAGGGTGCCCAGAGAAGCTGTGGCTGCCCCTGGATCCCTGGAAGTGTCCAAGGCTGGGTTATCCCCCTGCTCCAGGGGCTTGGAGCAGCCTGGGATAGTGCAAGGTGTCCCTGCCCATGGCAGGGGATGGAACAAGGTGGCCTTTAGGGTCCCCTCACACCCAAACCATTCTGTGATTTGATGATTTCTACAAGCCACTAGGAAGATTTTGTTGCCTGTACAGTTTGGCTAATGCTTGCTCCCTATCCACAGCCAGTCCCAAACTGCTTCTTGCCCTGACCCAGAGCTCCAGGGATACAACACCTGCAGTCAAAGCCTGATCCCTCTTCAACTTCTCACTTTCTCTCCGCAGCCTCCCGATCTCCAGGTCTCTTTCATGGAGGGAACGGCTGAAAACCTGGTTTGAGCCTTTGTGCAGGTCACTGATCTGCAAAACACAGATTTACCTGTTCCTCACCAGAACATTCACTGACTGCTACAGCCCCTTTGGAGAGGGTCAGCTGGCACTTCTGGTGTGGTGGGATTGCTCCTGAGCATCTTCAAACAGCACCTAAAATGTGCTCTGGCTGATCCTGCTGAAATCCTAATGCCAGAGGCTGTAGGGAAGGAAGGGTTCCAGGAAGGAAGAATTCCAGGAAGGAAGGGTTCCAGGAAGGATTCCAGGAAGGAAGGGTTCCAGGAAGGAAGGTGGGTGAGAAGGAAAAAAATTCCCTCCCTCATTTCCCTTGATTTCAGACACACAAGCCTGAGTGTCACACCACAAGCACAGCTGTACTGAGAGGTGTTTTCCCTGCTTGGTTCCTGTGAAAGCCTCCAGTACCTGTTCCCTCAGGGTTTTGATCTCCTCTGTTTGGGCTCCCAGCTCTCTGTTGAAGGTGAGCAGCTTCTGGGTCAGCTCAGCCTCGTTCCTCACTGCTGCCTGGGCCAGTTTCTTTGCCATGGCTGCGATCTCCTCCTGCAGGTCTCTTATCACCACGTCCTTCCCCTTGAGCTCTGTTTCCAAACCAAAAAGGTGACCCATTTCCTTCTCTGGTAGCTTCTCCCCCTGTGGGTGGATTCAGGGGCCCCTGGTCAGTCTGCAGCCACAGGAACTCCAGACCAGGGGCACCAGCTCGTGGCCAGCAGCAGGGACCTGCTGTCCCATCCTCCTGCCACCCACTGTCCCCACCCACCCCACACTCTGCTGCCACTCCTGTGGGACACAGACATTTGGCAGGATCCACCTGCTCTGCCAAGGACCAGGACAGGGTCCCCCCTCCCTCCCTCCCTCCCTCCCCAGCATTACCTGGAGATCCACCAGGGAAGGGGCTCCCCTCACACCTCTTGCACCATCACCTGAGCAGCTGGCTGACACTGGAAGAAAGCAAAGGATCAGCATGAGAGGTGGTAGCAGAGAGCAGAAATGCTCCCTGCAGCATTCTTTTCCCTTGTTCCAAAACTACTCTAAGGCAGTGGCCACTATTCAGGGCATGAGTTTGCTTCACAACCAGCAGAGAAACAAAAAAAAAAAGACACTCAGTGTGAGCTTCCTTTTGGTTCCTGGTGATAGTTTTACCAGGACCTGAGAATGCTAATATTGATCAGCCATCTCTCAGAAACTCACATTTAGCCAGCAGAGAAAGACCAGAGGCCTTACTTGATGAGTTCCATAAGAATCTTTATTTCACACGAAGGGAGTCAGGCAGGATTCTCCCAGAACAAAGGGCAGACAGTCATGTTTATAAGTTCAGGGGGGATTCAAACTACAGCAAATAAAAGTTCATACAAAGAACAGCATCCAATCTAAGTGAGAAGTTCTAAAGGTGAACTGACCAATTACACAGACTAATTTCTAACCAATTATCTTCCAAAGTGTTAGAGAGTGACCAAATTCTTAAGGAATTTGGCTCAACCTTGGTATCTAGGATACCTTATCTATTATAGCGAGTTCCAGGGGCCAGAAGGAGATGGCTTTGGAGGAATTGTATCATCCATAACTTAAACAGTCTGCACAGAAGAGAGTTAATTCACCTCTGGGAACCAAACAGCCTCAAGGCAGCAGAGACACAGCAGAGAGAGGCTGCCCTTGTTTTCCAGCACTGGCCAGCCCCTCAGAAAGATGTGCTTTTTTGTCTTCCCACATGGGAACAGCTCTGCTCGCTGCCATTAGGGCTTGGGGATCCTTTGGGCTGTTCCCAAAGAGAGGAGTTTGTGCTACCCTGGGATTGTGTGTCCCTCCCTTTGCCCTCACTGTGGTTTCCAGTTCTGCACTTTGGCACCTCATTGCTTCTGACAGCTCAAAGCTGCCAACCTCAGAGCAGGAAACCACAGCACTGGGCACCAGACCACAACATTCATGGCAAATGTCACATTCTCCAGCTGTGCTGCTCACCCAAACCCTCACCTCTGCCCTGCTCTGTCACATACTTTATTTCCAGAGGTGCATCAGATACAGATCTATTTTAAAATGCCTTGTGGGGAATAGAAAAGGTATAGAACTCTCAGAGAGCTGTGTGAAAGCAAATCTCAGGATGGAGAAATGCAGGAATGCTGAAGATGCAAGGACAAGAACCAATAGGGCTGTGAGCTGTGCAGAGATAGACCTCAGGAAAATATGTTAAGCAAGATAGTGGAAACATGTAAGCTTAATAACGAAGCTTTATCCATTGTTTTAAGCTATTACAAGCAAGCATTATTCACAGCAAGATTCATGTGTGGCTTATTAATTGGCCTGAGCAAACATTTGTCAGCTTTTAATATTCTGCTAGTGGTTAGAAAGTTGTTAAAGAGTTTGTGACAAAGAGAACTTGGTGTGCTGTGGCAGCAGCTGAAGCTGTTCCCTCTCCCTTGATTCTGTAAAATGAGGCTGATGACTGTGGTGGAATAAAGCTTTGAGACAGCTGCTCCAGCATTCCCATCCTGATGTTTGTGTACATAGATACATGTTAATATAAGAGAAAAAATGTCCCCAAAATTCCAACAATTTCCCAAAATGTCCCAAACATTTCCTCCTTCAAAGGAGGAGAAAACACCACCTCAAACAGGAGTTGGGAACAGGAGCAGAGTCAGGGGTGCAGCTAAAGTCAGTCATGGCCCTGTGAGTCCCACAGCAGGAAAAAGGGAGAGGAAATGTCCCTCTGCAAGGGCAGCAGCATTCCCCTTGGGATGTCACAGCTCATTTCTCCCCTGACCCAAATGCACCCAGGGCCACACATGGGGTTTGATCAGCTCCAGGGGACAATGACTCCCACCCCCTTTCTCAACTCTTGTCACTTCTCTGCTCCAATCAGGTGGCTCTGTGAGGACACCAGGACACAAGTGGCAGGTTTTGTCACCATGGAGTACCTGGGCTGGCTGCAGAGGTCCTGCTGAAGGTGTCCAGAGAGGTGGCAGGGGCCGTGCTCCTGTCCCAGGCCCTGGCAGGTCGCCTTGGCAGCACCAGGTGGGGCACACGGCCGGGGGCTCTGGGGGCCCCAGTGCCCAGGGAGTCGGGGGGAAGCTGCCCCTGCAGCGAGGGCAGGCACAGAGGAGATGCAGGAGGGCAGGGTTTGGGCTCTGCAGCCACCTGCAGCTGCCTGCTCCACCCCAAGCGACGTTTCAGGGGGGGACAGGACATCTAGGGCAGGAAAACACCAGGTTATCTGCAGGATTCTAGGAAATAATTTAGCTCTGATTCACGTGCACCATGTTGTGAAAAACCCAGGCATAGATCTCAGCAGAAGCACAATTTTAGTTTTTTCCCATTTCCATTATCCAAGGATCAGATTTCAACTGGGGTATCCAGATGCTTTGCTGAAACAAAAGGAAATTATTGGGGTTTTCTACAATTTGAGCTCTTCCCTCTCCATCTGACTGCCCTGGTTCTGCACATCATTTGCATGATCCTGCAGCACTCCTTTCACAGCTCTCCTGGCTCACACATGCTCCCATCCCATTGTTTCTCCCATTCTCACAGGCAAACCAAAGATGTGCATTTTTGTCCTCCCACATGGGAACAGCTCTGCTCACTGCCATTAGGGCGTGGGGATCCTTTGGGCTGTTCCCAGGCGCTTCCTCCCTGCAGGCAGCAGGGTCAGCCTCCAAAACTGCCCCTCCAGAGGAGGATCCCAGAGCCTGGAGTGAGGAAAGGGCACCCATGGCAGGCTCTGATCGCTGTGCAGACCCGGCTCTGTGCAAATCCTGCCCTGGAGAATTCACTGCTCACTGCTCCAGCACGATCCAGCCTTACCTGGTAGCATCTTGGATTCTCCAAGAGCCAGAATTTTTTTTAAAAAAATTTATATATATATAAATACATAATATTATATATATATCTTATATATATATAAATATGGGGATTATCAGCTCCTCTGTTTTTTTTCGAAACCCAGTTTCTCTCCTGTTAAGTGGCTTGGGAGAAAACATAAAATGGAAATAGAGGGAAAAGATTTTCCACGAAATTTTCCAGGTCTTCCTTTGCTAACGCATCTCTGTCCTGTGCTTTTCCATTTTCCTACCGAACCGCCTGGGTTTGTTCAGCAGAGGGAGCTCCAGCTTTTCATTTCCTCCTTCCCCGTGACAGGAAAGATGTGTGCTAATTATTTACAAATAATTTGATGGGTGTTAACGTCTTTGAAATGGATCTTAATGTCATTGCTGACTTTGGGCAGCAGGTTTGTGGCAGAGCCCAGACAGTCTGCTCCTGAAACAGGCGAGGCTCTGCAGAAGGCTGAACTCCTGAACTCTGGGGTACCACAGGAGGTTCAAGGGGGGATATGTGGTTCGGGAAGGCTCTACCTTCCTAGTGCCTCGGCCAGTGGGGAAAGGAAGAGGACACCATGAGGCCGGGAGTTTAGGACAGAAGGAGGCTGCGCCCTCTGAAACCCCGGGAGAGAGAAAACCCCACGGGTGTGTGCCCCAGGGAACTCTCTGCCTCTACTTGAATAAAGATGAGGACTCCTCTGTTTCCTTTTTGGACATAAACTCTCTGGCGTTTGTGGATATTCCTGACACCTGCTTTTGGCACCTTCCCTCAGGATCTCCCAGACGAGCCAGGAGTGAGTTTCTGCTTCTGGAGTCCTTCCTGGGCAGCAGCACCCACCCATCCACCTTCCCCGGGCACCTTTCCCTGGACATCCCCATCCATCCTTGTCTGGGCATCCTTCCATGGGTCAGGGCATCCACCCTTACCTGGGTACCTTTTCTGGGCAGCAGAACCCACCCACCCTTATCTGGGCACCTGTCCCTGCGCACCCTTCCCTGGGCATCCCCACCCCTACCTGGGCATCCTCATCCACCTTTCCCTGAACATCCCCACCTCTCCCTGAGCATCCCCACATGTATCTGGGCATCCCCACTCGTACCTGAGCATCCTTACCTGTACCTGGGCACCTCACCCACCTGTACCTGAGCAACCCCACCCGTACCTGGGCATCCCCACTCATACCTGAGCATCCTCACCTTTCTCCGAGCAATCCCATCCCTACCTGGGCATCCTCATTTTTACCTGAGCATTCTCACCCACCTCTGAGCATCCCCACCCGTACCTGGGCATCCCCACTCGTACCTGAGCATCCTCACCTCTCCCTGAGCATCCTCATCCCTACCTGAGCATCCTCACCTTTTCCTGAGCATCCCCACCCGTACCTGAGCATCCCCACCTCTCCCTGAGCATCCCCATCCCTACCTGAGCATCCCCATCCCTACCTGCACATCTCCATCCCTACCTGAGCATCCCCATCCCTACCTGCACATCCCCATCCAGCAGCAGCTCGAAGGACGCTCCCGCGGTGCCGAAGCTCAGCACATCCCCCGGGCTCACCCTGACGGCCGCGTTCTGCACCTGGCACCCGTTGACAAAGGTGCCGTGGGGGGAGTTGAAGTCCTGAAGGATGAAGCTCTTGTCTGAGGCGGAGAATTGCAGGGCTGCATGGCGAGCTGCCACCCCTGCGGACTGCGAGCGGGCAAGGACAGGCAGGGAAGGCTGCTGGGGGCGGCTCCGGGCTCGTCCCTGCTTTGCCCCTTCTCTGCTCCTCAATCCCAGCACAAACCGGGATTAAAGTGCACACTTGGCACAGAGGAGTGCAGCACACCCTCCTCCCTCCATCCTGCCCTGGTTTGGGATGCTCAGTGCCCGGGCTCACCTGCAGGACGATGTCAGCCCCTCTGTGGCTCCCGATGCTGGTGGTGCCGGATTTCAGCTGGAAAAAACCCTCCGAGCTCTTTAGGAAAGCTCGCATTGCCCAACTTCCCCCTTGCTGACTCCTGAGTCAGCAATTTCCACCCCCCCAACACACAACCCGGGCCACTCAAACAATAAAACTTGTACAAAATGACCCCAAAGTGGCTCTGTCCCAGCTGGCAGTGTGGCTGCAGTAGCCTTGGGAACCTCGGCCACGCCGGAGCGCGCTCTGCCTGCCTGGGTGAGTTTTTCCTCTTTGATTTGTTTAGATTTTTTTTTTTTCTTCTTTTTCCAAGCAACTGTCCTGGCAGCACAACACAGCTCCGTGCTGGCGTGGCCACAGCGATCCCAGAGCTGGGGACACATGTGGGGATGTGTACCCTGTGAGAAAAGAGATCTGCCGTTTGGAAGTTTCTCTTTTAGAACTTTTGTAAGTGAGAGGAATGATGGATTTGGGTCTGCTGGTAGATTAAACCAGCACTGAGAGATAAAAGAAACAATGGGAAGGATTCCATTGATTGATGAATGGAAAAAGATATTTGCCTTTACAAACAAACTGTAAGTTTGCTGGTAAATGAAACTGGATACTGAAAGGTGAAAGAAGCAATGAAAAAAACCCATGAATTCCATAAAATTTAAAAATTTAAAGGGAGGGCTGTACATTAGAGGGGAATCTCAGGTATCAGTGTTGGGGAAGTCTGTGCCTCTCAAGTACCTCAGCCCATGGGGAAAGAGAGAGGGAAATTGGGATAAAAATGAGGCTGAATCCTCCAAAAATTAAAGAAATCCCAGGGGATGCCCCATGGCCTCTCCCTTTATTGGAATAAAGCAAAAGAGACTCCTCTGTCTCCTCTGGTGTTTGTGGATTAATTTTCCTGATATAAGGGATAAAAAAAATTAACCAGTGATGGGGTGCCCTTGGCTTTTGGCCAAAAAGCACCAGTAAAGTTGGAGAGTGTGATCTATGAACTGTTACATGACAGAGGTACATACATATTCATCTGCTTCCTACACTATTCAGGCATTCTGGTGAGTTTTTGATATTTCAGCAACTCTTTGGTTTGTTTTCTTTACAGTCTGACTTTTCTGCACAACATCCTTTGAGATATGTTTTATTTCTTCTTGTTACTCCATCCTGTTGTTCTGCATCCTTACATAAGGGGTTAACAAATTCTTCTGTGATTCTTCTCCCCTGCTCTGCTTTGTCACTGTTTTCTTATCTCTTGGAGAGGTCAGCAGCAGATGTGGGAACCAACAGAATTATTTCTCACCATTCTTTCAGTTACATAGAAGTATGCTAAACATTTCATATTTTTGCTAAGGTTTACAATATAATATATTCATCACATCACTATTTCTATAACCTATACAAACTGTATGGATTCTATAACCTGTACATACTTAAGCTGATATATTATGTTATACTAATGAACAGCTAAATAGAATTATACATTATATATATTATAGATATAATATATAATTGCTATATATATAGACAGATTATATATATCTGAATATATAATTATCTATATATTATCTATATCTATATCTGTGTTTATATCTATGTCTATATATTATATTATAGGCAGATTATATATCCAAATATATAATTATATATCCATACATTTATATATTATATGTATCTGTATAATTATCTATCTATCTATCTATCTATCTATCTATCTATCTCTCTATCTCTCTATGTATATGTATATGTATATGTATATGTATATGTATATGTATATGTATATGTATATCTATATCTATATCTATATCTATATCTATATCTATATCTATATCCATATCTATATCTATATCTATATCTATATCTATATCTATATCTATAGTATTATATATGTAGACAGATTATATATATTCGAATATTTATGGTCAATATTAGCATGTATAGGCTAATACACAAATGTGAAATCCAATATTACATTGTGATTTTTAATAATCCCAAACCACACAGGTGCCCTGCCACCTGCCAGGGCTGCCAAAGAACCCTTTTGCCCTCATTTTATTGATTTTTTTATTTCATATCATACTCTCACACACACAGAAACCGGTCATGCAAGCTCAGGCCAGGGGATGCACATTGTTGCCAGGTGGATGCTGTCACCCACCATCACTATTCCTTGCTCCTAAGCTTCCACATCCCCTTTTCCAACAGAAAAGAAAAAAACCCCACTTGCCACCATCACCCTCCAGTTTGCCTTCACCAGCCCTGAAAAATGTCATTGTGTTCCTTTTTGAGGTAGAAGCAGCACATTTGGCAAACCACAGCTGTTAAAAACAAAGTTCACTCTTTAGAATGTTTAATAAGGGATAAAAGGGACGATGTCCAGCACTGGGGTGTTTGGTGCCTCGGGGGACACCTGCAGGCCAAAGGCGGTACTGCAGCCCCGGCCGGCGCGCATGCGCACTGCCTCACACGGCTCTCCCGCCCCACCCGCAGGTCAAAAGCGGTACTGCAGCTCAGGATCGCGCGCACGCGCAGTGAATGGCGGAGCGCTGCAGCGGCGCTTCCCGTGCCCGCCGCCGCCTCCCGCCCGGGCACAGCGCGAGAGCTCCGGGCGCGGCTCCGGCTGGGGTGGCAGCGTCGGGCAAGGACTGCGGGGAGCCACGGAGCAGCAGCGTGGGTGCCAGGTCACGTGACAAGACACTCAATATGGCGGCGAAGGCAGAAATGGCGTCGTTCCACTCTAGAGATAGCGAGTCACGTGTCACATGTTAGGAAGTCACGTGTCACATTTAGGAAGTCACGTGTCACATGTTAGGCAGTCACGTGTCACATGCTAGGTAGTCAGATGTCACATGTTAGGAAGTCACATGTTAGGAAGTCACATGTCACAAGACTCACGATGGCGGACGGGAAAAGCGGCGCCACACTCAAGATGGTGACACTGAACAAGAAATGACGACCGCCACTCTCAAGATGGCGCGCCAACCAGGCCGACCTTCCCAAGATGGCGGCAGGCTGCGCATGTGCTTTGGGAAAATGCAGGAAAAAATTGAGAGAACTTGAGAATTTGTTTCACCAGGAAAAGCATTTATTTCCTTTAAAATGCTCAAAAAATATGAAGGCTCAAAGCCATTTCTTCACAGAGTCCTGGAGTGGTTGAGGTTGGGAGGGATGTTGGGCGTGATCCAGTCCCACCTGCCTGGGACCTGAGTGCCCAGGACCGATTCCAGACTTTTGGGTGTCTCCAAGGATGGAGACTCCACAGCCTCTCTGAGCAGCCCATTCCACTTCACACCCACCCTGCTTTTTGTCTTTTTGTTCAATATCAGTGAATTTCTGACTTGCCCCCGCCTAGAAAATAGAACAGAAGTTTTGCTAGTTTCAAATGAAGCTTTTTTTGAGGAACTTTCAGTGCTTTTCATGGAAAAAATGCAGAAGGTTTAGACGTCATCCCTGGGTGAGGCTCTGCTCCCACCCCACGCAAATCCAAGGATCCTGGAGTGCTCAGTGTGAAAAATACATTTTATTCTTTTGGCGGAATTTTAAAAGGTTTAATAAAAAATAATAGGAGATATACATAAAGCAAAGGGTTAAAATGGTTGAGTGTTTGGTAAGTTGCTAAGAGTACATGGTTGCTTTGGAAATTTTTTAAAAATATACTTTATAATACATTAATTTATTGTATATTTATAGTTTTTTTGTATAGTAAAAAGTTTTTGGGAATGATTTAGCATGGTTACTTTTTGGGTTTGCTTTTTTAGAGTATGCGTGTTTTCTGGTTTGTGGTTTTAATTTTTTCTTATTACTTTTTAATTTGGGTGGTGGTTTTGGTTTTTTGTAGTTGGTGAGTGTTGATAATTGTGTTAGCTGCAGGGTTTTTATTACATATTTACAGTTTGTTATTTTAACTTGGTGGGTCATTTAAGCATATTATTTAAAAAAAACTTATGTTTAACTTTTGCTATGAGAAGAAAAGAAAAAAACATATTTATACAGAAAAGCTATTTTAACATTGTACATACAGTATTTATTTCAATAGTTGCGAAAAGCCAACAATGTGATGCACTTATAACATCAGCAAACACTGAGCACACAAAGATGGGATTGTTCCTGGGGTAACATTTTAACTAAAGGGTCAGAGAAAGTACCAGCAGTGACGTGATTTGGTTTGTGAGCAATAAAAAGTCCATAAAAGCAATACACAGCCATGGAGAATCTGCATTAAATATTTTGCATTACTGCTTTATTCTGATAAAAACTGTCATCACTGGGATAGGAATACTCTTAGATCTTTACAGGATCTTAACTTTTTTTTCCCCCCAAGGGTCTGAAAGACAGATCCCATGTTCTCCTCTGCCTGGGATATTTTACTACTAGGCACTAGAATCAGAATAAAGATATTTTATTGCTGTTCTCAGTCCTGTCATGTTGAAACACTTTTTGACCAGATCAGTAAATTTTCTCTTTGCTATTCCAGTGGATGAGGCAACACGGTGGATCCCAATATTCCTGTTAGCATTCAGCTGCTTTAAATAGCAAATACGTCACAGTTTGGGGCCTGAATTGTCACTCAGGTCATTTGCCCCAGGCAATTTTGACTTTTTGGTATTTCATGGTAAACATCCAACCCCTCTCCTGGAAGATACCTGGGGAAAAAAACTGGAAAATCCAGTGCAGAGTGAACAAGGTGGTGATGGGTCTGTGGCACATCAGGTGGAGGGAGATGAACTTCTTTAATCTGGGAAAGGAGAGAAGAAAAAGGTGAGGGGCAACTGTGAGGGACAGGTTAGCCATGGGAGGGTCTGTTATTTCCAGATCCTTCAGAAAGGCAACATCCAGTGGCACATCTGTGACACCTTCAAGGGTGCATGGCTCAGTTTGCTTATGAACTGCTTGGCTTTAAATACCTTTGGAAATTGGGAAGTTGTTTTTGGGAGGTTTTTTTTTTGGTTTTTTTTATTCAGTTTTTTTTGAAGTTCATACCAAGTGTGGTGCATATTTTGTAGTTGAATTTCTGTTTATTCTGAGCCTGCTGAGGCTAAGTTCCCCTTGTCTGGTATGATTTGCCTTTGTGTGCTCTAAAGCTGCTCCTTATCTTTGATCTCTTGTTGACTCAGACCTTGGGGCCTTCTCAGAGCTCTTGTGATGGCTCTGAATGAGGGAATGAGGTCGGCAGGGACAGATGTGGCTGAGTGAGCACACAAAGGCACTGAGAACAACAGCAACTTGCAGGAATGGTAAAGGTGCCCCTCCCGTAATCCAAGGGCAGAACAGATTGTTTTTGGGGAGGGCAGAAGGTCTGAACCCTTGTAAGTCTGAAGCAGAGAGTGGTGAATTTACAGAACATCACACACAGAATTCTCTCCTTTGTTCCAGGAAGGAAATGGATTGTGCCAAGGGACTGTCCCAGAGCAGCTCTGGGCATCTCAGGCATGTTGAAGATGTGACCAAAGCCTGGTTTGTCATTGCAGGTCAGCAAAGGCCTCTGAGGGACATGGAGATGTTCAGGGGGCTGAGCCCCTCTGCTCTGGAGCCAGGATGGGAGAGCTGGGGGGATTCAGCTGGAGAAGGCTCCAGGGAGAGCTCAGAGCCCCTGGCAGGGCCTGAAGGGGCTCCAGGAGAGCTGGAGAGGGACTGGGGACAAGGGATGGAGGGACAGGATGAGGAGGGCAGGGTTAGATGGGATATTGGGAATGAATTTCTCCCTGGAGGGTGGGCAGGCCCTGGCACAGGGTGCCCAGAGCAGCTGTGGCTGCCCCTGGATCCCTGGAAGTGTCCAAGGCCAGGCTGGACATTGGTGCTTGGAGCAGCCTGGGATGGTAGAAGGTGTCCCTGCCATGGCAGGGGTGGAATGGGATGAGCTTTAAGATCTTTGAACAATGTTCTCAGGCACAGGGTGGGATTGTTGGGGTCTCTGTGCAGGACCAGGAGTTGGACTGGATGATTCCTTCCTGCTTAGGATATTCCACAGTTCTGTACTCCAGGTATGAAATCCATTGCCATGAGCCCAACAGAATTTTCTCTCCTCTCTTCTCTCTCTCCCTGTACAGGGATATAGCAAACATTATGAAGTTCATGGGAAGGCAAGTTCAGGATCCCATTAGATTTGCTATAGGATGTTAGGGGAGGAAGCAAAGGTGGGGAAAGGGAGGATATGATGGAATTTGGAGAGAGACATACAGGGGGAAAACATGAGGCTCAGGGGACAAGAGTGCAGTGTAAAGAGCTGGGTGGTGTGATCCTGATCCTGAGCAGCACACTGCAATGTGGCCTCTCATTAACCTCCATTCCTAAATCCTTTCCTGGGTCAGGGACTGTTTATTCCCTCTGCAGGGAGGTCTGAGAGCCCTTCTGGAGTGGGACTGAGGGTGCAGGGCTGATGTGCCAGGGGCTGGAACAGTGATTTGTGTGTGTGAATGAACTGTGTGATCCCAGGAGTGTCCAGCCAGAGGAGCTGGCCAGCTGGGTAAGAGTGCATGTGTGTGAGGGGGTGAAAACTGAGGATTTGGGTACCTGAGGTACTGGGGGGGCTGGGCCAACTGCAGGAGAGATTTTGGAGGGGTCAATGGGTAAGATCCAGGAGCAATTATTGGGTTGATGTGCAGCTACTGGAGATACACACTCATTGCTGCTGAGCCTGGTGGGCCTGTGGCAGCCTTGCCTCTGTTGGGATCCCAGATTCTGCACCTGCCCACGAGAAGCAGCATCAAAAAAGAGCCCTCAGTTAAATCAGAGACCATCATCTCTTAGGGGCACTTTTGAGGTTCGTGAGTCAGGAGACAGCAGGCTTGGAAAAGAGGCTGGGACAAATGAATGCAAATAAAACATGAGCCCTGACTCAAAGAGTTTATGGCAGGAATTATGTTTACTCTGTGTGAAATAGGGGCAATTGCAGATCCTGGTTCCTGAGGCTGGATCACTCAAAGCTGACAAAGGGCTGGGTATAAAACACTCTTGTTTGAGGTGAAGTTTTATGGGAGGATGTGGATGTTCAATCAGATGGTATCCAAGTCCTTTTTTCACACCAGTCTTTCATCTTGTCCTTCATAAAAATAACAAATCCATTCCAGCAACACTTTGGCAGTTGGGCTGAGGATTGTTAATGTTTATTGCCTGATAAAGCTCTGCACAGGACTGTGACAATCTCTGGGTGTTCCAGAAGCTGTGCCCACTGTCCCTAGGTGGGTCACAGCAGTCAGCACTCCATGCACCCCTTGGACACCAATGGGACTGGATGATCCTGGTGGGTCCCTCCCAGCTCAGGATATTCTGTGATTCTTGTAGGAGGTTGTAAGAAGTGGCAGTGGGCTGGAAGGTCAGGACAGACAGAGAGATCTCTACAGCCAGGTCTTGGAAGTTGTGTTCTATTGCAAAGGGCCTGGGTGAGAGGGTCCTGCCTGGAGCTGCAGCCACAGCTTGGAGCAGGGCAGGGAGAGAGCAAGGGGTAAGAGAGAGAGCTCAGAGAGCTCAGAGGAAAAGCTGAGAGTTCTGAGAGACTGAGAGTTACGAGTTCTAAGAGAGTGAGGTTCCCGTTACAATACAATCAATCTTCTGTATTGAACATTCTAATTTCCACTAACCAATCTAACACAAGATACAAATCCTACAGCATTTACATACAGCCTATAAGAATCATTACCTTACCATATTGTGTTACACTTTAAACCCTAAAACCTTCTCTTTGGACCCCTTCTGCCAAGCCAGCAGGGTCTTCTCTCACCTTCGGACCTGACTGCAAGCAGAGGGAATTGTTAAATTTAGAGGGGATTACTTTCAGCTGGCCATACTATTGTTTTCTAGTTATTTAGTAACTAAGGTTTGGTATCTCAAAGATGGCTTTCATTTCAATCTCACTTATAGTTTCCATATTCTCAAAATGTTTTCCAGGCAATTATATTTATAAGGTTTTCCCAATTCATTCTTCCCAACAGATTCTTTGTACACCAGGCACAGAGACAGAATCATGGAATGGTTTGGGTTGGAAGGGACCTCAAAGTCCAGCTCATTCCAGCCCCTGCCATGGACCTGGGTGCACTGGGCTGACTCCAGAGCTCCCATTTGGAATGTGCAGCTCTGTGGGTGGCTCTTGCTCCCTTGGCTCTGTGTGTTAGCAGTGAAAGGGGAGAAACAGAGGGTGCAGGTGGCACCAGGAGCCACAGGAGATGTGAAACCAGAGCAGATCACACGGCTGCTGGGCCACAGATCCCGACAGATCCATAGTGAGCTGCAAATCTATTGATCCAAGCAGATTTATAGTGAGATACAGATCTACTGATTCACATTTGGTGAGCTGCAGATCTATTGATCCAGATTTGTGGGGATCTGCAGATCCATCTGTGATAGGTAGATCCATCCATTGATACATCTGTGTGCTCTTTTGATCCACACAGGTTTACACTGAGCTACAGATTTACATTTTCCTACAAAAGCAGAAGCAATTCTTTCCAGGTCGTTCCTGGGAGCTGCTTGTCCGACTCGTTCTTAAGGCCCCACAAACCTGGGAAATTTCACAATTTCCTCATGAATGTCCAAAGCTTCACCATATCTGTCATTGAAACCTTTTCTCTTTGAATCAACCCTTTGCTGCAGTTAACAGAATCCCAGAATGGGTGAATTGAAAGGAACAATTATTTTATTTTATTTTATTTTATTTTAATTTAATTTAATTTAATTTTATTTTATTTTATTTTATTTTTAAAAATTTTAATTTATTTTTTCCTGCCTTTATTTCTCTTGTAAGCCACACGAGGGCAATCTTATCCTGTCATTGTGAGAAATGAGCTCCTGTTCCCTGACAGAGGTTAAAGAGGCTCTCAAGAGCTATTTCCTACCAGAGAGTGCAAAGGGAAACTATTCCTCTTGCACTGGAGATGCGTTAAAGGGCAGAACAGAACTCAAAACTGGAAGGAAAATAATAACAAAAACTTTTTGTCACACTTTTCCTTATGTCTTTCCTTAACAAAGCCCTGCTGGCTGCCCCAGTCACTCTTTTCTCCTGTATATGGCTGTAAATTCTTTCATGGGGATCCTTTTCCAGGACCCAGGATCCTTTCCCAGGACTTTCCCAGGGACTGAGGCGAAGCTGACCTGCTTGTAATTCCCCAACTTCCTCTTGAGTTTCCTCTGGAAGATGGGTGAGATGCTGAGGTTTATGTTTCAGGAACTTCCTTCTTCACCACAACCTTTCAGAAATGGCAGAGAAGATTCTTGCAAAGATTCCAGCCAGTTCTCCTGCTGGATCCCACAAACCTGGGAGTTCTGAGCTTTCTGTGCCTTCTGGCACTGACCCCCAGGAGAACATGACTTGAGGCTTTGGAGAAGGCTCCAAATCTGAGTGATGGAGTTAAAATCACTGGGGTGTAGTTGAATGGAAGTGTGTGATTGCACATGGTGAAGGGTTTGGAATTTGAGGTTTTTAGAATATAGTAACAGGTATGTGACAAGAGAGAGGATTTGGGGTGCTGTCTCCTTTCTGTCTTCTTTCTCCCCCTTCATGGTTTCAGGCAGCAGTTTCTGGTTGGACAGTCAGTGCTGCACTGAGGGTCACAGGAGTTTGGTTATTGGGTCAAAAGTATAAATAATAAAGGTGTTAATTCTCTATTGGACTGTTTAGCTTTAAAAGACCTTGTATCCAGCTGGATTCAGCTCAATTTTGCTCACTTTTAGCTGGTAGCTAGAGGTGTTGCAGAACTCTCTGTACTTTATATAAGATTTAATAAACAACCAAGCCTGAACATGAGAAAATTAATTTCCTTTGTGTTTTTAATCCTGATTCTGGGTGAAGGCAGAAGAGACTCCAGACAAACCACTGATGGAGTAATGCAAAAACAGCCTGCACTGTTACATTCTCTGTAATGTAATTCTGTGCCTTGGGTTGCATCCATCCCATCCCATCCCATCCCATCCCATCCCATCCCATCCCATCCCATCCCATCCCATCCCATCCCATCCCATCCCATCCCATCCCATCCCATCCCATCCCATCCCATCCCATCCCATCCCATCCCATCCCACAGAGCTGTGTGTGTCCACCAGGCACAGGAGATCCCCAGCTGTGGGATGTGGGGATGAGGTCCCCAGCTGTGGGATGTGCTGTGCTCCCACAGATCCTGCCAGCAGTGTTTCAGGGCAGACTCAGCTGGAAAAACTGAGGAGACATGAAAACATGGAGCACCTCACCCTTTGCCATGTCCTCTGACACTGTGGAATAAATGGTTTAATTTTCTTCCCAGAGGCCACTGGATGATGCAGCACAAGGAATCCACACCCAGAGGAAGGTGCCAATGGAGCCTAAATCTGCTGGGATCTGAGTATGAAGGAGCCTCAGTTCTGGTCTAGATTTATAAAGAAATTTTTCAGTGTCTCCTCCTCTGTCAATTATTTTGTCTTTTATTAGAGCAGCCTTAGAATGACTTTTCTCTGGAAGTGTCCAAGGCAAGGGTGGAGCAACTTGTTCTAGTGGAAGGTCCCTAGGGTGGGACTGGATGAGCTTTAAGGTCCCTCCCAGCCAAACCATTCCATGATCCCATGAGCTCCTGCACTTTTGTTGTTCTGCAGCACATCCTTCCCTGGGACCAGACCTGTTCACAGGAGTGAGAAATCCTTTAATAAATGAAACCTTCCAGCCTCTGTGACAGCAAATGCAGCCCATAATAGTCCATTGCCAGCAAGAAGATGCAAGTAGTGGCTTCTTTCATTCAAGGAGCAGCTGGACAAACTTTTTCAGGTGTAAGCACTGGATTGGGCAGTGCATCCTTCTCCCCATGCACAGCGAATGCAGGAAAGCAGCAGAATTCCCCTCATGGAAAAGAATCAGAATCATGGAATATCCTGAGCTGGAAGGGACCCACAAGGATCAGAGCCCAGCTCCTGGCCCTGCACAGACACCCCAGCAATCCCTCCCTGCACCTGAGAGCATTGCCCAAAGGCTCCTGGAGCTCTGCCCATTCCCTGGGGAGCCTGTCCAGAATCCAGGCCCAGCAAAAGGATTTTTTTGGCTGTTGCAGCCCAAACTGAGCAATGCCATGCCAAGCTGGGTGACTCAAGCAAAGCTACTCACACTGGAGATTGACAGTCAAGTCCCAGTCCCTGCTGAGAAAGCAGAACTGCTGGGAAGGAAACTGGGATATGTCACCAGGGATCTAAAGGAGAAGCTCAGCACAGGCTCCCCAGGCCATCAAAGTGCTCAGGGAGCGGCTCGGGCTGAGCTCGAACACCTGCAGGTGTAAAACCTCCAGCAGCCCTTGAGCACCTGGATCTGAACACCACAGCTTAAACTGCTGCTCTGTGAGCCTGAACATCAGAGGGGCTCTCATTAATGCCACTACAAAAATATTGTTACCTCACTGAATCTTAGAGCAGCAAGGAGAGCTCAGCTTCGACATGCAGGGGAGGCAGGGTCGGGGTGTTCTTTCTTGTTTTATCACATTGTTGGCTTTTCACAACTATCAAAATAAATGCTATATGTATAATGTTAAAATAGCTTTTCTGTATGAATACAATTTTTCTTTTCTTCTAATAGCAAAAGTTAAACATGTTTTTTAAAGATAGTATGCTAAAACTACCCACTTAGTAGAAATAAACAGCCCATAAACATGTGATAGAAACCCTGCAGCTAACACAACAACTATCAACACTCACCAGCTACAAAAGGCCAGGACCACTACCCAAATTAAAAAATAATGAGAAAAAAATTAAAACCACAAGCCAAAAAATACACATACTTTAAAAAAGCAACCCCAAAAAGTAGCCATGCTAAATAGGTCCCAAAAAATTTTGCTATGCAAGAAAAGCTATAAATATGCAACAAGTTAATGTATTGTAAAGTGTATTTAAAAAAGCATTCTGGAAACAACCGTGTGGTCTTGCTGCCAAGCACCCGCCCATTTTAACCCTTTGCTTTATATGTGTCTCCAATTGTCTTTTTATTAAACCTTTTAAATTTTACCAAAACAGTAAAACATGTTTTTCACATTTCTGTAGGAGGGAAAGAAGGAGCTGTGTCCTCAGAATGTAGCTCAAGGCTTTTAAAAAGATGTTCTGCCAGATCTCTGGTCCCAGAGAGAAATTCAGCTCAGTGAGGAACTGCTTCTGATGGTCCAGAGTCTCTTCAGAAAGTGTGGGAAATTGGTTAAAACCTAGTTTTGGTGGGGTAAAAAAAAGAAATACCACTACAGGAGGGGGAAAAATTACAGGTGGTTAGAAAGGATTTGGCTGCTGAGGCTCCTGAGCACAAGGTAACTGTGCTGTGCATGGAATCGTGGAATTACTGAGGTTGGAAAGGACCTCTCAGATCACTGAGTCCCACCATTAACCCAGAGCTGAGAGAACAGAGGAGCAAAGGATCACAAAAGAAGCAGGAGATGAAACCATTGAAGTACAATCCTCCATGCTGAAATGACATTTTTGTGTGGTACTTTGGGGAGGCACAAACTCACTGGAACAGAGACCCCAAAGGATGTGGGAAAGAGGCAGGAAAAGTGCAGAGCAGTTTGGGGAAGGTTGATGGGATGTGAGGTGTCAATGTCACTTCTATCACAAGAATAGGAGAGCACCACACAAAACAATGAGGTTGCAGGTTCAGAACACACCAAAGAATTTGTCTCTTCCCACCAATGATAATTAGCTGTGGGTCTGTCATGTGCAGGGCCAGATGGCAGATATTTACAGGGCTTTAAAAAAGGAATGGAAAAGCTCATGGAACAACAGTCCATGGAAGGTCACAGAAAAAAAATGCAATTCCATGGCCAGAACTATCACAGGATCACCTCCATACATTTGTCCTATTCTTTATCTTTTCTTTGTGCATCACATGGCTTTCCAAATGTCCTGACTAAACCCAGCCCTGCCTCAATAATGGTTTTCAACATGCTGGACCCTCACAAACTGTATTTCTACCAGCTGAGCCATCAGCCACCATCATTCCAATGGCACTGCATGGGGACTGACAGCAGGGAATAGGGAACAGAAAACAGGATCAGAAAACCAGCTCACCCTGCAGAGTGCAGGGCCCAAGGATGGGAGCTGCTGCCCATGAGTGCAGTGGTTGAGAGGAAATTACAAGAGAATAACTTTATATAACTACAACTATAACTATAACTAACTATAACAAACTATAACGAACTATAACTAACTATAACTATAACTATAACTATAGCTGTAACTAACTATAAATAACTATAACTATATATAAAAATAATAACTTTATATATATGTGTTTGTGTGTATATACACACATGCACACACATTTTTTATGTATATATGAGTATATTGAAAGCAAAGCAAAAGCTTTAGATCTGTAAGTGATTCAGGAACAAAAAAACCTTCAACTACCATCCCCCTGTGCTGGTGGAAGGGAGAGGCAGAAATCCTTCCTCAGGGAAGGTGGAAGGGTGGGAGGAGGGTGTTTCTAAGGTCTGCTTTCGCTTGTCATTATCTTGCTCTGATTTTGTTAGTAATACATTCAGTTGGTATCTCTAATTCCAGCCTGTTTTGTCCATGGGGGTGTTTGTTGAGAGAGCTTTCCTGGCCCTTACCTCACCCCATGAATTCTCCATCCTATTTCTGTGCCCTGTCCGTTCCCTGGAAAGGCTGAACTGGAACAGAGACTGGAAAGGGCAAAAGGAATAAAATAGAATAAAATAGGAATTTATTGAAAGGATTCACCTTGGGCAGTGCAAGAGCCTGGCTGGGGCTGCACCCAAATCAAACCCAGGATGGATCCTGAGCATGAGTTTTACACTTTTATAAGTTTTGGTTCATCTCCACATTGGGGTCAATTACCCAAGCACAGCCCCAGTCTATGAAGTCTCAGCCCCCTGGTTTGCCCCCTTCCCTCGCTGTTGTTTCTGCTTTTTGGGTTCCAGGTGTCCTTGATTCTCCAGCTAGAAAGGAATTGTTTTGTCCAACTACTCTGAAGAATCCTTACTAACACCTAACGTGAAGTTTCAGAGTTGCACACTAAGCAGCAGAGATTCTGAAAAATAAAAAAGCTAAAGCCCTGCTGTGGAGGGCCCTGCTGGAGAGGCTTTGGTGGGTACCTGGAATGCAGCCAGGGTCAGCCCACCACACATGAATTTAACTCTTTTTGTCCTTCCTGAGAGAAGGGTCCCACTGCACCCAGCCACTCTTGTCATGGGGGGGATTGGGAAGTGGACAATTGTGTCTGCTCTGCTTATCCAGTCCCCAGCTGCCAGTTCTGGAGGCAGAGCTTGTTGTTATTCACATGATAAAATAATTTTAAACATCCCTTGTCAGCTCACTGTTTTTTGACTTCCATGACATCATTATCATCCCCAGTAGACTCTTCTTATTAAAAAAAAAAATAAAAGAAGACATCTGTGTACATTTTCAGAAATGCTGAGAACTCAGAATCTGTTCTCACCTTCGGGGACCTTGACAAATGGTTTGTCATAAAATCAGTGGGTTGAATATGCACAACCTGGCGATGGGCTGTTGATGAACCCATTACCAGGGCTTGGAGTAACTCTTAATTTGGGGGGAGCTGCCACTCCAAACTGTCAGGTTACACTTACGTGGAGCAGATGTGCTGCACACTGATTTATTCATGTGCCCAGAGTGGAACATCTTTCTAAATAAAAGCGAAATGTAATTTTAGCCCAAGGTCATTATTAGTATTCCTTATTTTGTGCTTGTTATGAAAAGCCCATCAGCTGCATCTCACTGATCCCAAACCTGCTTTGGGACTGTCTAACCTACTCCACACCTTTAATTTCTTTGCCTTATTCCAATTGTTAAATTTCTGATTTTTTTCCTTCTGTTTCACAAGACAAAGCATTTTTTTAGGGTTCATAGCACAGTGACCCATCCGATTACAGTGGATTTTAATATTCTGACTGAGTATTCCTTTTTTCCCCTGGCTTTTGGGGTTAATGGGCACCTAAGGGATTTTTTTTTGACATGTCCCTCAAAGGATTTCTGTAAACCTTCAGTGTAACCTGAGGTTTGGACTGAGCAAACTTAAACGCAGGCATCTCCCTCATCTTCTGGGATGACAAGTTAGGGTTAGGGTTAGGAGTAGAGTTAAGGTTAGGGTTAGGAATAGAGTTAGGGTCAGGATTAGGGTTGTGCTTATGCTGAGGTCTGGGCTGATGTTTGGGGCAGTTTTTAGTGTTATGTTTTTTTTCTGGTGAGGGTCAGCATTAGGTTTAGGGTTAGTGTTTATTTTCTGGTAATGTGAGGGTTACAGCAGTATCAGTGCTCTGCAGGTGCACTCAAGGTGATCTCCATGCACCTAACAGATCTGGCAGCTGAAATCTGCATAAAGCTCTCTCATTCATCACTGGGTCAGTGTTCACATTTAGCCAGGATTCCTGAATTTGTGCTTTACTTTTGTACCTTTAGATGAGTCTTGCCTTTTCTCCAGCCTGATCACGTTCAGAAGCTGCTGCATCACATTCTCAGCCTTTTATGTTCCTTTTCAGCGTTTGGGATCAGCCCCTTTGCATTTTAACAACACTTGGTATGGGGTTTGAACCTTCTATTCACCCTGTAGAGTTCTGGCTGCCTTGGAATAAAGGAGACACAGAGAGACACCTTTCCCTTCCCCTCAGCAGTGCTGGGAACTTTGCTGCACCCACCAGGGTACAGCTGCTCCCTCAGTGGGTTTGGGGTCCCTGCTGTGGCAATTCCTCGTCTTCTCTCAGTTTCTGCAGTTGCCTTTTCCTTCCTGAGCAAACATTTCCTCTCCAGCCATGTCCTGGATGCTCTGTGCAGCCTCTCCAGTGGGGCAGCCCTTGGCATGGACAGGGAGTGGCATCATTCCTGCCCTGGGGATGAAGGATGGTGGGAAAGAGCAAGTCCATGGCTGTGGTTGGCAAAGAGGAACTGTGGC
Organism: Catharus ustulatus; assembly: GCF_009819885.2. NCBI lineage: Eukaryota > Metazoa > Chordata > Aves > Passeriformes > Turdidae > Catharus > Catharus ustulatus. The sequence goes on from NC_046244.1 coordinate 1,745,674, forward strand.
ACTTTGGGGTGGAGGAGCCACACAGGACCCACAGCTGGTCTGTGGGTTAGAGAGGGCTAATAAATGAGGTTTGTTTTGAGAAGTATTCTCTGACCAAGGCTGTTGACATGGAGACCAAGAAGAGAAAAAGGAGAAAAAGAAGGTAACTAGGAAAAAAAAAAACAAACCCACAGCTGTGGAAAGTCTTTAGAAAGGTCCTGGGAAGAACAGGGGTGGAGAACTCTCTGCCAATGTTTGTTGTGTTGACTAATTGTGACCTGATAAAACACCTGAGGCTGGTCCCCCACTCATTTATAACTTTGCAGAGCTGGCCTGAGATGGTATCATGTAAAACAGGACTAATATATAACGAGGCTCTTTTCCCAGGGGTTTCCTTCTTTTATTTCTTCATGCTGGATCCAGGGGACAAAGAGGAAGTTTCCCAAAGTCTGGGGTCTTTTCTAGAGTCAGGAAAAGGGGAGGAGAAACTTGGCTTCTTGCCAATAAGATAGCAGAGGGTCAGTCCAGCGGGGTTACAGAGGTTATAGGGACACACCATTGTTAAAACACCTTGGGTACAAGATGGTTACAGCAGTGACCAATGCAGAGTGTGGAAACTGTGTGGAGGGTACAAAGGACAGTGCAGTGCTGTAATAAACAGACAGCAGCCTGCTGAAGTGCAGAGTGCCTTTTGTGTGTCACACCTGCCTCTGCAGGGACAGACCCATGCCTGGAGAGGTGACTCCCAAACAGGTGATGCTGCTGGGAATGTGGCAGGGACTGCAGGGGGTGATCCATTCCCTGGGCATGGAGAAGGTCAGCAGCAGGCTTCTGCCAGAGCCAGGCAGGGTTTGCATGTCTGGGGAGAGAAGGGAGAATTCACCTTGCACTGTTTGTACCCTCACACCAACCAGGTTAAACCACTCAAGTGTGTTTATCACAGAATCATGGAATCTTTTAGGCTGGAAAACCTCTCAGATCCTCAAGTCCAACCATCACCCAGTTCCACTATCATGTTCATCCTAACCCATGTCCCCAACTGCCACATCCACATGTTTATAAACACTTCCAGGGATGGTGACTCCACCCCTGTCCTGAGCAGCCTGTGCCAGTGCCTGACCAGCTGTTCTGTGAAGAAATTTTCCCAATATCCAACCTAAACCTCCCTGGCACAGCTTGAGGCTGTTTCCTCTCATCCCCCTTGTTCCCTGAAAGCAGATCCTGTTAGGAAGTTGTGGAGTCATTATTTAAAAAACCATTAAACATCTTCTTATCTGAGTCCAGGATAAAGATCTCCTATCACAAAGCAGATGAATGCCAAACAACCCCCGAAATGTTATTTTAGCCCATTTTTAACAACATTCCCCAGACAGCCCTGTGGATGTGCCAGAAAGGGGTCCTGTGACCTGCTCAGAGCTTTCCAGATGCTGCCTTGAGCTCTGGATTAATAATTTCCCTTTCCCTCCCCTAATTTGACTCGATTTTCCTGCTTCTGTTCAATGCAGCCATAGCATTCAGGAGTGGAACTCGATCCATGTGGGCCCCTTCAGCTCAGGATGTTCCATGGATCTGTGATTCCATAAATGGGTGCTCACACCTGACTCTTCCCCTGCAAGCTCAGCTGCCCCAGAATTCCTTTGGAGACCCTCTGGCATTCAATAATATTTAGCAATGGATCATATAGAAGGTGTTTAATGATTAATGGTATTTGGAAAAATATCAGATACCCTGAGAAGTTTCACGCTTTCTCTATTCCCATGCCAGCAAGTGAAGATTTGCAGAGTGAGGTAATTTTATTAAACCAACTGATAAAATTGGAAAAAAGAAGAGACATGCTTTGGAAATTCACCATCTTCTTTGAGTCTTAACCAGAAACCACAAATGTCTTGCCAAGTTCTGGCTGAAAATAGCTGTGCTGAGTTTCACTTAATTTTTTAAATCAGTTTGGAATTAAAGGATGGTTGGTGAAAATGTGGAGTGTGGTAATTATTGTGGAGTAAAAGATATTGCTGGAGCCAGGAGCAAATAGTGGGAATCCAGAGCTGGTGTCTGAATTAGCTCCAGGTTGACCTTGGGGATCCATCAGCAGCTCCAGCCCTCACTTCTGTTCACTTCCATCCCAATGGAATGTTTCATGCTCTGAAAGGAGCATCTCTGTTGCAGCTATCCTGGGCTCCAGGAGATTTTCTGGAGCTTGGAAAGCTCTGGGAGTTCTGCAAGATGCTTCAGTGCCTGTGAATCCCTGAATAAACTCCCTTCCCACACATTAATTATAGGTTTTGCTGAAGAAAGTCTAAGGAAAGACAGAAACAAATGGGAAGAGATATTTAGACATTTTAACAGTCTCTTCCTGTGCCTAATGGAAGAGGGTTAAATGTTGAATTCCATAACTCTTCAAAGCCTTTGGGTAAGTACTGGCTGAGGCAGCTACAAGTTGCTGCATTTACTGTGAAATTGTCCAGTCCCTGCTGCAAAGCCCTGACTTTGCCAGGGCTGGAAATTCCCAGGGTGATGCTTCTTGGGCACTGTGGAGGTGATTGAAAAGTTTCTGGATAATGACACCCTGTGACCAGGCAGGTTTTTATCCACACAGAGGGATCCACACAGAGCACAGTCACCCCAGATGGATGTGAGGGTACAGATGGGCAGTCAGGAAATCAGATTAATAAAGCAGATACAATTTACAGCTGTTAAAAATTAACAATGCCGTGCTCAGCATGTTCTGGACATTCCCTATGTGTGTCTGTGCTATCTAAGGAATATTTGCACCTCTTTGGAGTCTGAAGTTTGGGTATAATGGAGTTTTCTTTGCTGTGGCAGCCCCTGAACTCACAAATCCCTAGATTGGGATATCTCTGATCAAAACCCTTTGGCTTAAATATTCTCCACTTCATCAGCCTTTTTGTTTTCCTTCTGCACTTCATACACATAGAAACACATCCCACAATCCTTGGTGTGCAAGGCTGCTCTGCTGTGATCACCACATTTTTATCCTTTGATACATAGGTATGTATTCCCTGTTTGGAAAATCAAATGGACACCAAGCCAAGGATGCCCTGGGAATGCAGAGGATCCCTGGAGAACAGCCTGGCTTAGCAGGACCTGAACTTGCTGTATCAGGCACCTTTTCATCACCTTTCCTTGCCTGCAGCAGGAGCTGGGAAGTGAGGCATCAGTCCCTGCAGGAAGGAACTTTTGGGCATCACAGAGCTAAGGAAGGAAAAGAGGTGTCCATCGATGACCTCATGGAATCATCAGATGGGTCAGGTTGGGAGGGACCTTAAAGATCAGCAGGTGGGGTTTGCTCACTGCTGCACTGGCCAGGAAGGCAGAAGCAAGAAAGGGTTAATGCTGGCAGTGTCCAAGGCCAGGTTGGATGGGGCTTGGAGCAGCCTGGGATAGTGGAAGGTGTCTGGGATAGTGGAAGGGAACTGGATCAGCTTTAAGGTCTCTCCCAGCCCAAACCACTCTGTAATTCTCTGGTATGATTCTACAGCATGAGTGTGAAATTTCATCTCAGCAACAAATTTCTCAGAGTGCCTAAGCAAGAGCTGGAGGAACTGTCTGGGAACAAACACTTATTTCTGTTTAATAACTTTGCAAACCTTCCTCCTCACAGGGGCAGGCTGGGCTATGCCAGGCTGGGAACCTGGAGGTGAGGGCCCAAAAATCCACTGTGCTCTCAGTCCAGACTGATTCAAATGTGAGAAATCCACTCATTTGTAAGGAATTCACTCATTTTCTTAAAGATATCCTGGCAGTCATTATGCCAGTGATGGGGATGCTGTTACCACAGGTTTGGGATAAAGAAAAAACCATAAAATTTCCAGCATATTTTACTTCCTTGTCTTGCTGAGTGGCTCACACGTTTGGACTGGACTGGATGCACAGCTGAACATTAATTTTTGTTCAAAAGTAGCAACACCTAAGAAACTCCTTGAGCCAAAGAAGCACAAATAAATTATTTAAGTGTTAGAACCCCTTTGAAGTGAGCCTGAGGAACACTTTGCCTGTTTTGTTGTTGTTGGATTTGGGGGTCTATTTATTTATCTATTTTAAGAAAAGGGCAGAAATGGACACTCAAATTGCCTTCTGTAACTCTGGGTTTCCTGATGTAAAAATCCTCCTCTCCCAGGAGATGGCAGAAGAGCCCCAGTGATGGCCAAGGACAGTCACTGCTGAATGATGGATGTTTAAACACTGGGAAAAATCTGGGAGCTGTTGAGCTCCGATCCAAATGATCAAAATCTTACAGATTTACAGCCAAGACCTTTCCTGCTGTCTGTAAATTCTCCTGCTCTGCACACAGTGCTGTGTCAGGGATGGGTTTCATGTCACAGGTCCCTGTGGCTGAAGCAAAGGGAAGAATCATCTGGGAGCAGAGGAGGGTGGAAAGGGCTGCACTAGCTGTTGGGAAGATGTTGGGCCAGGAGTGATGGGATGACAGTGTCAGGTTTGAAGTTGGTAATGTCAGTGGTGTCTCAGGAGCTTGAAAACTGAAGGAGTCAGGAGTCTTCTTCTGTGGTTCCCAGAGGTTGTTTATTTTATCTTATCTAAGAAGTTCTTTCCCTGACTGCTGTGGTCAGTCCCAGGCACACTGCCTGCCTTCAGGGCAGTATTGTCTTTTTATACCACAAACTACAGTAATTTCACGAATACAAGCCGCATTGTTTTGACCAAAATTTTGCTCCCATACCAGAAATGCGGCTAATATTCAGGTGCGGCCAATATGTGAATAATTTTCTGACATTTTCAACCCTGGGAGTGCAAACCAAGTCAGTGCGAACTGCAAAGTCGAGCTCCTGCCAGTAAAACCCTGCATTTACGCGGTTGTTACAAATTGGTTACTCTGTTGCGTAGCGGGTGGAGCTGCTCTGTGCAGGCAGCACAGGGGGTGGGGAAGGCGGGGCAGCTCTCTCCTGCTGGCCCCCGCGGCTCGGGGGAAGGCGGGGCATCTCTCTCCTGCTGGCCCCGCGGCTCGGGGGAAGGCGGGCAGCTCTCTCCTGCTTGGCCCTGTGGCTCGGGGGGCTCCCGTCCCCGCATGCCGCCGCCGCAGGAGCAGGCAGGCTCCATCCCCGGCTCCCATCGCCGCCTCAGGTGCTGACGGGCTCTGTGCCCCCCCTGCCGCTGCAGGGCAGCGCCGGGCTGGGGTGACTGAGCCCAGCGGTGGCGGCGGTCGGCCCCGAGCAGCCCCGCCGAGTAGCAGCGCTGAGCTGGGCCACCCAGCCCTGTCGGCAGCCCCAAGCCCTCATGGCACAAGCCGAGCCAGTAAACCCCGCCCTGCCGTGGTTCTGTTACTATTTGGCAACTTTGTTGCACGCGGGTCCTCGCTGCAAACAACAGAGCGGCTTATACTCGGGTGCGGCTTATTTATGGACAAAGAATGAAATGTTTGCCAATACCCGGCGATGCGGCTTATACTCAGTGCGGCTTGTATTCGTGAATTTACTGTACCTGAACATTATTTACAGTTATCTTGCAATACCTATCACTTACATTGTACAGTCTGGTTCTACTCTAAAAGTGCCAACATCACCCAGAAGATGGATACCAAGAAGAAGGAGAAAGAAGGACAGAACACGCCCAGATTCCTCCATCTTGACCCCAGACCCTTATTCTAAAAAGTCTTAAAAATTTACTTTTTCACCTTGTGAAAATCTAACTTACACTCTACTTATTTTTTGTGACTTGTAACTCTTCGTGCAAAGGTGGTAATTTTCCCCAGGGGCTAAAATCAAAGGCACAGGGGTCTTAGGCTCTGTGCCAAGGCTTCTGAGCCCCCTGCCAGGGTCTCAAGCCATGCAGGGCAACCAGACGGATGTCCTGGGTTCCCACAGTTAGGACTGGGACTGGAGGACTGAATTCCTCAAAATGAGATCACCATAATCACATTTTATAAGTGGGAGAGGATGGAAACTGGGACTGAGGGAGCCTCAAAGCCCCTGCCCCTGGCTGTGTGTGGGGTGGGGCTGTGGAGCAGAGAACAGAGATTTTAGGTGGCAGTGCTGGCAGACTGTGTAGGACTGGCCTGGAGCAAGCTGGAGCTGCTCCAGCTCAGGAGTGACACCTGGAATGTGATGTGGAGGTGCCTTGCAGGCATCAGGCTGCCTGGTCATAGAATGCCAGACTGGTTTGGGTTGGAGGCACCTTAAATCCCATCCCACCCCTGCCATGGGCAGGGACACCTTGCACTGTCCCAGGTGCTCCCAGCCCTGTCCAGCCTGGCCTTGGACACTTCCAGGGTTGTGGCATCCACAGTTTCTCTGGGCACCCTGTTCCAGGGCCTCCCCACCCTCTTAGGGAAGAATTCTTTCACCAAACCCCCTCTAAACCTTCCCTCTCATCCACCCAGGAACTGTGGCAGCACATCCTGAAGCTCTGGGGGTACCAACTGGCCAACAGCCCAAAGATTTCAGATGTTTTAGATGGCCAGCTCCAATGGCAGGGACACCCCCCCTTTTCTGGGGTGTTTTTCTGCAGCTTTTCTGCTGTAAGAGACTCGTTCAACCCCCTCAATGTCCTCAGCCAGCTGTCCCACCTCATGCTCACACGCACTCTGCAACTTAAGGGCTGTTTTCCAGCAAGATGCTCTTGATCTCCCAGCCTGAACAGTCTTTAGCTCCATGAATATTTAACTTCTTCATAGGAAGCTGAATAACTTAAGGAGGCAGGAGAGGAAAAGGCAGTGGTAAGAGGTCTTAGATCTGCTGTTCAAAGGGTTTTGTGCAGGGGAGCAAAGGCTGAATCTGAACAACTTAATTGTCTTCTGCAGTTTCCTGAGTGAGTTCAGATTAATATGACAGATATTTCAAATGTCCCCAACCAAAATAAGGAACCTAAATACCAAGGGCATGTTTTAGACAAGTGCAGAGTTCACCAGGCACCAGTGCCCTTAACCCTGCCCTCCACTGAGGCTGCGATGGAGGAAGAGCCAACCCAACCTTCTTCATCCCAAACTGGAAAATCTGCACCCCCACAAGTTGCTCTGTTGTTTGTTTTTTGTTAAAAAAGTCAAGGTTTAACCAGGTTACCTTATCTGCTGCATTATTAAAAAAAAAAAAAAAAGCTTCTTTTGTTTTCTCCCTGAGATCTTTGCACATCTTACTCTTCTTGCAGTCTAAATTTAATGAATTCAAGAGTTTTCCCAAACATCAGAGGCAAAAGGCACATACTGAATGATACAAAAATCTTCTTTTCTTTCAAGGTGCATAAACAGCTGCCCTTTCATTTTAACAAAGACCTTCCATCTCATTTGTCATGGAGAAGTGTAACACCACTGCAAATAAAGATCATGTGTGGAAAAAAATCTCACTTGCCAGATCAAGAATCTAAACTATGTAACTGTTTCCAGGATTACCGTGGAAACCAAATTACTACTACAAGGACATGAATCTGTCTCTGACCCCGACATGCTGGAGTGAAGGATTTTTGTTGTTACCCATTAGCTCTGCCCAGGAATTTCTTCAAGCATTTCGGAATTCAACATTAATTGCCTGTGAGGGTGAATAAGCCATGAAGTTACCTCCACAAACCCTCTCCCAGATCAAAGTAACACCCAAAACTAAGAGAAGAAAGAGATTTTTGGTATTTTTCGAGCTGCAGTTTGCATGATTCAGGTGCAATTGAGTGTGGCTTTTGCATGGGAATATTTCTGCCAGAACGTGATTGGCATCCACAGGAACCACGTCCAGAATTTAACAATGACTGGATCGATCTCTGCTAAAAAAGTTCTTAAGTTTAAAGAAATTTAAAACACTATTGTGTTCATCTGGCTCAGCATCCCCACTGAGGAACAATCAACCAAAGATCTCAATGAAGAGAATCTCTGAGTGGGGAGCAAGGACAACTAAAATACAAACTGCTTAGTATATAAAAATAATGTTTTCCTCTAAGAAGTGAAAAACCCCTTTCTGTATGATACTTATAGAGCCTTTAAAATCATGTTTTGATTAATTTTTGCTATTTTTTCCTGGCTCCTGTCCAAGTTAGGGGAGACTCTCACTGGAAATAGCTCGGTGGGGAGCAGAAAGGGGTGTTCAAAAACCAGAATCAAAGTATTTTGTCAGATCTTCCTACTGTAAGCCCAGCTCTGTCTCTTGCTGCCACCAATCACTTGGGTTTTCTGCTTAGAAAAATTAATTTTTAGATTTAATTTGGAGATTATTTTTTTTTTAAATTTTAGCTTAAAGTTGTTCCCCTTTTCTTGAAGGAAGAGGTCAAAGCTGAGTCCAGTGGGGGATGTGCCACAGGATTCTCTGAGGCTTCATGAAATTGCTCTGGAGTGGAACAGTGTCCTCCCTTCAGGAGGAGATAAAATGTGCACTTGGAGGAGCCTGAGCTCAGCTGATGATGCTGTGGAAGGAGAATATGTAGAGCAAAGGTCAGAGAAAATGTGGGACAGGACAACTGGCAGCTGGACTGGCAGGAGCTGGTTCTGTCTTTGGCAGGAATTGGTCTCTGCTGGAGCTGAGGTTAACGACCTTCTCACCCCAGCAGGAATCTGGGATAAACCTGTCTGGGATCTGAGGGAAACACCTGGACAAGCAGCTCATTTCTGTTAAAAACCCCTGATTCTGCCATAATGCAGAATCCTTAATTCCTATGTCACTTTTGTTTTGTTTTTTGTTTTGCTTTTTTTTGTTTCATTTCTGGGAATGACTAAATATCTGTGTCCTAATTGGAATTACAGTAATTTCATGATTATAAGCCACACCTGATTATAAGCCACACGTTACAATACAGAGTGTGATCAAAGGTATCTGTTCTATCACCATCTGTTGAGGGTGGGGCAGTGATCCTGATCTCCACGGGAGATATTCTGCTAATGGGCCATCCATTGAAACCAGGCAGGGCATTGTTCTTTATCTTTTCACAACCCATCCTTCCTCCAGCCAGTCATTTTCTGCTAATGGCCATTGAGTCCCACCGTGGCACTGATAAAATTACTGCATCCCATTGGGAGTTGCTCCAGCCAGGGGGAAGAGCCCAACATTTCTCACCAAGATAAAAACAGAGGTTTTGGGACACTAAGGGAGCCCCTTTCTCCACTGGACTCCAGAGGAAAACCGGATTTCTCCACATCACCACTGGAGCTGCGGAGGGAAACTGCACCTTGTACAGGAGCACTGCTCCAACTGAGCCACATCTGTCACTGCAGGAGGATGCAGCCACCATGGAATGGGACTGCTGCCAACACCCTGCCTGACTGACGGGTGTCAGGTTGTACTCTGACTGTGTCAGGGTTTGGGGTTTGTTTCTTTGTAGTACTGTATTTCTATTTTAATTTCCCTAGTAAAGAACTGTTATTCCTAATTCCCATATTTTTGCCTGAAAGCCCCTTGATTTCAAAATTATAATAATTTGGAGGGAGGGGGTTTACATTCTCCATTTCAAAGAGAAGTTCCTGCCTTTCTCAGCAGACACCTGTCCTCCAAATTAAACCAGTAACTTTTCATTCTTTGTCCATATATAAGCCACACCTGATTACAAGCCGCACTTTGGGTTCGGACCAAAATTTTAGTCAAAATGGTGCGGCTTATAATCGTGAAATTACTGTGAAAAGTGAAGATTGTTCCAGTGTCTGTGTGTCTGGGCATGTGTGCACACCAGGTGTGCCACAGTGGTCCCACTCTGGATATAAACTGCTCTTCAAGTGATCAAAATCCCAGGAAATTTATACTTATCATCATCACTACCATGAAAGTGATTTTCAGGAATTTCATACTTGATTGAATGGAGTAAATCAATTTATATTTGGGGATTCAAAGCATAAATACACCTGTAAAAACACACACCATGTGGTTCACTGGATGGTTTTGGTTGTCCATTGATTATTCATTGGTTATTGAAAGAATGAATATTTTTATTGGGCAATTCTCAAATAAATGAAAAAATGGCAGAAAGTTTGTGAACCATTTCTTGTACCATACACATGAGTACAATTATAGGTGTTTGTCTCAGGTGGAGTGGTTGTGGGTAGATCAGCAGGAAGAAATTGATGTGAAAACTCTCAAACTGTCCAGGACTAAATGAGATCCAACCCCCTGTGCAACACAGTGCAACTGAAAATGGGGTAAGAAAAAATAATTTCAGCTTCCTGAAATAGCAGAGAGGAGCTCCAGACTCACTTCGTGGGCAGACTAGTGAAGGCAGAATTATTTGTCCTGCCTGTCCCACAAATGCTGAAAATTACTTTGTTAAAGGGAAAAACTAATCTATATTTAATTTTCAGCGGGACCACTTAAAATTAAATGGTGTTGAAAACATGACATTTTGTTCTTGCTGTCTTTGAGAAAATGAGATTTTTAGCTCCACTGTGGATTTTTCATTATTTCGCATCAAAATCTTGCAAACCACAAACAGTTCTTCTTTATGTCCTTATGGGATTACGTGTCTGCTTTTCAGCCAAACTTTGCCAAAAGCATCTTGGCACCTGCTGGAAGCAAAACAAATGAACAGAAACCTTTCTGCAGTTGGTGGTCACTTCTCATCAGTGAAGGGAACATCAAGAAAACATCTCCAGGCATGTCCTGCAGGAGCTCTGACACAACGACCCAAACTCAAATGGCAGCTGAGTCCTCCCAGGATCTGGGTTTTGGAATCCTTTCCTCATGGATCTTACTCATCTTCTTCATCAGCCATGTGCTGCCAATAAAGACCTTGCCCTCCACGTTTCTATTCCTTGATAAATAGAATCAAGGAATCACTGAGGCTGGAAAACACTTCCAAGATCAAGTCCAGTCATTGACTCAGCAATACCAGGTCCACCCTTAACCCATGTCCCCAAGTGCCACAGCCACATGTTTTTGGATCCTGTCAGGGATGGTGACTCCACCATGGGCAGCTGTGCCAGTGCTGACCAACCCCTTCTGTGAAGAAACTTTCCCTGATGTCCACCTTGAGCCTCCCCTGGCCCAGCCTGAGGCTGTTCCCTCTCCTTCTGTCCCTGTTCCCTGGGAGCAGAGCCCGACCCTCCCTGGCTGTCCCCTCCTGTCATGGAGTTGTGCAGAGTCACAGAATCCCCTCTGATCCCCCTTTTCTCCAGGCTGAGCCCCTTTCCAGCTCCCTCAGCTACTCCTGGTGCTCCAGCCCCTTCCCCAGCTCCCTTCTCTGGACATGCTCCATGTCTTGCTTGTCCTGAGGACCCTGGAACTGCTCCATGATTCGAGGTGCAGCCACATCCCAGCTCTCTGGGGGAAATCAAGCTCAGCTGCTGATCCCCCCAGACCCTGGACAGCACAGACATGGAGTTGTTGCTTCTTTTTAGACCCCTGAGTGCCCTGGGAGCCTCCAGCCATCCATTCATGGAGCAAGAGGACATGGAGAGGTGAGATGCTGGCTCTGCATCACTGCCCAGCACACCCTGACTCCAGATCTGTGTCTTTGCTGCAGAGGATCCCCAGCTGGGGAATCCCAGAGGAGAATCCCTTAAGCTGCAGCAGGGGAGGTTTAGGCTGGGCATTAGGGAGTTCTTCAAAGAAAGAGTGATTGGGCACTGGAAGGGGCTGCCCAGGGAGGTGATGGAGTCACCAGAAGGATTTCAGGAGAGCCTGGATGTGGCACTCAGTGCCATTGTCACGTTGATATGATGGTGTAAGGTCACAGGTTGGACTCAATGATCTCAGAGGTCTTTTCCAGCCTAATTGATTCTGGCACTCTGGGATTCTGGGATTCTGGGATTCTGGGATTCTGGGATTCTGGGATTTGGGATTCTGGGATTCTGGGATTTGGGATTCTGGGATGCTCAGCTCCTCTTTGGCCGTGCTGTTGGGGGCAGGGGGCAAGCTGAGGAATTCTGGGTCACCTTTTACAAAAGTAAACAGAATATTGGATCCAAGTGTCCAGAAGGCAGAACCTGGCACTCTCTTTGCCCCACATGTCTATGGCTCACTCACGATGGGATCAGCAGGTCTGCAAAACAAATATGTGGAAAATCAACCAGCACCATCAGTCCCTTTCAGCATAAATGACTTCTTGCAAATGCAGATGATCTGGTTTCGGGGTTTGTCTTCCCCACCCTCCTCCTTCCCCCTCCTCCAGGTGATGGACATTGCCAATTCTATTACTCCTGGAGATTTATTCCAAAATAGTTCATCAGTGCTCACTGCTGGCCATGCCTTCCATGTCTTCGTCTTGGCAAGACCATCCAGGCTGGGAAGGACAAACCCAGGACCTGCTCATCAAAAAGACCGGGGTTTTATTTTTCTATCAACATTCCAAACTGAGATTTCACCTGTGCTTCTGTCTACTGAGATAATGAATGTCATTACATCTCCTCACCAGGTCCCTGAGATGACCTCCTGAAAGACAAAGACCTTGTAAGAAAAACATTTTGAAAAGGTTAACAGATATTGGAGATGTAGGTGTTTTCATTCTTTTTATTTCACTAATGTTAGAAAATCGAAGGGAAATTGGGAAGAACATCCCAGGGAGCCTTGGCCTGTGGTGGGGCTTGCAGAAAATTGTTCCAGATGACAACATTATTATTTACATCTCTGTGGTGAGGTTGTTTAAACATGGGGCTATTAAAGAGTAGAAAGAGGGGACAGAATGTGCATTTTTTGTTTTGAAGAAGGGTGGCATAAAATGGAGATGGGAAAGGAATGTGGATTTTTTTGTGAAGAAGGATGACAAAAGATGGAGATGGGAAGGGCAAGAAGCCATTCCAGGTTCAGGCTTCCACAGCCTCTCCCAGGGCCATGAGCCTTTCTGAGAGGGGAATCTTAAATAATTAAAATCTGAAATCTGCTCACTGAGAGAAAGAATGAACAGCTCTTACAAAAGATTGTATTAAACCTATATTTAAGCAGAGCTCAGACTGAAGGAAAAGACCAGTTGGGGAGGGTTAAAAACCACCACAGGGATGTTGTTGTGTGTGATAATTTCAAGCAATTCCAAGGGAATACTACACATCAAAATAATCCACTCATAGTTAGGGAAGAAAAGATGTTCAAGCTATTCAGATTGCCCTAAATTGTACCAAAAGTGATGAGAAGTGTTTTTGTAGCTCTGCTGCCAACTTGTGCTATCTTTAAAAACAAACCCACATGTTCTGCAATATTTTGAGCCTAAAAAAGTAACTCAGCTGTGAAAAAAGCCAGATCTGGCTGTGTGGATTGCGTACTTCCCACTTACCCATATTTGAATGTCTTTCAAGTGTAACCTTAACTGAATAATTTGAGTTTATTGTGCTTGTTTTGAGAAAATTATCTCATCACAGAGCAATCACAACATCCTTGTAAAGCTGATTGGAGAAAGCCACGTTCAGAGAGGAGTTAGGAATTGTTCCCTGTCAAACCAGGGTGTTGCATCAAGTGTGATTCTTCAGGAATCTGTGTGACCCAGCATGATCCAATATTTCCATTTAACACCTTGTATTGAACAGACTTTGCTGACATTTGTAGATGAAACCAGGCTGTGAGAGATGATTTGTACAGGGAAACGTCTCAGAGGAAGAGTTCTGGAGCCTGGAGGTGCAGTCCTGGATTTTTTAAGGAATAAACACAAGCAGGTACATGCCAGGTAATCCAGCAGGATTTCAGCAGGAGTGGAGCAGCTTTGCAAAAGCCTGGGGATTATTATGGATTACATTTTGATGTGGGATATGAAATTGAAAGGAAAAAAAATGGCCAGGGACACCTTCTACTGTTCCTGGTTGCTCCCAGCCCTGTCCAGCCTGGCCTTGGACACTGCCAGGGATCCAGGGGCAGCCACAGCTGCTCTGGGCACCTTGTGCCAGGGCCTCCCACCCTCACAGGGAAAGATTTCTTCCCAAAATCCCATCTAGCCCTGCCCTCTGGCAGATTTACAGCACAGAAGTTATACAGTTCCCTAGACTTCATGGGAATTACCTGCAGGAATATTTGGAGAATGGACTCAAAGAGCTCATAATGAACAGAAGGATTCAGACCTTCATTCAAAGCACAGAAAAGCACTTTGTACCATGGGGACCACTTCTTGTGTCTTCAAAATAATAAATAATTTTGATCCAGCAGCAGATGACATTTGCCACAAACCTGAAGTGAAAGGAGGAAGATTCCTGGGTTCTCTTCTCTGTGTTCTTTTCTGTTGCCCTGGTTGCAGCTGTAGCACAGAGCACTGCTCCCAGGACGAGCACAGTGCTTGTCTGTGAAAATCCCTGGGATTAACAGGGACAGTGCTCCAAATCCAGCTCCACCCAGTGATTGGTGTCACCTTCTGTCACCCTGTGGGAAGCTGCTACTGCTCTGCTAATTCCCAGAGAAATCTGGACCCACAAATGTTCTGATGTAAATATAATCCTTGGGATTATATGCTTGGGATAACACCCCCCTCCCACAAATCCTAATCCCAGGAGCTGAAATTCCTTAACATTGTCTTCAATGCTCCCTTGCTGACTGTCTAAAGTGGAATAGCACTCAGCACTTTCGGGCTTTGAGCTTTGATTTTATGTTGTTTTCCCCCCCAATCCCTATGGACATGGTCACCATGAACTGCTTCAGGTGCAGAGTCTGCAAAGCTCTTCCTCTTTCAACCCTGTGTGGGCTGCGTTGAAATCCCAATTTAATCCTTTGTGAGGTTACATAAGGAATGGTGCTCAGGAGAAGTGTTCATCCCTTTTTGAGGCCAGGAGGGATGTGAGGGACCTGTGAGTTCTTGCCTCTATTGTGGTGAGGTACAAAAGACCAGAGGAGTGACTCTGGGAGCAGGAAGGTCAGCTGCAGAGCCCTGGGGGTGTCAGTCTCAGTTCAGAGCAGGGCTGGGCTGAGGTGGGTCACTGCACACCCTGAAGGAGGAATCAGAGGATGACAGAATGGTTTGGGGCTTTGTCTTCCCCACCCTCCTCTTTCCCCCTCCTCCAGAGGATGGACATTGCCAATTCTATTACTCCTGATGGAGATTTATTCCAAAATAGCTCATCAGTGCTCACTGCTGACCATGCCTTAAAGATCATCTCATTCTCACCCCTTGCCCTCAGTGTATCAGCACCTTCCCTGTGGAACCACAGAATGTGCTGAGCTGGAAGGGACACACAAGGATTGTCCAGACCCCCCAACAATCCCCCTTGTCCCTGGGAGCGTTGTCCAAACTCTCCTGGAGCTCTGGCCGTGCCCATTCCCTGGGGGATGTCCGGGTGATACCCTCAAATCAACTCTGCCCACCTGCAGCCAGAGCAGTATTTGGATAGTTAGTTCATAAAGATTTCTGAAATAGTGATTGTGAGACCAGGAGCGAAATCACAAGTGGGAAATTGTGGGAATTTCAGCCACAACCTGGTGTTGTTTTATTTCTGTGGTGAACCACGTAAACAACAGCAAAGAGATGCTTATGCCATATTCATCCAAACCACCCAAACACCTGAAACGGCATTTTCTTTGTCTTCAAGAGACTATATTTGCATATATTTACATGAATTTACAGTTTTTATATGCATTTACCTCCACAAACAAAATATTTAAAAAATATATTTACTTCACGGTGTATGGAAAAAATTAAGTTTGTTCTCAGCTTCCAAATGTAAAATAAGGATCAGAAAATGCTTTCCAGTTGTTCAAATAAAATAAGCATTACCAAAATACAGCCTTAACAAAACAAGAAAAATACATCCTTACGCAATGTAATTGAAATTTCCCATTTTAGTAAGCTTGGCTTGTTGCCTCAGTACCTGCTTTTTTCTAATACTACAAAAAATAGGCACAGATGGCACCTGAATTTCCATTGTAATAAATCAGGAGAAAAGACATCACTGTAAACACATCTGAGGTAGATTTTTCCCTGTGAAAAACATGAAAATCCAGCCTTGCTGAACACACAATCAAAGAACTCCTCACAATTCACTCATCTCCTGTAATTTGTTTGGGCTTCCACTATCCAAATGTCTCTCTGAGGAGCAGGGAAGCTGTGGCTGCCCCATCCCTGGAAGTGTCCAAGGCCTAGGACCTTCGAGCAACCTGGGATAGTGGAAGGTGTCCCTGCCCTGGGATACCTCTAGAACAGATGGAAAAATAAATTTGTTAAGATTTGTCAGGTTATAAAGAAATAAAATGCCAATTGGGAGTCCCTTCCCAGGTACTGAGCTGTTTTAAATCTTCTGAAAGACATGAGTCAAAACTGAAAAAAAAAAATGTATGAAGGATATCTGGCAGTAGGAACTGTTGGAGCTCTGTGATCATAGACACAGCTCCCAAACCATGATGTCCCAAAGAGGGCTGGGAAACCCCCAGTGATGCTTTGCCCATGGGGACAGCACAGTCCCTTGGGCAGAAATTGGAGCTGTAGGAATTGCTTTGCCAGTATTTTGGGTACAGGGAGTGATAAGGAATCAGTTTTGTTACTCAGGAATACTGTATTTTTGCTGCTCACTTTTTAAACTAAGAACTTTTAGGGAAAGGTATGCCTTTGCCAGGAATGTTGAAGTTTATCCTGGATCCATGATGAATAATAGGGAAAATAAATAGAATTGCACAGAATCCCAGAATTATTTTGGTTGGAAGGGACCTTTAAGCCCATCCAGTTCCACCTCCTGCCATGGGCAGGGACACTTGTCCTATCCCAGGTTGCTCTAAGGGATTTCCAGGGATCCAGGGGCAGCCACAACTTCTCTGGACTGATAGGGAGGAGGTGGTAAAATTGCCTTAGATACAATCAAACGAACTTGTTCATTATCAACTCCTTTATATGAAATTAATCTCATAAAACCAGCTGATTTTGCTGGTGGGCGCATTGCAGTTCTGTTCTTGTGGAATTCCCGACTGAAATTTCACAACATCTCCCTTAAAAAAGAGGCAGGGGAAGCTGGTACTTGGGAATGGGGTACCTGGGAACTGGGTACCTGGGAAGTGGGTATGTCTGGGCTTGTAATGCAGGATGTGACCAAAAGTTTGTATTCTATCACCATGTGTTGAAACCAGGTGGGGCAGTGATCCTGATCTCTGTGGGGATATCCTCTGTTAATGGACCAGCTGTTAAACCAGGCAGGGCAGTGTTCTTTATCTTTTCCACAACCCATCCTCCCTCCAGGAGATCTCTCCTGTTAATGGCCATTGAGTCCCACTGTGGGACTGATAAAATTCCATCATCCCAGTGGGAGATGCTCCAGCCAGGGGGACGAGCCAAGGATTTCCTACCAAGATAAAAACTGAGATTTGGAACATCGGAGCAGCCTTTTTCCACTGGATCCTAGAGGAAAACCAGACCCTTCTATATCATCACTGGAGCTTTAGAGGGAAACTGCACCTTGTACAGGAGCACTGCTCCAACTGAGCCACATCTGTCACTGCAGGAGGATGCAGCCACCATGGGATGGGACTGCTGCCAACACCCTGCCTGACAGGGTGTCAGGTTGTACTCTGACTCTGTCAGTGTTTTGTTGTTTTACATTACTGTATTTCTATTTTAATTTTCCTAGTAAAGAACTGTTATTCCTATTCCCATATCTTTGCCTGAGAGCTCCTTGATTTCAAAATTGTAATAATTTGGAGGGAGGGGGTTCACATTGTCCATTTCAAGAGAGGTTCCTGCCTTTCTTAATGAACACCTGTCTTTCCAACCCAGACAGGGTACCTGACAAAGCCCAACACCACCTATTAGGAAAGAAACTCTGCTCCTGGCAAGGTCAAGTAAAAGCTCTTCCTTCTTCTGACTTTGATTCCCAGGGCAAAGATACAGTCACAGTGAGATCTCCCTCAACACTGCCTCAAATATGGAGTTGGATCATCAGCCAGTAAAGCTGGAAGGCCTCCAACCATTCACCCCTGATGTATCTGGGTTTTTTTTTAATAAAGGGGCTGAACATGTCTTGCAGGAGGGAAGACACATGGGCAGGATTTGCCCTGGATCCAGAAAGGTTTGTCAGAATGTCCTGAGTGCTGCCAAAATGCCAAGCACCCAAATGGGGATTGGCCCCCAACTTTCCGTATTGGTGTGATGTAAGGGATTGCTGCACCACCTAATTAAAGGCTTGTCTTTATTTTCTTTTGCCTTCACTCAGAGTCAGGATTAAAACACGAAAGAGATTAATTTCTCGTTCGGACTTGGTTGTTTATTAAATCTTAAGTACAGAGAGTTCTGCAACACTTCTAGTTACCAGCTAAAAGTGAGCAAAATGGAGCTGAATCCAGCTGGTACAAGGTCTTTTAAAGCTAAAGAGCTAACACTGATATTATTTATACTTTTGACCCAATAACTAAACACTTGTGACCTGCACTGCAGGATTTTCTATCCAACCGAAAATTACAACATGAAGTCATGAAGAGGAAGGAACAAGAAGGAAGAAGAGCCAACGCCCCAGAACCTCTATCTTGTCTCATATCTATCACTATATTCTAAAACCCCAAGTTTCAAACCTTTCACCATGTGATGTTACATACTTCTATTTTAACTTCACACCTCTGACTCCAACTCCATCACTCAAATTTGGAGCCTTCTCCAAGACCACAGGTCAAAAGCAGTGTCCTTTTGAGGATCAGTGCCAGAAAGCACAGAAAGTTCAAAACTCCCAGGCTTCAGGGTTCCAACAGCGTGAGGGGAAAAGAATTAATCAGATATACTCCATGACTCACCTTCCCACAGAAGGCAACACTTACATAGTGTGGATAAATTCTCCAAAGCCAAACCCCAGGTTTAGAGCCTCAGGAAGAGCTGAGCAGAGGATCCTTATGTCCTTGTAGCACTTTGCTCATCATGAAAGTCCAAGTCCTAAGGTTTTAGAAATGCTCCTACTCTTTCCTTCAGTTCTAAGTTGGGCTGATCTAACCTGGCCTCAGGAATTTCTGTGGATGATGGAGCTCCCACTCACAGCACAGTTCCTTACACTAGATCAGGGTGGCTGAGCCTTTATTACCAATCCAAATATTGAATGGAATATTCAATGAGATGGTGGAGGTGACCTGTGCAAGGGATGCAGAGAAATTTGGGGGAGAGAGCTTTTCCTAAAAGCCACCTTGAACATCCCAGGCTGCAGTTTGTGACTCTTGCCCTTTTTTGGATTGTCTGGTACCACTTAACTCTCTTCTGCCCTCTTTGCCATTGTCCTCCTAGTAGATGTAGCTGCTGGTAAATCCATCCTTCAGCCTTCATCTGAGATCCCACCACCTCTCCTCGTACTCCCTGTGATCCAGGCATGACCATGGAGTGCATTGTCCCTGGAAGTGTCCAAGGCCAGGTTGGATGGGGCTTGGAGCAGCCTGGGGTAGTGGAAGGTGTCCCTGCTCATGGCATGGGTTTGGAATGAGATGAGCTTTATGGCCCCTTCCAGCCCCAGTCATTCCATGATTCCATTATTGTCTCGGTCATCCTCCAGTTGTTCAGCGTCTCAGGATCTTCCTGGGCAGTGGGAAAGAAACCATGGAAGACTCATGGTGAGCCAATGAACCAGAGAGATTTTCTCAAAGAGCTGAGAAGTTCTGGCTGTGTTCTCCTGGAACACTTGGCCCAAGTGCCCCTCAGTCCTGAGCAGGAGGATGAATCCAGGTCAATCTTGTGGCCTTGATCTCTCCTCCACAAGAGCTCAGCTGCCCTGCACTGGGCACACTTTGGGTGCTGGGTTATTGACAGAAAAAGGTTTGCATTTCCCTGAAACAAAATTTACAGGAGGTTATGGTCCCTTTCAATATTTGATATTTTTCAATCAAGGCGAACCAGCAGCTGAAGGGGGTGGGCACTTTTATACTGCACTCCTGGATATTTTAATGCTTTGCAGAGGTCACACTGCTCCCACTAATCTTCCTTTGTGGATGGGAACGGGGCCAGTTCTGGTTCATTTATTGCACTGTGTATTTTTTAAAGCTGAATTGTTTATTGTGCATCGGATTTTAATTTGCTTAGTGGCTTCATGGGATTCTGAGTTACATTATTTGTCAGGAAAAAGACTTTGTAAAATTATTACTACTGGACCCAGTGGATCCCCTGGTGTAGCACTTTGGTGCTGATATGCAAAGATTACAAAATAATCAGTCAATGCTCAAACAGAGCATTGTGAGGTGTGAGGATTTCCTCACAGTAACTGGAATAGGAAGGAATTTCTTGGGGAGAAACTGCATACAGATGTGAAGGGCTGAAATCCTCATCCCAGTCTCCAACTTCTGTGAGAGATGACTTCAATGTCTGCACCAAAGCTGGGCAGAGAAATCCTCCCAACAAGCAGCAGCTCAGGAGTTCCTGGGGTCTCTTACCTCAGAAAATACATTCTGGAGAGCGAATATAGTGTTGGGAAATTTTCAAGGACAAGATGGAAATGAGAAAGAGTCTGAGAAAAAAATCAGTCTTCAATGTCTTGTTAGGTGAAGAGACTGTGGGGCTGAGTGGAGACTTGGCCCAGGGACTCTGTCACACAGCTGAGGATTTCCGAGATTGTTGTTGACTTCTGAGGTCACCACTCAAATTCTGAGTGTGCTGAGGGACCAACAGAAACACTGGCATCAACAAGAGCATCAACAACAGGAACATTCCCTGTGAGCTTCCCCCAAATCTAATCATGCTCCTTATTTTATTTTATTTTATTTTATTTTGTTTTGTTTTATTTTGTTTTATTTTATTTTATTTTATTTTATTTTATTTTATTTTATTTTATTTTATTTTATTTTGTTTATTTTATTTTATTTTTCATTATTTTATTATTTTATTTTATTTTTCATTATTTTTTATACTTATTTTTTATTTTTAGGGGTTTTGTTTTGTTTTGATTTTTTATTTTATTTTTTTTTAATAACAAAAACCCCTTCAGCAGAGCACCAGCAATGTCATGGAACACCACTGGTGTGGCCATGAGCACTTTGCACACACCAAGTCTTTCTGTGAGGTCTCCAGGGTGGTTGCTGCCCTTACAGGCAGCTCTGTGCTCACCTGCTGGCACTGCCAGCCTCTCTCCCACACCTTGTGTTCAAATATTCCCCTCTTCTTTTTCTTCCTTCTCCCTTTCACCTTCCATTGATGGAACCCCCAATTTTTATTGGATTAGTGTGTTTGTTTCAAGCATTCCTTTATTCTGAGAGGGCTCCAGGGGCCATTCCTGCAGATGGTCACAGTGTCACAGTGTCACCTCAGCACTCAGTGACTCAATCCCACCACAGGAATTGTCTGATGAGCCCTGCCCTTGCGTGAGGGGTAATTGCTGATTGCACCCATGACTATCTCGAGCATTTGTTTGCTGCACCAGGGAGCCCTGGGTGGCTTCCAGGACATGCAGCATGGCCTGGCTTCCTTCCATCCTGCTCATGTTCCAGGCTATTGGAGCGACAGATTAAATCCCAGCTGCACTTCAGCAGGAGCACTGTGGTGCCCCGCTCCCCCTGTGCCTGTGAATCTCCACCAGAGCTGTTGGTTCAGACTCATTCTCTTCCCAGTTCCTCAGGGCTGTCTGCACACTCTGACCCTGCTCCTGCTCTGTGAGCCCTGAGCTCACATCCCACACAAGCTCCTGGTGTCTGCCACAGCAGGGATCCCTCTGGAAGACATCCCAAGCACCTTACAGGACCCTCACTCTTTGTTTCAGACATGAGTGGGGCTGTCAGGAAAGATGGATGGTACCTGAACATTCAAGCACCTGCAAGAAAAGGATGAGGAGAATAATCCTGATGTGGAAACCACTGACTCCTGGATGAATTTAATCCTCTTCCATGTGTAGGACAAAGGTGAGTGGCTTCCTACTGACAGAGGGAAGGCTTAGGTGAGATACTGGGAAGGAATTCCTGGCTGTGAGGGTGGGGAGGCCCTGGCACAGGTTCCCAGAGCAGCTGTGGCTGCCCCTGGATTCCTGGAAGTGTCCAAGGCCAGGCTGGACAGGGCTTGGAGCACCCTGGGACAGTGGGAGGTGTCCCTGCCCATGGCAGGGGTTGGACAGGATGAGCTCTGATGTCCTTTCCCACCGAAACTATTCCATGTGGTGTGATTCTCTAGATCAGTCAGTGTTGGCTGTGAATATCCAGGAATCCCAACATCTGTGCACATCCTGTTTGGGGACATCTCCCATTTTTGGGTTCACTGTCATGGCAAACAGTAGCCATTACTCTGATGAAGTCCAACCCCTCCTGATCCTCACAATTCAGTCAGGACATATCAGCAGATACAGGACTTCATGTAGCATCAGATGGCACAAGGAAGGGCCAGACTGAGAGCTGACATCTTCCTGTCTTCTGGACAAATGAAAGGGAAGATGGAGGCTCCTTTTATTTCCTTGTTTCTTTATTTTTTTCAGGTTTGTTGCTCTCCAAAGCCCCTTGATTTCTCTTTTCTGCACCTCCCCCAGACAAGTCATTGTAGACTTGTTCAGTCCCCAAATGCTCTTCCCCTGTGTCCCACAGCATGTCCCACCCTCCAGCCAGTAACTCCCCCAGTGTGTGAGGTGTTCCAGGGACATTTTATGCCCCTTTTTGTCCCAGATTTCCTGGCAGGCACCAGGGAACATGAATGGTCTTAAGTGATCAGAGGCTTTTCTGCATCTTCTCAAGGAAAGAGCACCGAGGTGCAGGGTGACCCAGAGTGACATCCCTGAGGGGGTTCATCTCTTACAATGAACACAGTGTCAACAGATTTTTGGGAGTGATGGGGCTGAACCCAAACCAACAGCAGCCAAACACTCTGGCCACTGGAATGATGAAGATTTGCCCAGTTTTACCAGGAACTATGGCAGCCTTGTCCCACAAATTGTGGGAAGCCTCTTATTTGTCACCCTGGAACTCATTTCTCCCATAGTTTGGGGGCTGCAGGGCACAACATTTTCCAACTGCCTCCTTGGGAGCACTTTGCTCCCATCTTTCAGATTTTCGATTTAACCAACTGCTTTTCTTACACCTTCATCAGTAGATCTGATAATTAGCTGAAGTGATTCGAAATTGTGGCTGGACATTTTTATATTTGGCTCCCTGTTGTGCTCATCCCCTCCTCCTGCTGACTCCTCTCTTCCCATGTTTTATCCCAATCTTTTGACAGCTGGATGCTCTCACATCTCACCCACAGTGCTCAGGTGGAGTTGAAATTAAACGAAATGTGCCTGCCCATCCCTAGCAGAGATATCACCTCTTGGAGGAATAAATTGGGCACTGAACAGGAGCTGCTGCCAGGCAGAGCTGGCACCAACCCACAATCCTGATAATTGGGTTGGAATTGGGAATGGCTGCCAGGGGAGGCTCAGCACCTGCCCGGAGCAGTTACAGCCAGACCTTGAGTGGGAAGGGGGGAGAAGACACTCACCCTGTGCTGTGGCACTGGGCAGCACCTGGGCTGAAGAGAACAGAGGGGGAATGGGGGAGAAGTGCAGGAATTGTGAGAGATAGACACTCCAAGGATCCCAGAATCAATTAGGTTGGAAAAGAACTTTGAGATCATTGAGTCCAACCTGACACCTGATAGCACCTTGTCACCCAGCCCATGGCCCTGAGAAGGACTGTGTGACATCCCTGTGAGAGGCTGCATGGCACAAGTCACCTCAGGCTTGCAAGCGTCACCCAAATTTCTCCCAAGAAGTTTGGAGAAGCAGCAGGACTGTTCCAATGTGCAAGGGTTCTGTCCTGTGATAATCTTTGTGTCTTGGCTTGGGGTGAATGCCCAGAGCTCTCAACATACCACGAAGCCAGGGACCTTTGTGTGTGCAATGGGCAGATCTGGGAGGCTCCCAGTGTCCATGGTGAATAATGAGACCCTTAATGACAGGCTGCATACACCATCTCAGTGATAGCTTGTGACTGTACTTCAACTATGCTGTATTCCCACAATTCCTGTTTGTATCTGCAAAAGAGCCTTGAATCCTGCCCAGGGGGTACAGGTTCTTTTTTTTTTTTTTTTTCCTTTCTCTTTTTATGTCTTTGAGTGTTTCTGGGCACGAAACATTGCCTTAGGTTGCAAAACAGGATATGACCAGAAGTATGTATTCTATCACCATCTGTTAAACCAGGTGGGGCAGAGATCCTTATGTCCATGGGAGATATCCTCTGTTAATGGGCCATCTGTTAAACCAGGTGGGACAGTGTTCTTTATCTTTTCCACAACTCATCCTTCCTCCAGGAAGATATCTTCTGTTCATGGGCAATTGATTCCCACTGCATGACTGATAAAATTCCATCATCTCACTGGGAGATGCTCCAGCCAGGGGCAGGAGCCAAACATTTCCTACCAAGATAAAAATCTGAGATTTGGAACACCAGAGCAGCTTTTTTTCCACTGGATTCCAGAGGAAAACCAGACCCTTCTACATCACCCCTGGAGCTCCGGAGGGAAACTGCACCTTGTACAGGAGCACTGCTCCAACTGAGCCACATCTGTCACTGCAGGAGGATGCAGCCACCATGGGATGGGACTGCTGCCAACACCCTGCCTGACGGGTGTCAGGTTGTACTCTGACTTTGTCAGGGTTTGGGGTTTGTTTCTTTGTAGTGCTGTATTTCTATTTTAATTTTCCTAGTAAAGAAGTGTTATTCCTATTCCCCATATCTTTGCCTGAGAGCTCCTTAATTTCAAAATTATAATAATTTGGAGGGAGGGGGTTCACATTTTCCATTTCAAGAGAGGCTTCTGCTTTTCCTAACAAACATCCGTCTTTCCAACCAAAACAAACATCAATTTACTTTTATTGTTTTTTTCACTGTTTTTTTTTTGTGAACTTGGCTAGTGCGGGAGACTGCAATATAACTGTATTTCAGCTCTGTGCAATAATTCCACCTGGACCATTAAGATAATTTTTGGTCATCAGCCATGAGGGGCTGGGGTGGGTGTGCCAGAGCACAGCATGTTGAGGAAAAAGCACTTTTCAGGACAAGGAGTGGATAATGTGAATTTGGGGGATATGCTCCACTTCAGGCTCTGAGAGGAAAGGGATGAAAGGTGAGGGCTCCATGGTCTGGAGTGACCAGAGACAGGGAGCTTGGAGCAGTGAGGGCTGGGGATGAATTCGGCACAACTGCAAAAGTGAATGGCAGAAAAGTCCTCATAAATGAGATGTAGCTGCAAGAGAGAATGGCAGCACAGCCATCCCTTTCTGCATATCAGATACCAGTGTGATCCTCACCTGAGCTGACATCCTGAAGGCAGAGTCCTTGCAAAGGGGAAGAGGTTGTCATAACACAACAAGCACCACCTTGTTTTGTTTTGAGCTCTTAGCCTGTGAACCTCTTGTCTTCAGGGGAATGGTGATGAGCAAGTTGAGAACTTGTCCTTACCTGAGAGCAGATTCTGGAAGTGTTTCCCTTCCAGCTGAAGAGATGCTCACGGCAGCAGGGCCTGGGTCCATCCCAGCCAGCTGGAGTGGAGTGTCATTCATCAATTTATTCCAATTATACCCTTGGACCTGAGGTGAATCCACTGCACTGACTGGAGTCATTAAAACTTACTGAGAAAGGAGTTCAAAGGGTTCAAAGTTCTGAGATGTAGGTGTTTATGTTTTTCCAGATTATTCTCATTCTTAGTGGTCCAGAGTCTTTTAACTTGCAGAGTAACTAGAGTTTAAGGGACAGTATTGCAATATTATGTGGTTTCATTAGTGCTCCTCAGGGGAGAATTTGGTCTCTTAAACCAATAAAGTAAGTTTTGTTCTTGTCTGTTTTGGATGCTGGGAATGTTAATGAAGCATTTTCCATTTGTTTGGTTCCCTGATGAGTAATTCTAAAAACATTTTTAAGCACTGTGTTTCTATAGGCTGTTGCAGATACATTGAGTCACTTTTTAAAGCACAGATTCAGTGCAAAGTGAGCAGATGGGCAGATTTTGCATGTTTGTTGTATGGATTGTGGAGCCAGTCTCTGACATGGGTGAAATAACAGTGGGATATTTTTAAATTCAGCAGCAAGTGTACACAAAAGCTTAAACATTATTCATAGTGGTAACTTAGATTCTGTAAAAGTTCAATCGGAAAAAAAATAGGTAAATTCACAAAGAGCTGTTAAAGCTGGTGTGAAACACCTGCTAATTGAGTCAGGTCACCTCCCCCCTCCCGATGACAGGGCTGGTTCTGCTCTTCTCAGGATGTGCTTTGGCACAAAGTGACAGAAAGAAGTTTGGACTCAGGATTGGGACTCTGGCTGCTCTCCATGGACCACCCCAGAACTCCACCTTGTCCTGTCTGCCATGCACAGCCTCTCCCAAACCCTCTGCACAGATCTTTCAAGGTCCCCTTTCTCCCCTGTGTGCCAGGGAAGGCTCTTCTGCCCACACTGAGCTCTTGTTCACCTTCCCAGGGTGAGCCAGGCTTTGGTGAGATGAGCTTTGCTGCAGCTCAGGAAATGAGTTTGGCTCAGGAGTGGCAAAGAACATAATTTGCTGTTAATGAGAATGAGTTAGAGCCCCCAAAATGTTGGTGAACAGGTGTGAGGGTGCCTCACTAGAAAAGACTTCTGATGGAAAACCAAAACATCTCCAGCTCTCCATCACACAGATGGAGGTTGTTCCAGTGTGGTGTCACCTCCTGGCCAGTAGGTGACATGGGATATAAATGCTAATTTTTCTTGGAAGCTTTTAAGGGTAAACAATCACTTGTTTTGTTTCAAAGCAAGAAGGACAGCCCCACACTGGCTCATAGCCCTCACACAGAACCAGAACCAGAATTAGACCACTCCAGGATCTTGCAATCAGACATCACATCCCATGGGCTTGGCTGTGTCAGGAATGTCATGGCAGTGATCTTGCCCTCAGGAAATCAGCACAAAATGTGCCTGAGCTCCTCCCTCTAGGCATGACCACACAGGACAGTGGCATTTCCACAGGTTTTATTGCTGTTGCTATAGCCCAGACTAAACGCTTGAGCACACAGTGATGTACAAGGTGTGGGATGTGATCATCTACAAAGTCCAGAGGAAACCAACACAGCAGCAGCTCTGTAAGGCAAGGTTTGCATGGTTCCATGTGCTGATCAGGGAACTGAAATTATCTGAGAAAAGGCAGGGAATTTCTGCGCCTTCAGTGATGGTCTCTCGATCCAAAACTGAAGCTGAAGAACAGCTCACAGAGTGAAAACACTGAGAGAGCCAGAGAGAAGGGAGCAGAGAGGATTTTTTTCTCATCCTCTCTGAGACATATCCACATCAGTCTGTGTGGACCAGCAGCAGCAGGATGTTGCTCTGCAAGAGGAAACACCTCATACCAGAACATGCACTTGGAAGGGTCTTTGTGCAAGTTTCTGTAAGCCCTTGTGCAGTGCCCCTGTCACACTTCCCTTGGATTTCCTTGCTGTGCAACCTCTGCCATGCCCTGCAGTTTGGATATTCACTTTAAGGTCACAATAATCCTAACCTGCCCCTCTGCTTCCTTTTATTTAAGCTCCAGCCAGGGCTGAAACCACAATATCCCCTAATTTTGAAGAGGCATTGGGGAGCCAGGACTGTGCATTTATGATGGTCCTGTCTGCCCTCGTGTCTGGCACTGTCCCCATCACAGTGAGGTGGTGCTGGCCATTGACAGCACAGAATCATTGATTTACTGAGGCTGGAAAAGACCTTCAAGGTCATTGAGTCCAACTGCTCCTCCAGCACTGCCAAGGCCACCACTAACCATGACCCCAGGAGCCACATTCACACATCTTTTGAACACCTCCAGAGATGGTGGCTCTACCACTGCTCCATTCCAATACCTGAACACCCTTTCTGAGAAAAAAATCACAATGTCCGACTTAAACTTCCTTTGGTGCAACTTGAGGCCATTTCCTCTACCCCTGTCCCTGTTCCCTGGGAGCAGAGCCCGACCCCCTCACTGCCCCTCCTGTCAGGGAGTTGTGCAGAGCCAGAAGATCCCCCCTGATCCCCCTTTTCTCCAGCTGTGCCCCTTTCCAGCTCCCTCAGCTGCTCCTGGTACCCCAGACCCTTCCCCATCTCCATTCCCTTCTCTGGACACACTCCAGCCCCTCAATGCCTTTCCTGTCATGAGGAGCCCAGAACTGACCCAGGATTTGAGCTGGGGCCCCCCAGTGCCCAGCACAGGGGACAGTCACTGCCCTGGCCTTGTGTCACACCTTGGCTGGGACAGGCCAGGTGCTATTGGCTCTCCTGGCCACCTGGGCACACCTGTGCTCATGTTCAGCCACTGCCACCAGCACCTCCAGGGTCTTTCCTTTCTGGCAGGTGTCCAGTCACTCCGGCCCACACCTGGAGCACTGCCTGGGGTTGGTGTGGCCCATATCCCCTGTCCTGCCTGCCTTGGCATGGAGTGGGGACAGGGAGTGATAACAAAATGCACCAGTGGCTCTGTAGGTGCAGGGGCACTGTCCCCAAGGTGGTTCTCCTCAGGCTGTTGCACTTTCCCTCAGCATCTCCACTCTCAAATGCAGAAGTACAGTGGGTACATTTACATCCAGACATCCTGCCCAAAACATACAGAAAGGTTCCCATGCATTCCTGAATTTCCACACCATGCTCACACACTTTCCTGGACACTGTCACAGAGCTGTCCCACCTCAAGTTCCTGTGCCCCTGCTCCCAGAATGAGCTTCAGCTTCTACACTGCTCCACCATCTTTTGAAGGACCAGCCAAGGAGTCAAGACAGGACCACATTGCTCTGCACTTTTCAAAGTTTATGATCCAGGAAAGAAACAGACCCTGACTTCCCAGGAATCTCAAGCAGGGCCTGGTGTCAGACTGGTGCCATGTTTTAGCATATAATGCCTTTGGCAAACTCAGGTAAAGGATCTTGTTTGTGACAGACAAGCTCCTAAAAAGCCCTGGAAAAATCCTTGGACTGATAAAGACATTTTCTGAGAGACCCAGGGAATTCTTAGCCCTTTCATGACAGCAGTTGATAACCACAGTGGTCACCAAACAGACAATATAAAAGTGGACACTTCAATGCTCTGCTTTTTTTTCTGGCATCCAAACACATCCATCCAGCACATTCCCACTTCTTTTTCCTGCAGGTATGTCCAGGTGCCAGCTAGCCTGTTGTGCACTGCTGGGGGCCAATGACAAGTCAATAGAGTCGTCTTAAAAGTGGGAAGGATTTGTTTGGCAAAAGAGTCATTTGCCTCCATCCTTCCCTTTTGAATGGCATCCACAAAGCCACGCAGGCAGGAGAGTCTGGTAAGACACAGATTCGGAGCCAGCTCCCAGCATGGAGGGAGGGCAGGGAGTGTTCAGCTGTAGAACACGGGCTTGCGCAGGACACGCACCACGTTGTAGGTGTTCAGCCCCGGGGCGTCAAAGCCGGGGGACAAACCCTTGCGATCGAAGGGGTAGAAGTTGAAGAGCTGCCCGTTCTGTGTCTCCAGCGAGATGGAGGCAGAGCCCAGGTGGAGAACACATGGGAACTCCTTGTCAAAAACGACTTGGAAAACGCGATCTTCCAGGTGGTGGAGCTTGATTGTCCGATACTTTTCTGGGATCAGCTCTTCCACGTGAGGCCCAAACTGCTGCATGATCAGCACCCCACCAATTCCAACTTTGATCTCGTAGAAAGTCAGGTTGGAATAGGTGTAGTAGCCAACGTAAGGGATTGGGTTTGGAGGAGGAACCAAGCTTTTGTCGGCCTCCCTGAACGCTGTCTCCATGGCAGGGATGAGATACTCGTACGTCTGAGTCACAATGTCCCCACCCTGAGGTCTGGGCCCTGCCATCAGCACGATGAAGCTCAGGCGGAGCTTGGGGATGAGGGAGAAGGTTGCTGAGTAACCATCAAGGTCCCCATCCTTCCTGATGACATCATATCCCAACTGCTCGTTAATCTCCCAGGGTGTGCCTGTCTTGTTAGCAAAGTATTCAACAGAACACTTGAACAGGGGCGTCAGCATCGTCTTCACCGTGTCGGGCTCCAGCAGCCGGCGGTGGTAGGTACCCAGGAAGACCATGGCCAGCTTGGCCAGGTCAGCAGCCGTGGAGTACATCTGGCCAGAGGGCCGGTACCAGCCCAGGTCGTAGAGCGGGGCCGGCTGCCGGCTGCCGTAGAAGCCCACGGCCATCTGGGAGCGGACAGGCGCCGTGATGTCGAAGCCGGTGTCCTCCATGCCCAGGCGCTCCAGGATATTCTCTGAGATCCAGCGCTGGTACTGCCCGTCGGCGGCGTGGTCAGCCAGCACGTGGGCCAGCAGGGAGAAGGCCAGGTTGCTGTAGTGGCATCTGGGAAGGGAGAGGAATACGTTGGGTGTTGCAGCGTGCTTCTTGTTGATGGCATGTTCTGTTATTGCCCCAGTTAATGGTTTGGTCCAATTTATCCTCTCCCACTCACCCTGTCAATCTACTATGGATTCCCTGTCAATCCTACCTCATGCCATCCCCCTGCTTGGAATTCCCCTTCAGAAATCCCCTAAAACTGGACATTTCTTTAGTCCATGTGACTCAATTTCCCCCCGCCTACTTCCCGCATTGGACAATGATTTGTGGACTCTGCCTTTTACCCCTTCCCAGAATTTCTCTGATTTGCTGATGATTTGTACCGTCTCCTTGAACCTCCCCCATATTTCAGCTGTTGCACTTTTGTCTTTTGCCCCTCAAATCCCCAGAGTAATAAAATCCTCTTTTGCTTCTTTTTTGCTCCTTGCCTCCTCAGAGCACAGACTGACAGCCAAAAAGGCCGTAGAGGAATTGCTCTAGCCACACCTCAGGCCATCCTGCTCCCTGGGGTGTGACCCACTCTTGCCATAGTGGCAGAGCCAGTGCAGCTCCAGCCAATGGGCCAGTTGGGATCACCTGTTCATCAGTGAGATGCAAAATCAATGTCTAGGTCTCTCTTCTTTCGGGAAAAATTCACATTTTATGGAATGATAGATGAAGGGGAGACAGAGAAAAGCTGCGTGTTGGTGTCATGATTTGTTGTTAAATCAAGAAAGAGAAATGTTTTATGGGAACATCAGTAGAGCTGTTCAACCCTGATGTACAGAAAGGGCTGAAGATAGAAAAGAAACAACTCCTCTATATTTGCATAACCTGACTTGCTGTTTATAATTGTTCACTACCCATTCTTTTTAAGTGCAGCGTGGAGAGTTCCAGGTGCTCACCTTAAAGGTCTCCAAATCCCGGGTAAACCTCTTTGGGGATTTGCCATTGGATAATCACTTAGATACCTAAGCTACCTTAAGATGGTAAAAGCACTTAAAGAGCACTTAAAAGCCCACAAAGCAGCATCCAGCAATGTGGAGTCATTAAAGAAACCTGAGTTCTCCAGTCTTTAATAACCATGAAGTGATTGAAGTCTTTACACTTGAATGAAGTTTAATGGCATGAAGACATGAAGGGGCATTTTTAAAAAATACATTTTCAAAATTAATTATATTTTCAACCCATTATATTTCCAACAATTTTAATTGTGTGAAGCCACACATCTCATCGAGACCTATTTAAATCATAAATTTGGTACCACTTCAAGCTTTTCCAGCCGATTTAGTTGAATAAAAGCATGGTGAGCATATGTATTCTTACCCTAAGAATAAGCATGTCCTTATTTATCTTCATGGGGATCATAAAATAAAGATACCAATAGAGATAAGTTACAATAAAGACATAAAAATACCAAAGAAGATGATGATATTAAAATCCTAAAATCCTTTAAGGAATATTTGTTTTAGCCTCTTACATGATGTGGGACAGAACTAACACAAGTGACGGGTAGATCCTCAGTATTTCAGATTGTAATTAATTACCAAACAATTTTTTCAGTCTTAGAAAGTTTCTTCCCAGTTAGTTTGAATCTTTTCCCTCATCTGCTGTCCACAGGATCCTGTTGAAGGCTGTGGGGAAGTGTCCAAGGCCAGGTTGGATGGGGCTTGGAGCAACCTGGGATGGTGGAAGGAGTCCCTGTCCATGGCAGAGGGGTGGAAAAAGATCATCTTTAAGGTCCCTTCCAATCCAGATCAGTCTGGGATTCTATGACTCCATGATATTTTTGAGTGCTTGCAACCCAGGTAACAGGCTACAGGAATTGAAACAAGTGTTCACAGACTTTTTAGATAATTTAGAGACGCACAACTTGCCACAGACATGATTTAACTGCAACCTGTGATGATTTAAAATGTTTAATTTAAAGTGCCTTTCCACTTTCAAAAACCTGCATCATTTAAGGCTCATTAAGTGAAGTATAGCAATTTAATTTGGCTCATCTGGCCTTAAAAAATTAAACCTAATCCTGACACTTCCAACAGTCTTTTTTTTCCCAGCCTCTGACAGGTTTGTAGGGAGATGCTGAAGCTCTCTCTCTCAGAGATTCTCTTTGGGAATGGTTGCCTTTTATCTACTGGCCCTGGAGGCTGGCGATGGGATGAGGATGGAGAACACATCCAGACCAAAAGCTCCTAAATGAATTTATCTGACCTGGTTCCTGGGTCAGCCACCAGGATGTCATCTTTGAGCAGCGTCAGGGCATCCTGTGTGCTGCCCTTCCAGAGCAGGCTGGTGGATCTCAGCCTCCTGGGCAGACCTGTGCCATGGGAAAGAGAGAAATCACGGAAATGATGGCTCTGGTGAAGAGAGAACAAAGGCAGGATTCAGAGGCAGCAAGGACATGGCATCAAGTCATGGACTCCTGACTCTGGGTTACCCATGTCCTACCTCAGCATCAACTCTGGGCTGCTGCATCTCAGTGAAAACACCTTGATGAATGATGGAAATTATCCCCAAGTGTGGTTTGGAAGAGAGGGGCAAATGAGGTGTTGGGAAATCTCTGTGTTCCCTTGACTACAAATATGTGTAATAGTCCCTTTTAACAGGATTTCCTTCTTTATGCTTACCACAGAAGGCCTAAACTTCTCTGGACAACTCCAGGCATAGCCTAAAGTATTTTTATCTTCCTCCTCATCTTTAGCAACTCTTATCCAGGGTTTCTGAATATAGAAAAAACCAAAGTTCTTTCTACTTTTAATTATTCAGGGTTTTTCCATGTAGAAAATATCTTAGTTCTTTTCACTTTTCATTCATCACTGAACATGGATTCCCCAAAATGTTTTGGTCAGTACTTTTTGAATCACCTCAGCTCCTCTGCACAGGATCTATGGTTTGCTGAGACCAGATCTTGGATTACTTTTGGGATGGAATCTTTGCTGCCATTTGCAACTTGCTTTGATGCGGAGGTTTGGGAGGAAATAGGGAAATGCATGTTTCTGACAGAAAAACAACTCACAATTGTGTGCTCAGTGACCATGTCTTAATCATGGGTTCACTAAGGTTGGCAAAGCCCTCCAAGATCATGGACCCAACCATTAACCCAGCACTCTCATGTCCACCACCAACCCACGACCCCAAGTGCCACTTCTCATGGTTTTTGATCACCTCCCAGGATGGTGACTCCACCACATCCCTGAGCAATCTTTGCCAATGCTTTACATCCCTTCCTCTGAGAATCTGTTTCCCAAAATCTGATCTAACCCTCTCTTTGTGCAACTTGAGGCTTTTTCCTCTTTCCTGCATCCTGGCAAAGCTGAACGAGGCCCCATTCTTTTGTGGCAGCAATACTTGTTTTTCTCAGCCTGAACTTGGCATTTGAGCTGGGGTGAGAGAATTGCTTCTGCCCCTGCTCTGGGGTTATTTGTGCAGCTGCATGACCAGATAAGAGATGCACTGACATCTTCCAATGGACAGTGGGCTCCTTTATTATATACTGCCCCAATGGCAGCAAAGAAAATGTCAGAGCAGCAAGAGAGTTCAGTTCTGTGACAGCAGTGCAGTGTCTCCTTGAGGTTCATTGGAAATGATAAACCAGAGCATAAAATAATCCAGAGTCATTGATTTCTAGCTCACGGGCTGCTAATTGAAGTGACAAGCACGTTGTTAATAATTTACAATTGCATCCCATCCTGTCATTCGTGTGGATTTGAAAATCACGGTCTTAACAAGCTGGAGCTTCCCTCCAGCAATGGGCCTGTTGAGTGCTAAGGAGAAAAACCTTTGGAGTTACTTTTGTGATATGCAATGGAGAGAGCAGATAATGAGGATCTATTACAGATCAGTTTCCACTGGAAGAATTTAGATGAAACCCGCTTTACAATATGTCATGCAGTGGCTTTGATCCCAGTGCTAAGCAGAATTTATTCCATTTTGGGGTTTGACACACAGCAAATGGAAAGTGGAACTGGAACATTCCTTTGATTTGCAGCTGGGATTTTGAAACTGTGCATCTCCCTCTACTGAAGTGTCAGGGTCTAAGGGTTGGTGTGTCCCATGGGGGTGCTCTGGGAAATTTGGGCCATATTCTAAAATCCAAAAATATGCAGGAGCATAAAAGGAGCTGAGCAGGGGCACAAATCCAGCACAGTGATGGAAGCAATGGAAGGGCCACACAGCACCAGCAATTATAACCAGGTACCCTTTTGACTTATGCTCCTTACAACATTTCTGGGGTGCACTTCACACCTCCCTGGGTGACAGGAGCAGTCAGAGCAGCTCCAGGTGCTCATGTGAGTCAGAGGGGACCGGGCAGAATTGGTGCCCCTGAAGACAACATTGTCTGCAGGGAGAGGGGCTGGGCAGAGATGTGGCCATGGCCACTTTGGGATGTTTGTCTGCTTCTTTCCAGGTTTCGGTATCATTCCATTTTGGGGAGCCCTCATTTTCATATTGGCTTGCTTCAAATGATGCTGTACTCCATCCTGAGGTCCTGCAAGTTGCAGACATGCTATTTTGATTTTAGGTCCTAATTTTAGGGCATTTATTCCAATCTGGAAAAATGCAAATGTTACAGAGATTAACCAAAATACCACACATGATATCAGCACAGTCTCTTTGACTGTTTTGTAATCTCTCAGTCAAGTATTAGCAGCTTTGTTTCTGAGAAAGTTTAAAGTTCTCAGTCCTGTGAGTTCCCCAATTGTTAAGGCAGCAGCAGCAGATTAACACTTCTCTGACAGCAAATGCCAAGCTATTAATAGCTCAGGAATCCTGGATCAGGAACCACACTGACAGCTAAATTTAGCTCAGCAATCAAGGTCTTTCTATTCAAAGCAAAGTGATTTGACCCTCAACTCTACATCTCAAAAAAATGAGAGCACTCTGGAGTAGAAAAAAATGTTGTGCAATTGGAGGCTGATTTCAGGTAGTGGTATGGAAGAGAAAGGAATCTGTGTTCACCTAAAAGGAATCTGTGTTCACCTAAAAGGAATCTGTGTTCACATATCAGGGAAAAAAGCTCCTCATCCTAGCCCCTTTCCTGGCAGTTGTCCTGTTCTGGACAAGAGTTCCTTTGAGCACTCCATGAAGTTGCTGACCCCCTGCTTCCAAGAGCCCTGCCTGATCCCTGATAGGTGCACAGACTGGGAAATAGCTTTTTCATTCCTGGAATATGGTCTGCTCTGTCTGTGGTGTCTGTCCAGGGCAGACAGCACAGGGACACTCAGGGAGCTGCCTTACCTGAGAGCTGACTGGCCATTCTGCGCAGGGTCACCAGCGACGGCTTCAGTGGCACCGAGCCTTTTTCCATAAAAACCAGCCCATCTCCTGTGTACCTCTGCTCTGAGTCCTTGAGCCTCCCCAGAGGGTTCTTAATGACAAAGTTCTGGACATAACGCTCCAATGGGTCATCAAGGGATGTGACTTTTCCTTCCTCCCACATCTTGTACAACATAATGGTGGGGAAGATCTTGGAGACACTGGCGATTCTGTTAGGGAAGAAACATTTGGAGAAATATAGCATTAAGAAGAAATTACCATGATTTTATGTGACACATTTGCTCATTCCAGGTAGGAAGT
This sequence comes from Catharus ustulatus, assembly GCF_009819885.2. Lineage (NCBI taxonomy): Eukaryota > Metazoa > Chordata > Aves > Passeriformes > Turdidae > Catharus > Catharus ustulatus. Next base: position 1,781,206 of record NC_046244.1, read on the forward strand.
TTGAATTATTATTCTTAAATCTGAACCTTTACAGACTGCAAAACAACCTCTGTCAGTCCCCAGCAGTGCAGTGCACTGCTGATCTCTCTATTCACTTGGCATTCATAAAATGACATAAATTGTAAATTACTGGTTAGTAAATACCATAAAACCTCTCAAGTAGTTTAATAGAATTTTAAGGTTAAAATCACAGAATCATTGAGGTTGTGAAGGACCTTTAAGATCATTGAGTTGGACCATTTACCCAGCACTCCCAAAGTGTCTCTAAATGCCAATTTCCCAGTGTCCCTAAATGCCAGTTTCCCAAAGTGTCCCTAAATGCCATTTCCCACAGTTTCCACATCCCCGCAGGCCGTCCCTGTGGCGCAATCGGTCAGCGCGTTCGGCTGTTAACCGAAAGGTTGGTGGTTCGAGCCCACCCGGGGACGTGCACCTGGCTGCTGGCCCATGCTGGGGGGTTGGAAACAGACCTCAAATGTCCCTTCCAACCCAAATTATTCCATGGTTCTGGAGGAAAAATAGCACATTTGCCATTATACAGATGGAGGAGAAACAGATAACCAAACCTCTATATCTGTCAAAAAGTGTTAATTCTGAGGACAAAATTTTATAGTCAGAGTGCAGCCCATGTTTCTTAGATAACACAGTTACAATTCACTGAAAATTGATCTTTAAAGGAAGGAAGCATTTCCTTCATCTTGTTTGGTTTTTAGCACACATTAAGAGCTTGATTCTGTCTTAGCCTAAAAACTAACAGCCAATATGAATTTTGAGTTTGACTTCACTGGGATGATGAATAAGCTTATGGGTCTACTTTATGTGTTCTGTAGATATTCATCCCCAATGTCAGTTTTTCCCAAACTGACATTCATTATTATTTTTTGAATCCTGTGGCACTGTCTCCTCTCTGCTCTCCAAATCTGTGCTAGCTCTCGGTCCTCAGGTTTGTGTCCTGGACACGAAGCCATTTCCATGTAAGGAATAGTATGTTTTCAGGTTCTTTAGGGTCATTGCTATTCCAATTTAAAATATTGCCAGAATTAAATGAAAAAGTGTAGCTTTGACTGATGCTGGGTCTGAGACAGAGACACAGCACTCTGTGATCCATGTGACAAAAAGCACTTTACTGTTCTCCACTTCACCTTAAATATCTTCTTAATGTTCCTGGGCAAGCAGTTATGATTGGTTGAAAGTTCAGGCTGCTCAGCTCTCTGACCAATAGCTTCTGCAGCCCAGGCTGGAACCCATTGGGTCAAATCCCTGTCTGGTTCTGAACCTGTGCTATCCCTGTTCCCTGGAGGGCTGTGTGTCCCACCAGGCTGCTTCTCCCATGTATGGCCAAATCAACTGCCCAGTAACAAGCCAGCTTGTACTGTGACAAAAAAACCCACATAAATAAATCCAAAGTAACTCAGTATGCCACCAGCATGTAACAATCTGGGAATTTGCTTTGTCTCACAAAGTTCCAGCATAAACCAGCAGAGTTTCCTGCAGTTTGTGACGGCATCTCCGTTGGCAGATAGCAGCTCCCCATAGGTGTGTGTGCCCTTTCCTGGCTCTCTCAGCTGGCCAGGTGTCTCACCTGTAGATGGTGTACTCATTGGGCACCCCTGAGGTGGGGTCAGAGCCGTTCTTCTTGCCCAGGTTGCCCGTCCAGAGCACGGTGTCGTTGTAGATGACGATGGCTGACATGGCTGGCAGCCCCGAGCTGTGCATCCTCTGCCGCAGCATCTGATCCACCTGGGGAAGGCAGAGACACCATCAGCTTCCAAAGGAGGGGTCTGACAATGCCCCCAGTCTGCACCAAGCAGCAGAAGGCCCAGACAGTCAGAGCAATGCTGCAGTATTTCCTCAGAGCACCTGGAGCCTGCCAGAAGCTCAGGTGGTGCTAAAATGTCAGATCCTTCTCATACTGAGGATTTAATTCAGTGTATCACACCCTCTCCCAGTCAGATGCAGGTCTTCTTCCCCTTCCCTGGAGTTATGTACAAACATCTCTTTAATCTTTAAACAGAGGTGTAAGGAAAGCCAGAAAAGAAAGAAAATAAGGAGCTGGCATTGGCTGATGAACTGGAACCAGAGCGTACCCGAGGCAGGTATCTCCGGGACATGACGGCTGCCTAATAGTGGAGCAGATGCCAAGAGCCATTGTTTTTTGCTGGTGGAAGCTCACCAGACCTTCTGATGGATAATGATGATGTTTGTCCATCCCAGCTCCCGCTCTGGGCAAGAGAACTGCTCACTGACCAGTTCACTGAAGGACTTTACACATCCATTTCTAGGTGTGCATGTTCTCCTCTCCCCATCTCCCCACCTCCTTCCCCAGGGATGCTCAGTGGCAAAATCCTCCATGTCCCCTGTAGCCCTGGAGAAAAGCAGCCAGGAGCTATGTGTCCCTGTGGTCCCCCCTCCCCACAGACCTTCTCCAGTGCTTCCTTCAGGATGGGGAGGGGGTGGTCCAGTGGCACTGGCTCGGGATAGCGGGGACACATCTGCACAGCTTCTGACCTCACCTCCATCACGGATGGATCTGCAAAACAGTTTGAGGGGACACAGGTGGCTTCCACAGACACAGGGACAAGCTTGAACCTCACCCAGCAGCCCCATGAGCTTTCTTGCTTGTGTTGGCCTAAGGGACACTTCTGCATAGGCAAGGGACAGCACTGAATTATTTCTGTCTGATGTGAAACAGGGCTGGCACTGTGCCCTGTTATTGCTTATTCCAGCATGGGATGGACACAGGAACCCTTCAGCTAACCCTGCAGCCTGGGAGAGTAAAGAACTGGGGCTGCAGAAGACTCTGGGGTGCCTGGTTTAGCCTCCCTGGAGGGGCCTGCCCATGTCTAGAGGAAAGTCTGAGCTGGGGTTCAGGGGAGCAGTGACAGAGTCATCCCTTGTGTATCATAACCTCAGGAATGGGGTCAGGAGTGACCTGTGAGGGCCACTTGAAATGCAGCACGAACAGTAGGTCCCACACCTACTCCATTAGTTGTCTCCTGAATCAGCTGCATCCTCCTAATCCACAGACAGCTTAAATTTCTGTGGCCAGCAAAGATCTTTAAACTGAGAGAGATGGGAGCTCCCTTACTTGGAGGCACTATTTTCCTACCCCAAGGTGTTCATAAATACAGCTACCCTGCTCTCTCAGCTGGGGACAAATGCCATCTTCTTGCTTACCAGGTGAACATGAAGCATCAGAAATAGGGATGAGGAGAGAAATGGCACTAGGAAATCTTGGAGATGGACAGGGATGGATACACACAGCCTACAGGCAGCCTGGAACTCTGAGATAAAAATGTATGGTTTGAAACCTTGTCTGACCTTGGTCTCTGAATACTTCTGGTACCTTCATTGTGGATTTTATGCCACCGTTCAGCTACTTAAAACTCTGATCCATTGGCACTGTGTATATTTAATCCTTGTGCATGCAGTGCCTTGAGTGCATCAGTTGAGTTCCCTATAATCAACAGGGGAGGCCATGGAGATGTTCCATGGGCTGAAGCCAGGCTGGGAGAGCTGGGGGTGTCTCATCCTGGAGAAGAGAAGGTTCCAGAGAGAGCCCAGAGCCCCTTCCAGGGCTTAAAGGGGCTCCAGGAGAGCTGGAGAGATACTGGGGACAAGAGATGGAGTGATAAAGACAAGGGGGAATGGCTTCAAACGGACAGAGGGCAGGGACAGATGGGATATTGGGAAGGAATTCCTGGCTCTGAGGGTGGTGAGACCCTGAGCCCAGAGCAGCTGTGGCTGCCCCTGGATCCCTGGCAGTGCCCAAGGCCAGGTTGGACAGAGCTTGGAGCACCCTGCGATAGCGGGAGGTGTCTCTGCCATGGCAGGGGTGGAGCAGAATGGGCTTTAAGGTCCCTCCAGCACAAACCATTCCATGATTCTGTGATTGCATGAGTTCTAGTGTGAACCAGAGGTCTTTAAGCCAGGGCAAAGATTTGGGGAATAAGAAAGAAAGCAAACCCTGAAGCTGAAGCACATGGTAAGGTATAAAACCCCCCTGTTTCTAAACTAAAGTAACTAATTGGAGTAAGAACAGGAAAAAAAGAAAAAAGGGAAAAAAGAGAAAAATATATAGAATCTAAAATAAAATGCCCCCTTAGCAGTTATCCAAATCTAGGCCAGACTGATGGAGCTTCTTTGGACACCAGCAGAGTGACCTGGTACCTCCATCAACCCAGCCTCACACCTCTGTGGCCTTGCTTTATTGCTTCCTGGGGAAATCTCTGCTTGGGGAAGTGGTCTTTGGGGAGAAATGGGAAGAAAGCTTTTATTAATCTTCCAAATCTGTGTGCCATACCATGAGCAAGGTTAAAACCCTCTACTCACTGGGCTCCACCTTGGGGAGGCTGTACTGCCACAGGAAGCAGCCGGTCATGGCCACAGAGAGCAGGAACAGGAACAGAACCAAGGCGTGGATCCACTTCACCTCCATGGCAGCGAGCTTGAGGAAGCTCCTGCTGCAGGGTGCCTGCTGGGAATGGAAAAGGAATGGGAGAGAGAGAGAAAACACCTGTGTGTGTCAGCTCTGAGAGAGGCCCCTGTGCTGGAGAATAAAACTGCTGCAGGGACAGGACTCATCTGCTCTGCTGCAAGGGTCCCTGCCCATGGCAGGGCTGGAATAGGATGAGCTTTAAGGTCTCTTCACCCCAAACTATTCTGGGATAATTTCAGTACCATTGCTGCACCACGGCAGGGCAGGCCAGGCCATGTTGGGGTAACTGGAACCACAAGTTACAGTAATTTCACGACTATAAGGCACACTGGATTATAAGGCGCACTTCCAGGTTTCGATCAAAATTCTAGTCAAAAGGGTGTGCCTTAAGTCATGAAATTACTGTACTGTACTGTACTGCCTGGCTTTCAGTGAGCTTGGTGAGCCATTAACTCTTCTCCCCTTGTTGGTTCTTGTGGAGCACCAACCACTCCTTTTGCCTTCTCCTCTCCCTGCAGGTGAAGCTCATCATCCCAGCCTGGCAGGAGTCTCAGTTACAGCTCTCACTTCCTCCCTTCTCAACCACCATGACTTATTCCTGGATATCTTTCCAGCCCCTTTTTCCAGAGTCCAGCATCTGTTCATGGCAGCCACCAGGCAGACCATCTGAGCAGATCCAGCTTTTCTAGATGAATGATGGAATTTTTCACTCTGTGCTGCCCTTACCCTTCTCTGTTGTGCCTGTAAATTCCATTCCATCACGTACCATCTGTAAGCTTGGCATTTACAGATGCCATGTTTTGGGAAACTGCCTGATATTTGAGTGTGTGCAGCTCTCACAACACTGGAGACCATCCAGGTTGGTGAGAGAACCAGATCAATGTTGAAGAAAAACAAGGAACAGATGACAAATGAGGAGGTGCCTGAGCCTGAGCTGTGCTCCTTCACTGCCTGCAGGAGGTCAGGAGGGTGCTTTTGAAAGTTTGGCAATTAATGTTATAAAACATATGGCCTGCCATTTGCATCCAATATGCTCCACATTCCTAAGCTGTTTCAGGTTGTCTGGACTCACTTGTAGGATAGACAGATTGAAATATTCCCTTTAGATTTCCACACAGCCTTCCCCCCCCCTGTTTTTGAGATACAGGATAGTTCATGCAACAGCTTCTGCAAATCATCTGAGCCTTGTCACTCACAGCCAGGGAAGCTGCAGAGCTCTCCCAGACTCACACATGATTCTGTGGATCCAGCTGGGTTTTCCAGCCTTCACTGGAACTCTGGGTTGCAGTTCCACTTTCTGCATAATAACACTATATCAATAACAATATATCATAATTTTTCCTGAAGGCCTTCAGCCTGGTCAGGCATTCCTATAGGAAATTCTGAAAGCAGCTTATGTCAGGTTCTTCCATACCATAATTAAAATTCAAGGATGGCTTAAGACTGTGCAAGTGCCTGCAGACCCAGTCACACCTCAGCACTCCAGGTCCACATTCCAGCCTGTGATGTGTTTCTAAATAGGGGAATGCCATCCTGACACCAATCCCATTTTTCTTTGGCTATACCAACCTCCTTCAGGGCCTTAGCAGGCAGAGATTCCATCACTCAAGGAAAAGCCTGTGCTGAGATCTCCGTAATCCCCTCAGGCTGGCAGGGCTCAGTGTGTTCAAGGATGCCACCTGAGCTGTTTTCCTGCAGGGAGGATGGGACAAGGCCCTCTGCCCTGGGGTGGTCATGGGGTGACTTCCTTGGATTTACTCCCATCTGAATAACATTGACTCCACCAATTTTCAGTTCCTCTGCCCATTTTTCTGCCTCTCTCCTTGCTTCACTGAGAAGGCCTGAGTCCCAAAGAACAAGGTGAGAAGACTATTTTCTGGTGTATTCTTCATTTCACGGACTCTAGACTCCCTGGGCCACTAACTGAGGACACAAAGAGAGTGACTTTGAGCTCATCTTTTAGTCCAGACTCATCCTTCAGTCCAAACCTCCCTTTATTTCATGTGGACCATAAGTGCTCTGAATGGCTCTTTTTCCTTCTCTGCCCTGTGATCCAGTGGGAATGCAAAGAAACCCTGACAATACCATGGACTAGAGATATGGATCTCTCCTTTATTGATGGGACACTAGATACCTGAAAGTGTGAGGAATATTCATCCACTCAGGAGATGCTCTACCCCCCAAACTACCTTTCAGGGAAAACACCACTTTTGCACCTGGGAAACTGTCAGGCAAGCAGATGGATACATCCCTACAAACACTCATCACAATTCCCCCTCCAGGACCTGTCTGCTCTCACCTTCCTCTGGCTTCCCCCTCACTCCGTGTCTCTGTGACTGTCACTGCTCACAGCACAGACACAGCAAGGCAGGGGGAGGGGGACGCTGAGCCCTTAAACACATGCAAATGAATGCAAACACATGCAGGAATGAACGCACACAGCTTCCCATGGGGACGGCTTAGCAGTAGGATACATTTTCCCCTTGAGCTTTGCAAAATTAGGATGGAGAGAAAAACTGGGGATTCCCCATGGACCACCCAGCTCACTGTCCTGCCCCACCAGACCAAGGCACAGCTCAGCAGGGATTAGGGGCAGCCAGAAACACCCCCAGCCCCTCACCTACCACCTCCAGGAGCTGCCTCAGTCCCAAAGGCTGTTGTCCCTTGTCCAGGTGTGTGGGCACCTCAACAAGCCCATCCTGGCCAGGCTCAGCCCCGGGCAGGGGGGAGCAGGAGCACTCAGCATCTTCCAGAGGCAGCTCTGTGTCAGGGCAGGTGCTGCTCTGTGACTGCCTGGAGCAGCCAGGTTTATCTCCTTGAGAGGCCTGCTCCAGGTTTATCTCCCCCAGGGTCCTGCTCCAGGTTTATCTCCTTGAGAGGCCTGCTCCAGGTTTATCTCCCCCAGGGTCCTGCTCCAGGTTTAGTTCCCAAGGGTCCTGCTCCAGGTTTATCTCCCTGAGTGTCCTGCTCCAGGTTTAGCTCCCAAGGGTCCTGCTCCAGGTTTAGCTCCCTGAGTGTCCTGCTCCAGGTTTATCTCTCCAGGAATCCTGCTCCAGGTTTATCTCCCCAAGAATCCTGCTCCAGGTTTATCTCCCCAAGAATCCTGCTCCAGGTTTATCTCCCCAAGAATCCTGCTCCAGGTTTATCTCCCCAAGAATCCTGCTCCAGGTTTATCTCCCCAAGAATCCTGCTCCAGGTTTATCTCTCCAGGAATCCTGCTCCAGGTTTATCTCCCAAGGGTCCTGCTCCAGGTTTATCTCCCTGAGAGTCCTGCTCCAGGTTTATCTCCCAAGGATCTTGCTCCAGGTTTATCTCCCCAAGAATCCTGCTCCAGGTTTAGCTCCACAAGGGTCCTGCTCCAGGTTTCTCTTCCCCAGGAATCCTGCTCTGGGTTTCCCCATCCATTTGGCCCATCCAGGCCCTCCAGAGAGTGCTGCTGATCTCCCCCGAGAAAGGAGCTTAAGTGACAGGGACAGGATGGCATTTGCTCAGGAAAGTGCCTGAGAGATTGGATGTTAATTCTCTCTAATGCTTCTGTGCCATGTGTGTGAATCACAGCTGAAACCAGGAGGGCTTCACCATCTATTTATAGCAGCTTCATCTCCTCCTGACATCTGAACAGGAGGCGATTAAGCAGGAGAGGACCAGTCCCTGGGTGCCTCCAGCAGCCCCGGGATCTGCTCAGGGGAGGGGACGTGGGGAGCTAAGCCGGGAGCTCAGGCACTCTCTGTCTTAATCCTGACCAGCCTCCCGGAGTTCCCCCCCAGTGACAGACAAGGGAGTCATTCCCAGCTCCCAGGCTCCCAGGACAGAAGTGGAGATGGGATTTCTTCCCCCTTTATCTGCCAGGACAGAGGGAGGTGCACAGGGGATGCTTACCCGCAGCTGTAACCCCTCCATGGCTGCTCAGCAGGCTCCTCTCATCCCTTGTGCTGCTGGAACCCACACATAAAGGGCTTGCAAACCCCTGTGCTGGAGAGAACAGAGCTGGTGCAGGGAAAAAGCAGTCAGAGCCAAGAGGTAACAAAGCCCCAGGTAACAAAGCCCTGCTGAGGTGAGCAGAGCTGCAGGGACAGACTGGCTTTGGATGGGACACGGGGGGTGGAAAGAGGTGACCTCTGAGGGCCCTTCAGCCCAAGCCATCCTGTGAGACAAACCACAGTAACCACAAAAGTCAAGTCCTCAGCAACACCTTCCCTCTCTGCCCCTGGTCTGACAGCATCTTGTGTTTACCCCCAAGCTCTGGCACTTCCCATTTCCCTTGACCATCCTCACCTCACCTCCAAACACAAGAAACTGAAGCTTTGAGACCCTTCAGAGCTGACACGTTTTCACTGTGGCTCCTCCACAGGGTCCTTCCAGCCCCCTGCAAGGCTCCTTTGTCTGGTTCCCTCTCCACAGCCAACAACACCCCTTACCCTTGGGAATCACACCCACAGCCAGGGGACTGCATGGCAGGATTGGGAGTGCCAGGATAATAGCACCACCATCATCTTTCCCACAAAATCTGCCACAAAATCTCCCCCATCCATCTACCTGGCAGCAGCAATCCAATCCCCAACCCCACAAAAGGAGCTCTTACCAGCCTTGCTGCTACCTCCAGCTTCCAGCTGAGGAATTTGGGGCTGTCCTGCAGCTGCAGATGTTAAGAGCATCTGAAGCACTAATCCAGCTGCCAGCCTCTCTGAGCACAGATTAATGGGTCAGGCCTCACCCCTCCACAAGCAGCACAGCATCTGTCCAGGGATGCAGCCAGAGGGAGGATTGCTGGGGATTTCCTGGCTCCAGTGGTACTGCAGAGTGGAAAATGGGGAGTTGTGGTGTGGGTATGTAACATGCTGTGAGCTGGAAATGAGAATAAACTGCTATTCTATTCTATTCTATTCTATTCTATTCTATTCTATTCTATTCTATTCTATTCTATTCTATTCTATTTTATATTCTATTCTATTCATTTATTATATTTATTTTATTACATTTAGTACATAATAAATACTCTCCAAAGAGCAGGGCATGGTTATGCACCCAGTCCCATTCCAGATCCAGGGGCATTATGCACCTCAGGGGACCTATTCCTTCCCATCCTATTCTTCTTCAGATCTTCACAGGTAGAGCATTTTCCTCAGTCCCATCCCTTCATTCCAGCATCTCCAAAAGCAGCCCAGAATCTGACAGTGCCCAAAATATCCAGTGGAGCCATGTGTCTGTGGCCCAGAGCCCAAATTTTGGTGGATGGGGCTGCTGATGACCTCCTGGCTAGTTAGAGTGGATCAGGCTCCTCATGGTTTTGTTGCTTCCCATTTCTGGGAACTCCGATTTCCTTCTGTGCCTGCTGTGATGGTCACCTCCTGCCCAGTTATCCCACACATTCCAACAATCCCTTTGGCCTGGGAACCCAGTCAATGCCTCAGAAACGTGAGTCTGTGCTCTCAAAGGTCCCTTGTGGTGGCCACTGCTCTGCTGGGGCTCCATCTCTGGTTATAAATGGCCAATCTCCTTCATATGAAATATCTCTGTGCTTTTTTGATAGACCTGCAGTGCCAAAGATTCATTTCCCAATTTTGCAGTACCTCAGTTAAAGGCATTCCTTTCTCAGTGCTGGGTCTATATTCCCATCATTTTCCATAAGAGGGATTTAAATCCTTTTTTATGTGTGCCTTGTGCTGACCAGGTTGTGCCTGGAGAAGCAGCAGGAGAAGGGTTCAACTCCCCCAGCCCCCAGTATAGAAAAACTCACTCCAGTATTGTCACCAAATCTAAGGATGGAATTTCAACACTCATCCCTCGATGCCTTGGTCCTGGTTCTGACCAATTTTTACAGTAGCTTGGAAGGGGCATGACCAGGACCTGGAGGTTGTTCTGTACCAGCTCCTGGAATTGCAGGGAGCAGGGAAAGGGACTCTTCTGGGAGAAGAGGGAAAGGGGTCCCTTTCAGTTGAGGAAGTGATTGGGTGTTGTCTATTAATGGGTGGTTTTTTTCCCAAGTGAATAGCTTCTTACACCCTTTGTCTTTAGCATTGTTCCTATTACTGTTAATTTTATTATCTCATTGCTGTTTCCAGTAAATTGTTCTTATCTCAACCTGCATCTTTATTTTTCACACTCCAATTGTCCTCTCCAGTCACCCACAGGTGGAGGGGAGAGAGAAGCAAGGGGCAGCATGGGAGCACTAAAGTGGAGAATTCCATTCCTAAACTGCCACAGCCTCCCAGGCCAAAGGTCCCAGGGGAGCTCACATGTGGCTGGTAATGGATCTTTGGAGATGAAAGGATCCAAAGTTGTGGTCTTGGCTCCTACCTGAGATATCAAACTGCTAAAAAAGTTTTGTCACCCTTGGCTTTCTGCAGCAGAGTCTCAGACATCCTGTTTCAGGGAGAAAAAAAAAAAAGAAGAAACAAAGAAGAAGAAATATTGGAGTGCTACAGCAATGGGAACAGCTTGAGCTGGGTGTCTCTGCAGAGGGACCCTGGAAAAAGAGATCCCTGAGCTTTTCTACCCTGCAGTTTGTGCACATGCTCTTCGTGCCTCCAGTGGTGATTTTTGCTCTGGGGTCTTCTAACACCTTGTTGGTCTCCTTGTCTCCACACACACAGGCCACTGATTTCTCTTACCTTGTGGAGCTGCAGCTTCCACTGATGGTTGGAGCCCCCTCATCTCCTGCTCTGTGCTTCCTGAGCACTGGCAGAGCCAGCAGAGCTTAGGAGCCCAAACCCTTCCTGATTTAGGGAAAGCATTGCCCAGCAACAGCTCAAACCTCAGTGTGTTATCAGCATTATTCTCCTACTGCATTCAAGACACAGCTCTGTATGCAGCAACAAGGAAAATGAACTCCATTCCACCAAAAGCACATCTGGGTGAGAGTTCAGAGCTTGTGACTTGAGGCTTCTGCAAATCCAGCTACTCAGACCAAGAAAGGAAAGCTAAGCAAGCAGTTACAGCACACAATGTTAGAACTCTAAGTGACCTATTCTGATGTAAAACTTGCTTCTTAAGCCAAACAACTGATATTTCTCAACCCATCCTTGGGGGACCTGAGAGTGGCCTCCACTGAATGGTTTTCCATGGGTCCCAGTTTGGAGAAACCTCAGAAGGGGTGCAGGAAGGTGCTGTGGTTTCCAGGGCAGCCTCTCCCTCCTGCTCCCAGGGCATCCCTGTGACCCAGGGAGCTACAGCCAGGGGAACATCAAACAGGCACTGCAGGCAAAGGATTTTGTGTTTCATAACACCAGAGAGCAAAGGTCAATCTGTGGAATAGCTCTGACTATGTCAGTGGGATGGGGAATGGCCAAAACAAACAAATAAACAAACAAACAAACAAAGCAGCTGGCTGAGGGCTGTTTGAGCCTCTCCCCCCACTCAGCTGCAGATCAACACAAAGATCTGCCCAGGTCTGAGCTGCCCAGTCTGGCTGCATCTGTCTCCACTGCCAGCCAAGGAATGCTGCAACACCAGGTATTTTACACAGAACCAGAATGCCCATCAGCCTCTCTCCAGCTGAATTATGTTTCCATTCCTGCCCAGAAACCACACTTGGCATTAAGATGATTAATGCAGAGACTTTGGAAATCAGCAGTGTGGCAAATTCCCCCCACAGAGCCCCTTCCCCCCTGCAGCACCTGCTGGGCCCCCACACCTCTCCTGCTTCCAGAAACTCCTCCTTCCTCTTGAGCTCCTCTCCCATCCCATTTCCCCAGCTGAATTTGGGGATGCAGCTTGCCATCCCACATGGGCTTTCACAGGAAGGATTTGGGGGAGTGGTCCCAGCCAGCAGAGCCTCTCAGGGGGCTGGTCCCAGTCCCATGGCCAAGGCTGAGCCCACCAGGGAAGCTGATGGCTTCACTGTGAAAAGGTGTGAAAACATTTCAGAAAGGGAAGAAAGCACCAGATGGGAGGACAAGGAAAGAGCAGAGTGAGAAGTGTGAGAAGAGCAGTGAGGTGGAGCAGGAGGGGCTCCATGGGACAGCAGATTTTCCCTGCAGCCCAAGGAGGACTCAGACCAGGGCAGATGTTCCCTGTGCCTGTGGAGGGGACCCTGCCATGGCAGATCCTCACACAGCATCCCACAGGGAACCACTCCAGGGCAAATGGATATTCCTGAGGAAAACACAGCCCATGAAGGACTGCAGGATTTCCTGAAGGGCTGCAGGCTGTGGGGCTCCTGTGCTGGAGCACAGGAAAGGTGAGGAGGAAGGAACAAGTGGAAGAAACCACTTGGTGCTGACCTTGACCTGCTGCCCTCAATGTCCCTTGCACCACTATTTTTTGGAGGGGACTGATTAGGGGAGTTTGGAAGAAGCAAAACTGAATCTGAGAGAGGACTGGGAAGTGAGGAGGAAACATGTTGGTGTGATGCTTGTCTTTTTGTTTCCCACTACCCAAATTTTAAGGCAATAAATTAAATTACTTTCCCCCAAACTGTGTCTGTTTTAACCTGTGACAGTAATTGGTGACTTCCCCATCTTATCCCAGCCCATGAGTTTTCTTGACCCTTTTCTCCCCCAGTTTTTTGGGGAAGTAAGCAGCTGGGTGGGAGTTCTGCTGTCAGCCAAGGCTGTCTCATCACCACAACCATGGCAGGGAGTTGGAATGAGTTTATCTTTAAGGTCCTTTCTACCCCAAACCATTCTGGGATTCTGTGCTTCCATGATCTCCCCTATGGCTTTTCCCCAGTACTGTTCTTCAATGTCTCTGCCTTGAAGGGTATTCCTGCCTTTTTTTTTGCCAAAAGATCCTCACACAGGGCACCATTTGTTGGGTTGTGGTTGTTTTCTTTAAAAAAGCCAAGCAGCTACTAGTTGCTATAAAATTGTTTATTGCAAAGGGACATCAGTCTTGAAAGGCAAAGAGCCACAAGTGTTAAAGTCTGTGATAAAGGTTTTAATTCAATCCCTGCAGTCTGATTTCTCCCTGAAGAATTCAGAGAGACCTTTGATTTACAGACTCCTACAGGTCTGAGGGAGGCCCCAGCTGCTGCCCAGCCCCTGGCTCAGAGCAGGTCCCTGCACAGGGAACATGGCAAGGTCTGGCTTTGCTGGCTAGAGGGGACTGATGGGGATATTTTGTGGTCAGGTTTTTTTATTGGCAGGAAGAAAAAGCACCTCAAACAAAAGAGTCTGAGCAGATGAATCAGGCCCAGATGCTTGAGCAGTTAAGAAGGAATTAGAGAAGGAACAAGGGAGGCTCTAAGGGGTGCAGGCAGTGTCTGATGCCAGGAGAGCAGTGCCATGTCCCATGACAGGGGCTGCAGTGTCCCCTCCTCCCCGGGCTGTCAGTCTCTCACACGGACACAGGGCTGCAGGGGAGGTAATTGCCAGCTCTAATTGCCCTTCTCTCCTGGCTGCCCTTTGAACCACGAGGGGGTGAGGGGGGCTCTCCCCCTCCCACGGCCCCACATTGCAGAGCCCAGCCAGGACTTTGTTGTCCCACTGGGTGTCCTTTGTGTCCTGCCAGGCACCATTGTCAGCCTTTGTGTCCCGTTACCAGCTGGTTCATTTTATTGATGGCTTTGTGTAGTTGAAGTGAGCTTTGAAAGTCAAAAGATGGAGCAGAGTTCCAGAGGGGCTCCAGCTGCACGTTCCTGCGTCCAGGATTAGTGGCAGTGGCTCAGGTGGCAGTGGAGGGGGTGGCCAGCAGTGCCACTTGCTGTCATTGCCCAGCCCAGGGAACCAAGAAGCAAGAGCCAGAAGCCTAAGAGGAAATATTCCATATTGGAGGCAGCCAGGACATGTTTTCAAAGGTTTCTTCAGAGCAAGTAATACAGAGGCACAATGGTTTTACTCTCCTTTTTTTTTTTTTTCATATGTCATGATCCCAAGACCATGGGATTTGGGTTTTTTGAAAACAGATTTGCCAAGGCTCTGGGAGTACCAATGGCCTGGGCCAGCTCACCTGGAGCCTCCCTTTCCTTCCCTCCTGTCCCAAGGGGCTGCACTGAACCTCCAAACCTGAGCCTTTGCTCCTTGCCTGGGATTTGCTGTAACTCTGCTGCCCCATTCCCTGGCAGTGGATTCCACTGATCCTGACCCTGGTGTGTGAATTGATGCTGGATCTGCCTCACCATGCCCAGCCCCTGGTGAAGCAGACTCTGGATTTCCCTCCCCATGAGGCTGGTGCTGCTCTGCTCTCCTGGAAACCCTGACTGGCCACGGCATCATCCCAGGCTCCCAGCCCCTGGTCCCTCAGGAACCATGGAGCCCTCTGGCTCCTTGACAAGAGTAAATTACTTTCTATAAATTCCATTTATTGAATGCATTTGCATAAAACACTTTTAAAAAATCTTTCTCAACTTGCCCGCGTGTTGAGACAAAAATTCTCTGTACTCCTGAACCTGCACTCAGAGAGCAAACAGATCTGTCCTGGATGCCACAACCTCCCTAATTATCCACAGGTCATTAACACACGGGAGAGAGTTCAGTCTTTGCACCACTGAAAATCTCCAGGCTGCCTCTGGAGCCAGGCTGGAGAGCTGGGGGTGCTCACCTGGAGAGGAGAAGGATCCAGGGAGAGCTCAGAGCCCCTTGAAGGGCCTGAAGTGGATCCAAGAGAGCTGGAGAGGGACTGGGGACAAGGGATGGAGGGACAGGACACAGGGAATGGCTTCCCACTGCCAGAGGGCAGGGCTGGATGGCATATTGGAAGGAATTCCTGGCTGTGAGGGTGGGCAGGGCTGGCACAGGGTGCCCAGAGCAGCTGTGGCTGCCCCTGGATCCCTGGCAGTGCCCAAGGCCAGGCTGGACAGAGCCTGGAGCAGCCTGGGATAGGGAAGGTGTCCCTGCCATGGCAGGGGTGGGACTGGGTGGGCTTTAAGGTCCCTTCCAACACAAACCAGTCTGGAATTCTATGATTCTATGATCAATCTCTGCAGAAAATCCCCCGTGCTGGCTTCAACAGGGGCTTCCCTCGGTCTGTGCAGCGACAGCAAAGCTGTCACCACCCCACACAGGGCTGGCACAGCTGGACCCAGCTTGGGTTCCCTCTGCTCTTTCATAGCTGCTCTGGAGCCTGCAGGGAGCTGGGTTCTCACTGAGCTGTTTCAAAGCTCTCTCATTAACTGCTTGCCAGCAGCCAGCTCTCCGATAATGGGGATCGCCTCTGGAAATTGCAGCCCCATAGCAACAAGGAGTTTAATGGCCATTATTCCTAAAGCAAGGATACAGGGCTGGTAATCCACCTCGTGCCTCCAGCAATGGCCCTTGGAAATTATGATTTCCCATTGCAGGTAAGGCAGGCAAACACACTCAATCACAAGAATGTTAAAATGACACAGCCTGGTCTGGCAGAGTAGTTTTTAACGTTTCAAAATATTGGCGTTTTAAAGTATTTTTACAATTCTTTTTCATGGAGTCAAGTGAACAGGAAACCTTTAAGTGTTTCAAAAATGGAAAGGTATTAATTTTCCTCACAAAAAAAAAAGGGAAACCTGTTTTCAAGGGCAGGGCTCACTTCACGTGGTCTGCAGCAGAGACTTTTTGTGCCCTGTGCTTGTGCTCGTCCACTTCCCAGCTAAAGAAGTTTTCCTGTGTGCCCCATTGTACAGTAATACAGAGCCCCAAAATCGCAGGCTGCTTTGGGTTGGAAGAGACCTTAAAGCTCATTTCATCTTCCCATGCCATGGGCAGGGACACCTTCCCCTATCCCAGGTGCTCCAGCCCCATCCAGCCTGGCCTTGGGCACTGCCAGGGCTGGGGCAGCCACAGCTGCTCTGGGCACCCTGTGCCCACTGCTGCTCTCCTTTCTCTGCACCCCAAACCTGGCTCCATCCTCTCTCCAGCCCTTTCAGGCAGTGGAAGGTGCAGAGAGCTCTCCCCTCATGTGTGCAGTTCTCCAGCTCTGTCCATCTTCCCCTGGGTCCACCAAGGAGCCCTGAGCTCCACTCAACCCTGCCCCCATGATCTTTTGCCACTGGCTCTCACTATTTTCTTCTCCATCAATTTAAGAAAATACACAACTTGCCACTACAGAGGCCTTTTTATGCAGTTTTGTCAACATCAAGGAAGGGGAACCAGGTGGGAGCCAGGCTCTGCTCTCAGGTAACAAGCGACAGGAATAGAGGAAATGGCCTCAAGTTGTGCCATGGGGTTGGATAGAAGGTAAAATTCCTTCTAGAAGGGTGGTCAGGCACTGGCACAGACTGCCCAGGGCAGTGGTGGAGTCACCATCCCTGCAAGGATTCAAAACCATGTGAATGTGGCATTTGGGGATGTGGTTTAGGAACAGACCTGGCAGTGCTGGGTTGATGGTTGAGCTTGGAGATCTTAGAGAGCTTTCCCAACCTTAATGATTTGAATTATGAATTAATGAATTAATGAAGTCCACGGTTTCTACCCACCCAGCAGCTCCATCCCCCCTGTGATGGCCAGCAGTGGGTTTCCTTGAGTGTCCTTGGACATGATCAAGCTTGGTAAGACACTGACATGTCCAGCCAGGATGAGTTACCACTGGAGGTGGTCTCAGATGTCCCTGTGACACGTGGTGGCATCACCTACCCCATCACTCCTTTTTCCTGCCTCCCCTCATCCTGTCCCCAGTGGGGGAGACACCAGAATGGTTTGGAGCTATGGAGTGGCCTGGGAAAAGCAGAATATCAGTTTGCTTGGGTGGAGAGAAAATGGTTAGAGAGGCTCCAGGGTGGGAGGGGGATGGGAGCCTGAGGGGAAGGTGTGCATAGAAAAGAGAAACCCTGGAGAAGGCTGAGGGCAGAGAAGATTCTGGTGGATTCATGCCTGGCTTAGGGCCAGGAAGGTTTTAGGGGTGTTCCTTTTGGATCCTATCCACTGCTTTTTTCTGTGCCAGTGGGGCTGCAAAAGATTCCTGATTTGTTTTTTGATGAAAGCAGCATTTCTCCCACAGTCATCAGGGCACTCCAAGAGCTGGAAAGGACTGAATATTATAATACATATAATAACCTCCTAATATCATTGTACATCCTCTGTACAGCAGACAGGAGTCTTGAGCTCTGTGTGTCCCTGAAGAGTCACCCAGCCCAGCCAGGCAGTGCCTGCTGGGGAGCAGTGTGACCCAGGGAGGGGGTTCAGCACAGTTGTGCCTCGTCTCAGCAGAGCTGTGTTATCCTCTGGCACATCCCAGGAGCTGGAGCTGGTGTCTGGTGCCTCCCAGCCTGCCCTCCAAACCAAGAAGACACCAGCAGGCAGTTCATGTACAGCCATTGCAGTGACTTGGATGTGCAAACCAAACCAATGCAAGAAAGAAGAATTCATTCAAGTCTTAAAAGCCCAGTTGGGAAAGCTGCAGCTCCAGTGGCAATGAGTACAGGGAAGCTTCCCCTTCCTCAGCCCACAGGGGGATGGGGGGATTTGGGCAGGGGCAGAGGAGGGAGGCACAGTGTAAAGATGGTGTTTGCACCACTTCATCAGTGGTTTGTTTTCATTTCCTTCTGTCTTCACTCAGAGTCAGGATTAAAAACACAAAGATGAATTTTCTCCTGTTCGGGGTTGGTTGTTTATTAAATCTTATCTAAAGTACAGAGAGTTCTGCAACACCTCTGGCTACCAGCTAAAAGTGAGCAAAATGGAGCTGAATCCAGCTGGTTACAAGGTCTTTTAAAGCTAAACAGTCCAATAGAGAACTAACACCTTTATTATTTATACTTTTAACCCAATAACCAAACTCCTGTGACCCTCAGTGCAGCACTAACTGTCCAACCAAAAACTGCTGCCTGAAATCATGAAGGAGGAGGAAGAAGACAGAAAGAAACACCATCCAAAATCCTCCATCTTTTTATTCTGAAAACCCCAAATTCCAAACCCTTCACCACGTGCAATCACACACTTCTATTCAACTACACAGCAGTGACTTTAACTCCATCACCCAAATCTGGAAGCCTTCTCCAAAGCCTCAAGTCATGTTCTCCAGGAGGTCAGTGCCAGAAGGCACAGAAAGCTCAGAACTCCCAGGTTTGTGGGATCCAACAGGCCGGGCTCTGGGCTGGGTCTGTGCAGCCCCTTCCCTCTGCAGGCACCCCAGCACAGCAGCACCAGCTCTGAGAGGATGCTGTGGGTGCCCTGTGTCCCCAGAGAGGTGGCCCCAGGACATGTCACCTGCAGCGTGACCCGGCTGCCGCGGGCCGGGGCAGCAGCGACCTGCTCTGCCCTGCGCCGCGCACTTTAAATAGGTCAACAGCAGGTGACTGGATGAAATTACCCTTCATTTATTGTAAGGGAGCTGCAGACGAGGCCCTTCCCCGTGGCTAACAGCAGGGATTGCCAGTGACAATGTAATGATTTTAATCCTGCAGTTTTCATTAACTCCTCACGTGCCGTGGGCCCGCGCGGGTTCAGCCCGGCCGTGAGGCAGCACCAGCCAGGCTGGGAGGATGGAGGCACTGCCCTAAACGTGCACAGGGACATGTCCCAGACACCACTGTGGGCCACAAAGCCATCACTGGGGACTTGGTTAAAGCCCAAAGCCTCTCTCTGTGCCCTCTGGGTCAGTGCAGAGCCCAGCAGCCGTGGGGGGAGCTCTGGGACAGCAGAGTGCCAGTTTAGCCCAGTGATCAAAATCTCTCCATTTCTGGAGGTAAACAGAGAACAACACTGTTCTTTGTGTGTCCCTGGGTGCAACTGGACTTTTATTTGTCAGGTAAAGGACATGACTTGATCATCAGGGTATGGGCATGGGACACAACAGGACAGCAGGAGAGGCGGGGTGGGGATTGAGTGCTGGAGAAAATGATGTCAGATCATGGGTGAGCATTTGGGCAGGGCTGTCCCACTGGGGACAAAAGCAGGCTGAGGGCTCAGAATGAGCCCAGAGCTGGTGCCAGGTGCTCAGTGAGCTGTGTGGGGCAGAGGGATGGTGAATCTCCACAGTGTGACTGAGAGAGGCTGGCTGTCTTTATCCCTGAATTCTGATGTTAAATCCACCTGCTCTTTCCCCCAGTCTCCAGCAGGCCCTTTTGAGAAGCAGGGCTGACACAGGCAGCTGCTTTTTCATCTCTGCTGTTGAGAACAAACAAGGTCCCCAGGGACTGTGCAGGGACAGTGCAGGGCAGCCCAGTTTGTACTGGAGCCAGGGCCAGAGCAGTGATGGTGTGTGAGGTGCTGGGACAGACCAGGAGTGCAGCTGGGGTGATCCACTGCCTCTGGAGCTGGGACATGCCACATGCCAATGGTTACCCCACAAAGCAGAGAGGGAAGAGGATGAAACAAGGGCAGTCCAGCCAGAGGAGCAGCTGCTGCCACCGACAAGGGGAGGCACCCTCTCCTCTCGTTCATGTTCCCACCTTCCCCACTCTTCCTTGACCCCAAGCCCAGTCCCCCCAGTATCTCCTATGCTTGTCCACCTTTCTGCAAGGGGTTTCAGCTCCCAGATCCACTCCAGGAGACCCCAGAACCTCTGAGGTGAGGGCTGAGCAACTCTGGAGCAGTGGAAGGTAAGACAAGACCTCCCCCTTGTGCTGAGATGTCACAGCAGATTTACAGCTGAAGCTCTAGACAAATGCTGCAGGTGTGAGATTATTAAAGGAATGGTCTTTTAAGTCCAGAGATGAAAATTCCTTTTGCTTCAAAAGGTAGGATGAACTTACTCATGTCCTGGAACAGCGTGGGGGAGACACTGCACCTCCTGCCTGGGCTTTTCCATTTATTGTTTCCTAGGATGTCCTTCAGAATGGAAGGTATCCTGAGGTCAGGAAGTGATTTAGTCCAACTTACAACTCAAACAAGGGTCAGGCTGCCTAAGGCTCTTTCCTGTTAGGTCTTGGAAATTCACAAAGTCTTCTGGTCCTTTGACAGCATGGTGAGATTCCTGGGATTGTCCCTTAGGGCAGGAGCTGGACTCAAAGATCCTTGTGGATCCCTCTCAACTCAGGGCATTTTATGAACTGGTTCTGTATCACTTGGGCTCTTTGGAAGGTTCCCTGAGGGAGAAGAATTGCAGGAGAGAGCCAATGACTGCTGTGTCCCATTGGTCTGACCTTCAGGGATATGAATTTATATCCCATTGCCTTGTCCAGGTGATGGCCTGAATGTCAGCAGTGGCATTCCTGGCTCCCAGCCCAGGAAGAGTTGGAACATCATTGTTCCATGTCCATCCTGCTGGAGGCACGGAGGAGAGGAGGACTCCCTGCTCCCCCCGTGGCATGGATGGGGCTGCACAGGGGGGATTTGCTTTTATATGAGGCTTTTCATGGGCCAGGATAGCCAGGGAAAGCAGCAGGCTGGGTGCCCAGAGATCCCTGTGCTGCCTGAACCACAAACACTTATCAAAAAATGGGGAAAACCTCTGAGTAGCAGTTCCACCGCAGGCTGGTCAAGCAGCATGACTGAGACCCTGGGATACTTCTCACAGCTTCCAAAATACAGCCAGGAATAACCAGCACTGATGGGCCAGCCTTGGCTCTGACTGAGCTGTTCCCTAAGCTTCAGAGAAACCTTCACTATTAATAAGTTTCTAAGGTGAGGCTGGAGAGAGCATGGAGCAACCTGGTCTAGTGGAAAGGGGAGTGGAACAAGACAAGCTTTAAGATTCTTCCAATCCAAGCCATTCTGGAATTCTATAATTAATGAAATGTTCTTGATTTATGGTAAATATGGCCCTTTCCACTTTTTTTTTTATTTAATAATTTCTCTTACATTTGCTCTCCTTGTTTATGGTAAATATGGTCAGATCAATTTCTCTTTATTTATCATTTCTCTTGAGTTTGCTCTGCCTGTGGCATATGGGAAAGAAACAAGCCTGAACTCAGGGTGGCTGAGTGCTGAGATGTGAAGATCAATTCCTGATGTCCCAGAGCAGTGCTGGCTCCTCTGGAACCTGTCACAAAGTGCCACTGACCACACTGGGCTATCCTGGCACTCACAGCCTTGACAGGGTCATACCCTCTGCCCTAAGCCAGTAAAGGTGTTGATTCCATGTCCAAACCCTCAGGGAACAGCACACAGAGTGCTTGTGAGACTCCTACTGATTCCTTATGCTTCCCCTGTCTAACAGGGAAAGTGTAACTCCAACCTGTCCACACCAAGTTGTTCATTGTTTGCACATATTAAAAATATCAAAAATACAGAAAACTGAGTACAGAGTAAAGAGGAGCCCAGCCATGGGCTAATGCTCAGCCATGGAGGACAGACCTTCCCAGCTTACAGCACTTAGAGCTGGGGCTTCCACAGAGTCTGGCTGGGGGTCTTTGATTCACAGCCTGGCTTGGGAAGTAACTTTAAACATCATCAAATCATAAAGTCAGAGTGGTTTGGTTTGGGAGGGCTCTTACAGCATCCCACCCCCTGCCCAGGGCAGAGACACCTTCCACTACCTCAGGTTGCTCCAATGCCCATCCAGTCTGGCCTTGGACACTGCCAAGGTTTGGAAATAATATCCTGGAAAACTACAGATGAAAGAAGTTGAACAATGGGTTTAAATGGAAGCCGTGCAGTTCTGAACAAAACCAGTACAGGGGAAGGGGAGGTGAAGGAATAGGACCCTTTAATTTAAAAATTGCTGATACATGTGACCCACCGTCATCCAGAAATAGCTGTACCTGGATCATATATCTGGGCAACCTGATCTAGTGGTTGGCATCCCTGCTCATGCAGTGGGCTTGGAGGAAGGGTTCTTTCCAGCCCAGAGCAGTCTGTGATTGCAGAACAGACAATGCAATGGGGCTGGATCTGGACTCCACTTCAAGGCACTTAGAGGCTACATCGATATCTCAGGGTGGGGCAGGAACAGGGAGGATTGTGGCTCTTGATTTGGGAACTCACAGGCATTTCCAAAAATGGGGCAGACTTAAAATAAATTTGGTCCAAACCACGTGTGAGCCACCAGGAGAGCCTGGCTGACACCTTGTCATGGTTTGAAAGACAGGTGTCTGCTGAGAAAGGCAGGAGCTTCTCTTTGAAATGGACAATGTAAACCCCCTCCCTCCAAATTATTATAATTTTGAAATCAAGGAGCTCTCAGGCAAAGATATGGGAATTAGGAATAACAGTTCTTTACTAGGGAAATTAAAATAGAAATACAGCACTACAAAGAAACAAACCCCAAACCCTGACACAGTCAGAGTACAACCTGACACCCGTCAGGCAGGGTGTTGGCAGCAGTCCCATTCCATGGTGGCTGCATCCTCCTGCAGTGACAGATGTGGCTCAGTTGGAGCAGTGCTCCTGTACAAGGTGCAGTTTCCCTCTGGAGCTCCAGTGATGATGTAGAAGGGTCTGGTTTTCCTCTGAAATCCAATGGAAAAGGCTGCTCTGGTGTTCCAAATCTCTGTTTTTATCTTGGTAGGAAATGTTTGGCTCCTCCTCCTGGGTGGAGTATCTCCCAATGGGATGATGGAATTTTATCAGTCACACAGTGGGAATCAATTGCCCATTAACAGGAGAGACCTCCTGGAGGAAGGATGGGTTGTGCAAAAGATAAAGAACACTGCCCCACCTGGTTTAACACATGGCCCATTAACAGAGAATATCTCCCATGAACATAAGGATCACTGCCCCACCTGGTTTAACACATGGTGATAGAATACAAACTTTGGGCACATCCTGTATTGCAACCTAAGACACACCTTCCCTTGTCACCCACGAGCAGCCTCGTGTGCCAGGTGACACCCCAGGACTGGGGTTCATGCCTGTGCTGTCCAAAGCATAAAGTCTTCCCAATAACATTTGAGGGGGATTGGGATTTTTGGGCTCACTGGGATTTTTGAGGATGATTGTCCATTGGCTTGTGGCAGAGGAACAGTGTTGGATTAAAGCTTTGAGACCTGGAGAATATACCTTCAAACCACACACTCCATAAGCTCAAGTGCAGCTTGCCTAGGGAAATACTCCAATTCACAAATTTATGGGGTCTTGTTGGAGGGACTTGAGCATGTCTCTGCTGCAACCTCCAGCTCAAAGCAGGGTCAGATAAGAGGTCAGAAAGGACTTCTCAGGGCTTTTTCCAGTTCTGCCTCAAAAACCTCCAAGGACAGAGACTCCACAATCTCTCTGAACAACCTCTTCTGACATTTGATTCTACACATAAACGCAGCTGCACATTATTCCTTTATTTGTGGAGTTCCTAAATGTGTGACAGCATATTTATTAAAAATATAGTCTTAAAAGAATAAAATACATATATAAAAATATATGTATATGGGGCTATATAAAAATATAGCCCTAAAAATGTGCTCATTATTTTATAGAACCACAGAATTATTAAGGTTTGAAAAGACCTCCAAGATTGTCAAGTCCAACATTTGACTGCAACTATAAATTTCTGCCCTGTGCTACTTCCAGTCCCTTTTTCTGTCCTAATAGACAAAATTCTGCAGGTGAGGAGCACAGTAGGTGAGGATGGGATGGTGGAAAGAATTGGGAAGTTGTTCAAATGTTCTTCAAAGCTGGATGTTGGTACTGACAGACACTGCCCAAAAAATGTGTCTTGGTGGATTTGATTTATTGGTAAATGAGTAACTTAATACATTTTAATACTCTGCTTTCCAGAACAATTCAGACAAAGATGTTTCAACAAAGCAGAAGGAATAAATAATATTCCCTACAAAATACCCGAAAAACTCACAATAAATTGCTATTTTCCTCTGGAAGAAAGAGAAATAATTTAGTGCTACTGTTTGGATGTCAGCAAGGACCACTGGTCTCTGGAGATAAGGATGAAGCCCATAACGAGGTACACTCATAAATGTTTTATTCTGACAGAATTTTTTAAAAAAGTGATCTGAATAGAAAACCAAAGAATACAAAACTATGAGCATTTCTTTGTGTGGGTGTGAGGAATGATGCTGGCAGAGAGAAGAGGTAAATCCTTAAATACAGGGAAGTCTAAAGTATGAGAAAACATGAGTGTGAGACTGCAAACACAGACACTTCTGAGCAGGGCTTGGAGAAGCCAAAATGCAGATTTCTGTTCACTCAGAGGTAAAATCATTGGAGGAAGAAGGATGATGGCCAGCAAATTGAACTGCAGGTGTCAGTCCCTGCCTTGTTCCTGTCCAGCTTTCCCATGTGTCCCTGGACAGAGGGAGGAGATTCTGGTAGTGCAGGAGGGAGGAAAGGACAGCAGGAAAACTGCCCCAGGGCAGCCAACCCCATCCAGGCTGTGGGTCCTGCCAGGAGGGACCACAACACTTCCCCTGTCCCCATCCTATCAGTCCCTCCTCAGTCCCTCCAGCACACAGACACTGGGAACGTGCCAAGGGACTGATGGTATGTGCTGATTTGCAGATGAATTTGCATGAATTTGCATACATCTCCCTCTCAGTTTGCATTCATTCCCTGCGATGCCTTTAAGAACAAGTAAAACATTGTCTGCTCTGAATGAATCAAATTTTCTACTTTAGTTGTTTTTCTGGGGTTTTTTTGTTTGACTTTTTTTTTTTTTTTTTTGCAGATACACAAATGTGAAAAATTCAGCTACTGGTTAATTTATTTTCTTCCATTTCTATTGCTTTTCCCACCTCCCTTCCACCCTCAGCTACCATAGTGATCTATTATTCTTTTTTTTACATTACATGAAAATTGTTATCATAAATTATTCCCTCAGTTGTGCACAAAGCAGGCAATATCCCAAACTGTAGCACTGACTGTCCAATTTGCACAACACTGATGGTTCACAGACTGATCCTGATATGCTCCACTTTTCCTTTCCTGGAGGAACAGGTCTCAATACTGACATCTGCTTGGTGAGAAGTTTTATTTTATATAATTCCATGCAATTAAATCTTGAGGAACAATTATCCTGATAGCTCTTTGCTGTGCAGATGAAGGAGTTGAGTGGAAGGCCATGCAGTGGGAATGCTCATTCTGCAGGGAGCTCTGTGACTCTGGGGAACAGCAGATACTCTGGGACCTGATGGAGTGAGAGCTGATGCTTTGTTGGCTTTTTTTCCCCCAAGATCCCACCTGGAGCCTTGTTGTCTCTTTGGTGACATTCTCTAAGTGCCCTCCAACAATTTGTGGGCTGTGATCTCCAGCCCCTCAGCATCATCTTGGTGTGACAGCACAAATCAACTCCTTCCAGCTGTGCTGGGGTGAGTGTCAGAGCCCTGAGCCCTCAGCCATCCCCTGAGCCCTCAGAGAGCCCTGCCACATCTCCTGTTGTTTGTGCCACACTCTCTTGCTCTGGTGGAGCAGGGGGTTTGGGGGCTGGACAGGAACAGGGGAGCCCAGCACTGGTAACTCCTCCCTTCTGGCCCCAGTCCCCGTGCAGCCCAGTTTGTGGTTTCCCTGATTTGCCATGAGAGTGCACTGTTGACTCGTGTTCATCTGTCCTCCTGGTCCTTCCAGGCTGAGCCATCACTTCCCAGGCTGAGCTGGTGACCAGCTGGTGACCCCGGCCCGGGGCAGTGGCAGAGGTCTGGCCCAGATCTGAAGTTTGTTGAGGTTCTCCTGGGCTAAAGCTCTGCCATTCCCATGGCAGCTGCTTCCTCGTCTCTGGGGTTGCCTACAGACAGAATGAGGCTGAATTGTCACCAGGAGAGCACATGGAGATACTGAACTACCCTGGCCACTGCTTAGCCCTGGGATACTCAGATTGTCACCTGGGATGCTCAGATTGTCACCTGGGATGCTCAGATTGTCACCTGAAGCTCATCAAACCCCACTGTGACTGTACCCACTGCCCTTCCTTAGGGATTGTCCATTGCCACAGCCTTTAACCCAAGGTTTTTCACTGTATTAACTCAGGCTGTGTCAGGGAGGTTTAGGTTGGATATCAGGGAAGGTTCTTCCCCCAGAGAGTGCTGGCACTGCTCAGGCTCCCCAGGGAATGGGCACAGCCCCGAGGCTGCCAGAGCTCCAGGAGGGTTTGGACACTCCCAGGGATTCCCAGGGTGGGATTGTTGAGGTGTCTGTGCAGGGCCAGGAGTGGGACTGGATGGTCCTGGTGGGCCTTTCCAGCTCAGGACATTCCATGATTATATATTCCATGATTCCATGTCTTTCCTGAAATTAGTCTTCTGTTCCACCACCTTCAAGTTACCTCCAGCTCCTTCCATTCCTCTGCTTCCCTTCCACTTAACTGAGTCCCCACCAGTGTGGATGCATTTCCTGGCTGGAGTCTGACCCTTCCCCTCCTGGGATCACTGCTCCATGGTCTGTGCCTGGGCTCCCTGCCCCCTCCTGCGCTTTGGGATCCTTTGAGCTGCAGGGGATGGGTTTGCTAAGCACTCCCCATGCCCTTCCCTGCTGGGTGAGGAGTCAGGACTGGGGGAATGTTTTATTTGAGAGGCTGGAATGCATTCCTGTGGATCTGTTCTCTCTAGTGAGGCATTATCCCCCTTGTTCACCATCTCAGGACATCCTTACCCTGGTTTATGTACAGCAGGGAAAAGGCAGGAGCCTTTCCAAGCACTTGTGCATAGCTTGTTCATGACAAGTATGAGAGGGAAAATCTCCTTCAGTGACCAGGACAGAGCTGTTTAGAGTCAGTGGGGCAGAGATGGGGATGTTCTCTCATTTCCCCCCTTATATACCATTGTTGCCATGCCAGGAGTTTGTCTTTTCCTGGTTTTTTAAGTCACAGGGGAAATACTTCATTATTTGTAGCTCACTATTCATTGTTAAACCACAAATCTAAACAAGCACCTGAGTTGTGTAATCAAACTCCTGAGGAAAACCTGAAGATTGCTCCAAACTTGGCACATAAATAAATGCCAGCAGGAAGAGGTGAGGCCGTCTGAGCCAAGATTTCCTTCTGAGCCAGGCACAGGCAGTTCTGAGCAAGGACTCACCTGGGGAGCTCAGGTTCCACTGCCACAGAGGGAGGATGGACTGGGGAGGATCCTGTTGTTAACTACTCAAGTTTTAGCTACAAACAATATATAACAGATGTTTAGAGTTAGTTTGTCAAGCTGTATCTTTTAATTAACAATTTGCTCTGCTGTTTTTAAAACTCTAGCAGGGCAAACTGTAAATATGATCTCTAGCCAAGAAAAAAAAAATCCTACTCACTCCTCAAAATCCATTCCTTTTGCTTCTCTGGAATCAGACATTTGGGATTTGGCCTTTTTTCCTGTTTCACCTGCAGATTGGCTCAGGTTTGCAGTAGTTTGCTGTTTTTCCTTGTGCATCTCGCAGCAGGCAGTGCAGCAAGAAGGGTTAAACAAGCCTGGGAGTGTGCAGGGGACGTGCTTGACTTTCATTACTGGTTATGGCATATAAGACAGAGAACCCAGCATGTCCTCTTTAAAGGAAAATTGTGTTCCTCTGCCTGCTTTAAGTGTGTCAGCAAAGCAGTTGTGAAGGATGCAATTTACTGAGTCTTTCAAAAGCCTTTGTCAAAGTTCCTCCTGAAAGTCACAGAGAACCAAAAGCATCTCACAAAACTCTGGTGTATGACAAAGTCCAGCCAGGCAGGGGCTGAACAGGGATCTCCATGGTGTGGTCTGGGGGCTCACAGGTGAGTCAAGAAAATGAGAGGCTCCTCTTCAAATTAAATGTTTCCTTCTGGGGTTATCCAGCCTGGAGCCAAGGAGGCTCAGGGGGATCTTCTGGGTCTCCCCAAGGCAGGAGGGAGCAGCTGGGGCTGGGGGTTGGTTGGGCTCTGTTCCCAGGGAACAAGAGGAGATGGTTGGGTATTAAAGAAAAGCCTTTCTGAGCACTGAAAGGGTGCTCAGGCACTGGCACAGGCTGGAGTCACCATCCCTGGAAGGGCTCCAAAAAGCAGCAGAACCTTTGTGCTGTGGTTGGGTTTAGTGGGAGTTAATTCATCTGAAGGTTGGATGATGATTTTGGAGGACTTTTCCAACCTTGGTAATTCCCTGATTCTATGGGATCCAGCACCCTCTGTGATTTCCATCCTGCCTGGGCTCACAGAACTGTGTGGGTTGGCTCCAGGTAAGCACAGCTGGCTCCAGGCACCTGAGGGACAGCAGAAGAGAAAAGTGTTTCCAGCAGAAACCTGTCCCCAAACACCAGGTGTCTGTGCCATTTCTCACCCTGTTACCCCAACAAACACCCCAGAGGCCCCAAACAAGGAAACACAGGCAGCAGAAATCAATCTCACTTAAGGCTTACTGAGGGTGGGGCAAGAAAAAGTCTAAACCAAAAGATCACACTGCAATAAATGTTGACTTCTGGGTCAAAACTGCTGCCCAAAGAGCTCTTATCCTCCACAATCATGAGCACCCAGGGAGGGATTGTGATGACACACCCTTTCTGTGCTGCACTTGGAGAGGTGTCAGCTGCTGTGTCCTTACAATCCCTACCTGCTCTGCATTGGTGTGGAAAATGGATTTTGGATAACAATTTATTGCAGTGTGCTCCACCCCTGCACCACAACCCGGTGTTTGGATGCAGGGGGGCAGGATCAGCTTCCCTGGAAATTTAAATTAAATTAAATCAAACCCTTTTCTGCTTCCTGGCAGTGTCTCACAGTTTTGATACTCTCACCACATTCACTCCAGACTCTTCCCTTGTGGGACAGAACCTTTCTCCTGCATTCCTGCAGAACTTCCTCAGGGCTACTCTGCGTGGCTGAATGGAGAGATTTCCTGCACAGAGCTCTGTCCCTCTTCCCTGAACCACGGGGTGCCTGTCCCAGCTTGCAGGTGAATCTCAGATGTATTTCTGCAGCTGTTTTCTGTGCAAAGTGAGGGGTGAGCAGCCCCAGGGGCAAGGAAAAGGCCTGGCTCTGGTCTGCAGGTCCCTGGCAGCACAGGGGGGAAGACTCAGAAAAAAAATAATTCCCGATTCCAAACTCCTATTTGTCTTTTTCTGCAGACAGAAAGGGTCTTATGGGAGAGATGGGAGACAAGGGCTTGGGGAGAAGGGAGAGAGACAGAGGGCTTGGGAATGAGGGAAACTCTGCCAAGAATGGGTGTCTGCAGGCAGCAGGGAGGGACAAGTCGAGACCTGAGGATGACACATCATTTTCTGTGATAAGTTGGCAGGTTGTGAAGGGGCCAAAGGCTGCAAGTCCCAGACCTGGAGGTGTTTCACTGTGCTTCCCAAAGCTCCCTGGGGAGCTGGGTCTGCTCACCCCAGGCCAGCAGGGCTTTGTGTGTGCCCTCAGCACAGGGTCCATCACTGCTGCAAACCTGAACTGGGATCCCAGGATTGCCTGGTGATGAAGTGTGGCCATGGAGATTCATATAATCCTCCCTCTGCACCCTCAAGCACATAATTTTGGGCACCTGAACTCTCCTTCCTGCAAGACCCTGCATGTTCTGCTTTGTTTCACTTGTGCAAAAAGGGCAAGGGAGCTGCTGGGGGTAGGAGATTCAGCAGTGCTGTGATTAAATTACTCAAATCCAGCTTTGATTCCTGCTCTGCTGTGCCTTCCTTCCTCCCCTCAGGGTCAGGAGTGAATGGGATTCAGGGACAGGCTGTGGCATCCCACCCAAATATCCTGTGCAGAGGTTCCAGCTGTGCCTTGTCTCCTCCAGAGAGCAAATGTGTGTGTCCCACAGGTGGAGCTGGGCACAGAGCAGCCAAGGCCTCCCCACAGCAGGCATCACCAAGAGGCATTCCTGGGTGAGCTCAGTGACTCTGGCAAGAGACAGCCCAGGAAGAGCTGATGGGGAAAACTTCACCAGAGCAGTGCTGATGGAAGGAGCTCACAGAATCCATGGCATGACAGAGTGCTCTGGGTGGGAAAGGACCTTAAAGCCCATCTCATCCCACCCCTGCTATGGACAGGGACATCTTCCACTATCCCAGGCTGCTCCCAGCTCTGTCCAGCCTGGCCTTGGACACTTCCAGGGATCCAGGGGCAGCCACAGCTGCTCTGGGCACCCTGTGCCAGGGTCTCCTCACCCTCTCTCACAGCCAGGAATTCCTTCCTAATATCCCACCTAACCCTGCCCTCTGTCCATTTGAAATCATTCCCTGTGTCTGTCCCTCCATCCCTTGTCCCCAGTCCCTCTCCATCTCTCTTGGAGCCCCTTTAGGCTCTGGAAGGGGCTCTGAGCTCTCCCTGGAACTTCTCCAGGCCCAGCTCTCCCACCCTTTCCCCATAGGAGAGACAGAGATGTTCCAGCTCTCACCTCATGTCCCCTTCCCTCTCTGGACTTACTCCTCAGCCAAAGAATAACCCCAGGGGCTGGAACAAGGAGCACAGTGCTCTCTGGAGAGAGCTGAACCTCAGTTATCCCACTGATGTCACTAAATCCTCCCACAGTGGTGAGAGGGGGCTGGAGGACATAGCCAGAGGGGGTCAGTAATGCCAGTCTGGCTGCACCCTGGGAATGTCACCTTGAATGCTCCCTACCCTGGCACAGCTGTGGCTGCCCCTGGATCCCTGGCAGTGCCCAAGGCCAGGCTGGAAAGGGCTTGGAGCAGCCTGGGACAGTGCAAAGTGTCCCTATCCATGGCAGGGTACTGGAATGAGATTAACCTTGAAGTTCCTTCCAACCCAAACCAGTCTGGAATTCTGTCATTTTATGATTCTGTGCCTCAACCCCAAATTCCCATTTTTTTCCCATGCTGGGTGATTTTTGACACACAGTGATGTTTGACCAGGGTTGGTCACCAGCTGCTGACCCAGTTTAATGAGAACCAACCCTGGCTTTTGTCTGTGCTGAGCTTCACTCCTGGAGTGGGAAAACACTGATCTGTCACAGGATGCTTTCACCTGGGCTTGAGGCATCTGGGAACTGCATTTTCAGGACAGGGCAGAGCACTCTGATAAAGGCCACCTCAACCTTTCCCACTGACTCAGATGCTCCTCATTGTGAAACACTTCCCTCTTTCCCAACACTGCAGTCCCAGCCAAAAGGATCATGCAAGAGCCAGGGAAAACACAGAGGAAAAAACAGGGTGTAAAAAGTTTGTCTAAACAAGTTCCCATCACAAATCCTGATCCTTAGTTCAGCAGCAGTGAAAAATAAAAGTTCCCATTTCCTCCAGAGGTGAGATGATGGTGAGCCATCCTACTGCCCCAACCACCGTGAGACCAAGGGAGAACAAATCCCTTGAGAACGGGGAGAACAGTCAACAGATCAAAATTCATCTGTTCCCAAAGACCAGGAGGCTCAGAACAATGACCTGCAATTGGGAACAGGTAAATATCTCACCCAGCCATCAGTGCTGCCAGCCAGGGCTCAGCACCAGGGAACTGGGGAGACAAATAATTCCTGTTTACAGCAATAAAGAGATCGGTGCTGAGTAGGGAACTGCATCCATTCACACCTGGGCTTACCCAAATGCCCCACTAGGGCCGGCTGATTGCTCGTGTACAGGCCATTTGTTTCCCAGGCAGCCCAGGAAAGCTGCTCAGAAACATTTTGGTGTGCTCTCAATTACTTTTGGAGTCAATCGATGAGGGCTTTGGGTCAGCTGGGAATCTGGGGAAATTTTAACAGCACCACTAATGGCAGCAGAGGGGCTGGAGCTCTGTGAGTGCTGCTGCTCCTCCTGACTTTCTGGTCATTGTCCAGCTGCATTGTGTTTGCACAGAACTTCAGAATCCCCTGCCTCGTGTGCAGGCCCTTTAAACCTCTGTTTAACCCTGAATATTCCCTCAGACCCCACTGTGTTTCTTGAATCGAGTCCCTCCCACCCCTTCCTGCCTCGCACAAATTCCAATATTCATCACAGAGCTCAGAAGTGCCTTATGGCTTAATAAAATCTGTCTCAGTCAAGGGAAAAGATTTAGACAGGAATCAGCTCACTCAGCAGAGGAAACTGTTCTCCTAACAAACTCATCAAGCCATTTCCCATAGGAAACCAGTTCCAAAGGCACGTTGGCAAGCAGCAGCCTAAGACAAAAGGAGATCAATTTGCTGGATAAATTGCATGCTGCTGACAAGAGGTGACATAATAGTGGGTTTTCTTCTTGTGACAGGTGAATTTCACCCTGGCACAGGGTGCCCAGGGCACCTTAGAGCATACAAAATCATTTGTTGAGGAAATAAAGTTTTGTGCTGGCTTAACAAATGCTAGACAATGTGGGAAAGGGGGAGGATTTGCTGTTGGATGCCTCAGAGCTGTGAGGAGTTAATTTATTTATAAACACCCCCTCTACAAGGGGCTCAGTGAAGATGTGGAAGGTGCCTCACAAATAATTGACAGAGCCTGGAGCTGCCCAGCACACCCCAGTGCTGCTGAGGGCTGGGGTGAGGGCTGGGAACCTGTGGTCCTGTGGGAGCTGTGACAGCTGAGAAGCAGAGATTTTGCCAGCACAGGGTTTCAACCCATGTCCTTTGGTCGTTTGTAAATTGGTAATCAATATTAATGTTTACTGGAGCTTTTTGTGAGTGCAGAGGCTGCTGAGCCATCAGAACACCCTGGGGTCTTCTCATGGCACAGTCCTGGCTCTGCTTGGCTGGTCCTTCCCAGAACTGATCTCAGGAAAACGTTGCACTTGGCACTGATCATTTATTTAGTTTTACTTTTACAAGGAGTTGCCCAGAGAAGCTGTGGCTGCTTCCTGAAAATCCATCCCTAGAAGTGTCCCAGACAAGGCTGGACAGGGCTTGGAGCATCCTGGGATAGTGGAAGGTGTCCCTGTCCATCCCTGGATGGGTTTAAGGTTCCTTCCTACCCAAACCATTCTATGTTTTCATGAATACGTTATTTCTAGCCTTGCTGTCTGTCACATAATCAAACTGTAAGTTGAAGTCACTGCTCGAGGCACCACAGAAATTCTGTGTAAGTACCTGAAAATCAGGCACTTATCTCAACAAATTTCCCCTGTGGCTCCCTGCTCGTGCTCTGCCAGGGAAATCTTCTATCCTTTGTGTTTCCCTGACACATTTTCATGCAAAGCCCCTGCTACTCCAGCTCTTCCCCTGGAGACAGACCTGCAGCTCGGGGAACTTTCATCCCCGAAGGACTGAGCAGGGGTTTTTAGTGGGGAGCTGTGCCCTGCAGCCCTGATCCTCAGTGCTGCTGCTCTGTCCCTGCTGCCAGAACTGCCAGCGCTGCTGGCACAGGCTCCAGCCCCTGCCTGAGTGGCACTTCAGTCACCAAGTCCCCAACAAAGGCAGGGTCACACATGGTCACTGTAATTAAGGTCTTTATTTTCCAACACGTTTCCCTGTCAGCCATGCTCCTGAACTTTTGAACTTCCCTGTCACTGGGCTGGGGCTCCTGGGGATGCCTTGCTGCCACGGTTTTGTCCCACTGTTGTTCCCACTTATCCCCATCACCTTGGTGCTAATGGATACCCAAACCCCACAGCTGATGGCTTTGGGCAGTGAGGTGGAAGCTCTGATCCTGGTGTCACACACTGACCCCTGGAGCTGTGATTTTATATTCCTGGGATTACCCTCAGCTCTGTATGACACAGGCCCAGTCTAACCCTGCATCCCTGGGATTAAAGCCCCTGCTCACAGCTCAGAGCTGCACCTGGGCACACCTGGTGTTCCCATTCTGTTCCCCTGACCAATGACAAGGACTTGGCACTTTGCACTGAATAGGTTGTCCAGGGAGGTTGTGGAATCCCTGTCCTTGGAGATAATCAAGTCATCTGGAAATGGTCCTGTGCAACTAGGCAGCCCTTCTTTAGCAGGGGTGTCCTGGTTTGTAGGACAGATGTCTGCTGAGAAAGGCAGGAGCATTCCTTTGAAATGGACAATGTGAACCCTCTCCCTCCAAATTATTATAATTTTGAAATCAAGGGGCTCTCAGGCAAAGCTATGGGAATTAGGAATAACAGTTCTTTTCTAGGGAAATTAAAATAGAAATACAGCACTACAAAGAAACAAACTCCAAACCCTGACACAGTCAGAGTACAACCTGACACCCCGTCAGGCAGGGTGTTGGCAGCAGTCCCATTCCATGGTGGCTGCATCCTCCTGCAGTGACAGATGTGGCTCAGTTGGAGCAGTGCTCCTGTACAAGGTGCAGTTTCCCTCTAAAGGTCCAGTGATGATGAAGAAGGGTCTGGTTTTCCTCTGGAATCCAGTGGAGAAAGGGGCTTTGGTGTTCCAAATCTCAGTTTTTATCTTGGTAGGAAATGTTTGGCTCCTCCCCCTGGCTGGAGCAACTCCCAGTGGGATGATGTAATTTTATCAGTGCCACAGTGGGACTCAATGGCCATTAACAGGAGAGATCTCCTGGAGGGAGGATGGGTTGTGGAAAAGAAAAAGATGACTGCCCCACCTGGTTTTAACAGCTGGCCCATTAACAGAGGATATCCCCACAGAGATCAGGATCACTCCCCTACCTGGATTAACAGCTGGTGATAGAATACATACCTTGGTCACATCCTGCATTGCAACCTCAGACAAGGGACATTGGACTAAATGACCTCCAGTGATCCCAATAACATCCAGAGATTGCTCCCTGCCCCAATGAGTCTGAGATTATGTGATTTTTCTGCTGTTTCACACTTGGCTAATTCAGCTGCAGAACTCAACACCACAGGGTGTCTTGGTGCTGCAAGTTTCCTAAGGTTCAAAACACCATTAGGTAAAAATAATATATAAATAAATAATAATAAACTTATAATAATATATAATTAATATTAAATTAGTATAATTAATTTATGATAATAAATTTATAAAAATACATTTATAAATTATATATATAATAAAGAATATAAAGTGATAAAATAATAAATACCACCTATTTTTTTAAAATATGCATAAGCTGCAGTTGCTAAGAGGAGGTTTAAAGAATAGTTTTATTCTGTTCTTGCGTCCTGCCCAAGGCCTCCACTCCTGGTTTGGTAGGAGTTGTGTGGCCATCTGGAGATGCAGGGTAGGAAGTTGTGTCTACACAAACCACTCATCTGAAAATTGGACTTCTCAGGGAATACTAGAAATAAAACATCTTCTTCCAAACCAACAATTCAGCTGCAGCAGAGTGAGCTGAAGCCCAGGCTCTGTTGAGATTTCCCAGCTCTCCACTCCTTCCCTGGGGGATTTTCTGGACACTTTGTTCTGTGACCTGCAGCGTTGGGTTTAGTGCTGGCCAAATCCCCAGGGTACCCACCAGAATTATTTACTCATTATTTACTGCCAGAGCAGGCACTGCAGCCCAGCCCAGCCGGTTCCTCTCCAGGAATCCCACCCTGCTGCCTGCCCAGGATGCAGGAGAGGGGAGGTGCCTGCAGCAGCTCCCTGCTCTTCTCACCATCCTCTAACCCAGGATGGAGCCCTGGGACTGCACAGCAAAGCCACGATTGGAGCTGGCACCTCCTGGCATTCCAGCACAGTCCTGGCTCTGGTGTGACAAGTCCTGCTCCCCCTTTCATCAGGACATTCCTGGGTCAGGGCTGTTTCTCCCTGCTCAGGTTTTCAAAGCCTCCACATCAAAGTCAGCCCGTGGGTTCCTCAGTTTCTTTCATATATCCCACAATGGTCTTGTTAAATCATAGAAACCTTTGCAGCTTTTCTCCTTTCTTTCCTTTCTTTCTCTATTATTATTTTTTAAATAATCTTTTCATTTAGGGGGAATTGATAAGGAAAAGTGGTTGTTGGGGGAAGGAAATTTCTTCCATAGCATTTCTTTAAGAGTTGTGCTTATCAAAGCACTGGAAAAGAAGCAGCAAGGAAAATGCAAGCAGATGGATGAAATGCTTTCCTTTTATATGTTTTTTTTTCATGTAGCTTTGGAGATGTGCCTTTGATTTTCTCATTCTTCTCCTGTTTGCCCCCAGCTTGAATCTACAAATTTCAGCTGGGGAACTGGCCAGAATCACCCCACTGACCCATGGAATATATCTTTCTTTCTCTTTTTTTTTTTTTTTTTTTTTTTTTTTTTTGCCTTAAACTCCCATGTTACAGGATCAGAGAAAACTGTTGAACCCCAAATTCCCATGTTTGTGCCGGGTCCCTTGAGCCCACAGGAACATGATGCAGTCCCAAGAAGGCCAAATAATCCAGGGGCTCACACTTCTGGTGTGAAAGGTGTGAGTAATTTGGGTTAATTGGGGCACACTGGGTTCTGTTAAGTCTTCTGGGTGTCTGTCAATAAATCCTGCCAGCTCCCACTCACCCATGACAACCCTGCCCAAATTCTCCAGGGTCCCACCTGCTTCCAGGCAGATCTCTTTGGAATTTGCCATCATTTTTTAAACTTTCTCAGAATTTTTCTCCCTCCTGACATGAAAGTGGAGGATTTCTCTAGGTTGTTACTCTCCCTGCATCTTCCACCACCTCAAGTTTTCAGTGTAAACTTGGTCTGTGAATCCATCTCTATCTTTTCTTGCACCACTACCATCCAATTGCTTAAAACATCTCATCTCAAGGCAGTCTGAGTCCCCCAGAATAATTACAGCCCTTCAGATCATTATTTGGCTTCTGGGTGATGTCCTCCAGTCCTCTCCCCTGAGTGTCAGTCCTGTCTGGTGACATCTCCTGGGTGGGGGATGCTCTGGGAATGCTGCTGGGCTGGACAGGTCTCCTCACCTGCACCACTGCAGGTCACAGAAAGAGATTGATGTGCAGCAAAGACCCCCAAAGGGCAGCACAGCCCAGCTGTGTCAGCAAGAGCACAGCTGGAGGGATGGTGTTCCCACTGCACAGCATTCCTGGGGCTGCCTCTGGGGAATTCTGGGCGGTCTGAGGACACTCTGGGGAGGCCAGGAAAGCTTGCAAAGTCCAGTGGAGGGTCACAGAAACATCCCAAAGTGCTGAGTGTGTGGTGAGGGAGGTCTGTGGCAAAGGTTTGATAGAAAAAAAAAAAAAAATCTCTGGCCCTGGGAAGTTCCAAAACTCGATTGGACAAGGTAATGAGAAATCACAGAATCAGAAAAAGGCTTGGACTGGAAGGGACCTGAAAGATGATGCAGTTCCAGCCCACTTGCCATGGCCCTCCCTAAATGAAGGCTGCTTCAAGCTCTGTCCAACCTGGCCTTGGACACTTCCAGGGATGGGGCAACCACAGCTTCTCTGGGAAACATGTTTTGACTTTGAAATTAGCCCTGGGGACAGATCAGGATGTTAGAGGTCCCTGGAGGGTTTTTCCACCTTTCTGTGATTCCAAGAAAGTCAAATCCAAGGTTTGGGGCACACTGCACTCCTCAGCCCCTGCAGATGCACGTTCTCAGCTCTTGCTCACAGCTGGCTCACCCCATCTGTCACCCTGCTGCAGGTGTGACCCAGCAGTGCTGCAGAGCTGCTGTTTCATTGCAGGTGTACAGCCCCAGGCTGGCAGGAGTGCAGGGATTGCACCAGCCCTGGTCATTTCTCATACAAGCTCAGCCAGAGGAAGGCACCAGGTGATCACCCTCTGGGAACAAGATTCCTTATTTCCTACAAGATGTTTGCATTCCTCTCCTGAGCTCTCCCAGCGCTCCTGCCAGGGTTCCTGTGCCAGCAGGAATTGCCATATTGTGCAGGGACATCCCTGGTTCTGCCTACACACCACACCTTTCCCTGACCCTGTTTTCCCACCTAATAAGAGAAGCCATGCTGGGAAGAACATCCACGTCTTCCTCTGTTTTAAATAGATTTGGAGATGTGCCTTTGATTTTCTCATTCTTCTCCTATTTGCCCCCAGTTTGAATCTACAAATTTCAGCTGGGGAACTGGCCAGAATCACCCCACTGACCCATGGAATATCCCTTTCATTTTTCTTGCCTTAAACTCCCATATTACAGGATCAGGGAATGCTGTTGAACCCCAAATTCCCATTTTTGTGCTGGGCCCCTTGAACCCACAGGAACATGATGCAGCCCCAAGAAGGCCAAATAATCCAGGGGCTCACACTTCTGGTGTGAAAGGTGGCCACACCAAAAGAGGGAGCAGATGCACTGAAAGCAAAGGTTGGAAGGGGAGGTGACAAGAATATTCTGTGTTCCTGGGACATCTTGGGTCAGTTCTTGTGTCTGCACACAGCAAGCAGCTGCTGGGAGCTCAGGGCTGGGGATGCTCAGAGTCTGGGTTTAAAATCAGCTATCTCCGAGGTTGTGAGGCATTGCTGGATGTGGTGTGAGAGCAGAACAGTGTCCACGAGCTTTCAGAGGGTGGGGGATGTTATCACCTCCTTTGCTCATCACAAACTGCCTCCAGCATCCCGGTGTTCCCACCCGCAGGAACACGGCCTCTGGGTCTGCTCTGAATCCAGACTGGCTCTGTTTTCTCAAATATGCCCTTGAGCAATTGCTCAAAGCTTGTCTTGGCTGGGGATCAAGCCCTGCGACAGCAAATCCCAATCTCCCATCTGATCAGAGCCCAAACCGGTCCCGCAGCTGAGACACTCGGTGCTCACAGCCTGCTCCCCTCCCTGCTCAGTACCACCCCAAAGCCCGCAGTGTCTCTGCTGCTATCACAGGAGATCAGATGTTCCCAGAGGCACACGAAGTATTTCAAAAGCAGTGAAGGGTTTGGTAGGGGTGTCCCAGCCCACCCAGACCTTCCTTCTCCAGGGCCAAAGCCCAGCTCTGATTTCCCCATCCTGATCTGGCTGTTGTGGTCCCACTGCTGTTGCCATTCCCAGTGCTCTCACTTTAGAGTCCACAAATTGTCAGCAACGGGATTTCTCAGGCTGATCCCTGCAAGGGCTCCGTGCCATGGTCCATCCCCATGCACAGCCTGGAGCAAGGACAGGCACTTTCCTGTCCTCAGGGTCTGCAAAGGAACAAGAGAGATGGAGAGAGACTTGGGACAAGGGCAGGTATTGATAGGACAAGGGGGAGTGGCTTCCACTGCCAGAGGGCAGGGATGGATGGGATTTGGGAAGGAATTCCTGGCTGTGAGGGTGGGCAGCCCTGGCACAGGGTGCAAATGAAACTGAGTCGTTTCTGTGCTATCCATAATGGGTTTGGAAGCAAGGCTATTTGTGTAAATCAGCTCTTCTCTATCCAACTGGTGTCCCTCTCCCCCAGCTCTCTAAACTGGCACTATCATTCCCACTGTGATCCTGCCCCTTCTGAGCACAGCACAGTGATCACTGCACACGCTGAAAGAAAGGCAGAGAAATATTTACCCACAGCAGCTGTGGCTGCCCCTGCATCCCTGGAATTGTCCAAGGCCAGGCTGGGCAGGGCTTGGAGCACCCTGAGACAGTGCAAGTTGTCCCATGGCAAGGGGATAGAACAAAATGAGCTTTTAGGTCCCTTCCAATGCAAACCATTCCATTTTATGTTTCTGTGCTCCAGGAAAGTGAGTTGTGTGGGATGGGAGTCACAGGAGCCTCATGGGGAATGTGGGGGTGGCACAACCTGCCAGTTGTAAGCACAAAGACGGCTTAAATTCTTGTCTGCCTGGATTTAAGACATCCTCCTGAAGCTGGAGTTCTCTGGTGCCAGGGCTTGGCTCTGTGCCTCACTTAAGGTGAGCTGGAGGTGGAGACAACACCCAGTGTTGTAGAGAAGCCCAGTGGGGAGAATGTGTGAAAGAGCCCCAAAAAGCTGTGTGTGATCCCCAAATGTAGAGCTGCCCTTTCCCAGGACAGTGCCCCAGCCCCAGGGAGGGTGCAGAGCTCCCCTGTCAGTGCTGTGCTGTGAGGCTGGGAATTCACAGTCCCACTGTGCAGGAGCATGCAGGAACACAGTCCTGGGGTGAAATAGGAGTAAAATCCAGCGTGGCTGGAAATCTTTCAGAGGCAGAGAGCACAGGAAACAGCAGTGGGCTGGCAGCAGGATGGAAGGGTGGAGGGAAGCTCATGTATATTCCCTTCTCCAGAGCTGGAAAACAGGCTGGCCACCCCTGCTGCTTCAGCAGACACAGCACAGAGCAGAGGAGGCTCTCCTGCCCTCGGACACCTTCCTGGAGAGAGCACCATCAAAAGCAGGGGATTTTTGTGCTCAAATAGCATTTCCCATCAAAAAGGTTTCCTTGATTATTTCCCAGCAAACTGCAGGTCTTTGCAGCAGCCCAAACATCACAGGAGGAGACTGAGGGCCTGGCTGTGAGGCCAGCTCAGGGCATCCCCATCTCCTCGGTGCTGAGCTTAAATTGTTCCTCTCCCAGCACCAGCCCAGAGCATGAGGGAGCAATTGGGAATCACCAAACACCCCCTGTCCCCAGGAATCACCAAACACCCCTGTCCCCAGCAATCACCAAACACCCCCTGCCCTCCATCCATGGTCCCCCACCTGATCCAGGTCCCCCACAGTGGATTTTGTGCTATTCATGTGTCATGTGCCTCAGTTTCCCAACTTCCTGCATGCTAATGAACAAGTGGGATCACATCCTTCTGCTCCAGGAGATAACAAGGAGTGGCTGCTGGGCACACAGAACTCCAGATCTCCAGACAAGGCATAGTCAAAAACCTTGTTTGGCATCAGTGCTCTGCTCCAAACCTGGCTCCTCTGCCTTTTACAGAATCGTGGAATCATGAAAGTTGGAAAAGTCCTTTAAGATCATGGAATCCAACCACTCTCCATCTCTGGATGATGTCCCCAAGTGCCACACTGTTGAACACTTCCCCAGTGCCCTGGGCAGCCTGTGCCAGTGCCTGACCACCCTTTCTGTGATGAAATTTTCTCTGATATCCAACCTAGCACTCCCTTCCTGACCCTGCTATAGATTTTGTGGGTTTGGAGCCTTTTTATGGAGATCTCTCATCCAAATGAAGATGAAACAGGAAATAGGATGAGATCTTTCACAGAATTACAGGATCATTTAGGGGGGAAAATCCCTCTAAGACCATTGAGTCCAACCATTATCCCAGCACTGCCAGGGCCACCACTAAGAAAAGAAGACATTCCTAGAAATACAAAATCTTCCTCCTTCCAGATTATCTCTGCCTTACAGCAAAGCTCTGACTCTCACTCACTCTGGGACTGGTTTTTGAAACAGATCTCTGGAAACCTCCAATGGGGCACAGCATTAGGAAAACCCAAATTATCCATAAGCAGGAGTGCTGGAGAGACCCTGGCAGGACGAGACAGAGCAGAAGGGCACTGGAGCCATCAGTAGCTGCTGTTGGAAAAGGCTGGGGAATGGCTGTAAACAAATTTATTCTTCATTCCTACTGATCATATCTCCTGAAAGTTCAGAGTCATCAAATTTGGAATATCCTGAGCTGGAAAGGAACTCACAAAGATTATCAAGTCCAGCTCCTGGCCCTGCACAGGACAGCCACAATTTGTCTGAGTGTCTTGCCTGTTATTAAAATTCTTTTTTTTACCTTATGATTCCCTGTGATCTTTCTGTGATGTAGGGAGCCAGGGGCAGGATCCAGCAGCAGTGTATGGAATTGCCAGTCCCAAAAGCTGTCAGGAATTGGGGAACTGGGACAGGGTGGGCAGTGGATCAGCCAGTGGAGAGACACACAGGAACAGAGTGAAGGAACGTGTGAGGAAAAGCTACCAGAAGAATTCCCTGGGAAGGATAGAGAATCAGAAAACTTAATTCCTAGCCCTGGAAATGAGGGAAAAAGAAAAATTGAACAAGAAAGAAGGAATGCTCAAAGTAAGGAGAGCCAGTCATATGCAGGGCTTAGAATACAGGGAAATCATGTTGGCTGGGGTCAATATTCCAGCAGGAGCTGAGCAGAGCTCTGAGAATTCAGCATTTCTGATTAGAGAGGAGTCTGGGCTCTTCTCAGGTTTGGCTTTGCAGTTCATCAGCCGTGGAGGGAGAGAGGGAAGGGGCAGGGATGGGGTGGGAGCCCCTCTTGGCACTGGGACCACGGGCATGGCTGGGGAGCAATCCCCTCGGCCCAGGAACACCAGGGGCTCTCACACTTAATGTGCTTCCCCAAGGTCTCTGCCAAGGTGTCAAGGTGAATATCAAACAGTCCTGAGGAGCCCCAGGAATTGGGCTAAGGATGCAGTCGCCATGGCAACAGAGTGGCTTTTGGTCGACGCTATTGAGTGATGTGTCACATTCATAAAGTCACAGCGCTGAGGCAGCGCCTCCGAGGAGCCTTCAAAGCAACCAGGGTGGAGAGAGAGAGCCAGGGCTGGGGCTGGGGCTGGGGCTGGGGATGGGGATAGGGATGGGGATGGGACTGGGGATGGGGATGGGGATGGGGATGGGATGGGGATGGGGATGGGGATGGGGATGGGGATGGGGCTGGGGATGGGATGGGGATGGGGATGGGGATGGGGATGGGGCTGGGGATGGGATGGGGATGGGGATGGGGATGGGGATGGGGATGGGACTGGGGATGGGGATGGGGATGGGACTGGGAATGGGGATGGGAATGGGGATGGGACTGGGACTGGGACTGGGCTGGGACTGGGGCTGGGCTGGGGATGGGACTGGGACTGGGACTACTGGGACTGGGACTGGGACTGGCACTGGGACTGGGACTGGGACTATGGCTGTGGCTGAGGCTGGGACTGCGGCTATGGCTGAGACTGGAACTGGTACTGGGACTACTGGGAGTGGGACTGGGACTATGGCTGGGACAACTGGTACTGGGACTACTGGGACTGGCACTGGGACTACTGGGACTGGCACTGGGACTGGACTATGGCTGGGGCTGAAGCTGTGAGTGGAGCTGAGGCTGGGACTGGGGCTGGACTTGGGACAGGGGCTACAGCTGGGCCTGGGGTTGGAACAGGAGCTGGACCTGGGGCTGCTGACTCTGATGGTGTTTATTTCTGGGCAGAGGTGTTCTCAGTTTTCCTCCCATTTCCATTGTTACTCCACACAGGCATGCAGAGAGGTAGGGAATTTCAAAAGCCAACAGATGGATCCAGACCACAAGGTCCTGTTGTATATTCATGCCATGACCTTGCTCAAGATTAACCTTTAGGCTAAACCTTCCTGAAGAGAGCTGAGCAGAGGCATTTTCTTCTGTTAACAGGAGGTGATGGAATTGTAGAATGTCCTGAAATGGAAGGGATGCACTGGGATCATTGAGTCTGATTCTGATCCTGCACACACACCCCAAAAATCCCCCCTGTGCCTCACAGCAGTGTCCAAACCCTCCTGGAGCTCTGGCAGCCTCAGGGCTGTGCCCATTCCCTGGGGAGCCTGTTCAGTGCTCCCTCTGGGGAAGAACCTTTCCTGATATCCAACCTAAACCTCCCTGACAGAGCTGCAGCCGCTCCCTGGAGCTGTCACTGTCACAGAGCAGAGATGAGTGTCGGTCTCTGCTCTTCTCCTCAGAGCAAGGTGGAACTGTCATCAGCCTCCCCTCAGTCTCCTCT
Source organism: Catharus ustulatus (assembly GCF_009819885.2). Lineage (NCBI taxonomy): Eukaryota > Metazoa > Chordata > Aves > Passeriformes > Turdidae > Catharus > Catharus ustulatus. The sequence continues at coordinate 1,824,542 of NC_046244.1, forward strand.
AGGCTGGACAGACCCAGTGCCCCCAGCTGGTCCTTACAAGGCTTTTCCTACACCCTTCCCCTTCCTTGTGGCCTCCTCTAAGAGCTGAAATGATATTTTAATGTACTTACCATGTTTATGTTTCTCCTCCAGCTGTTGGTTCCCTGAAGCCCTGGTTTCATTCACTACATGAAGCCCAGAGGCTCCCTGAGCCCAGCCCTGGAGGAGTGAGCAGCCCCACACAGATCCCGTGGCACATCCTCCATTCTCAGCTTCCCTGGACTCAGCTGGGGAGCTGCTGCTGCTGGGCACGGATCTGGCAATGCAGAACGGGTCTTGCTCTCACCCTACAGCACAGAACTGAGCTGAGCTCACCCCAGAGATCTCTTGTTAAGTCTCTGCCCTTTGGATGTTGTGGTTTTTTATCCTTACCCAGTAAATGTCAGATGTAAAACACCTAAACAGTCAGAGCAGAACCTCAAGGCACAGTTTGTTTCTTTTCCAGCAAATGCTAGAGAGAAGAGATTTCCCACCTGCTTGTTCCATAACCTGTGGATTTTATGCTCAGTTTCAAAACACACACACAATGTACTGATGCTCCTTCTCCAATTTCAAATGCTCACAGAGTGAGGGTGCTGGGGACAGGTACTTGTGTTCTCCCTTTCCCAAATCAGTGCAGTGATCCCTCCAGATCCCAGCAGGGATGTAGGATTTGCCCTTTGTGTCTCGAGCAGGTGCTCTCATTGCAGGATACAACACAGCTGTGCGTGTTTTATAAGAAGACAGAGGTCTAAGTGTCTAAACATAGGAATAAGTTTCATGCTCCAAATCCCAATTTCACAAGTTGCCTAAGTGCTGCTCTTGCAAAGACACGTGAACTCATGTGGAAGAAACTCCACACAACCTGTGTCATTGTCATCTCCAGCGTGGAGCTGTGGCCATCCCTGTGCTCAGCATCACCCTTGGCACAGCCCTGCTCTCTGAGCCTGCTCTTTCCATTTTCACCCAGCTCAGCACTGCAGATTCCACCCCTGCTCCTCAATTTGGGAAGTGCTGCACAGCACGGAGCAGAGCCCATCATGAATTTAGCCAGAAGAACGTTGTCATGATGAGGGATGAGCGTGTGGAGGAGGAAGGAGTTGAACATTAATAACAGTGGACAAGACTTGTCTGCATTGATGGATGGTTCTAGTACCAGGAAATCAAAACAGATTTAGACTGGACTTGGGATAATTTGCAAATCGGGCCAAAGCAAATGAACCCATGAAAACCTTTTTGTTCCTCTATGCCCTCAAAGCAGCATTGCAGTAACATAAGAAAGACATTAAAAGAAAGTTCTTTTCCCCACTTGGATCCCAAATTGCTGTCTCAGAAGACAGAGCCCCTTTGAACAGGTGTCTGTGGGGTGTTTGTGGGGAGGTTTTGATGGAGAGAACTCCGTGGGAGAGCAGGGGCTCCCTGCAGACCGTGCAGGACCTGCCTTGGAGCAGATGGAGGCTCCTGGCAGGAAGCACAGCCTGCAGAGGAGGGGAATGAGAGGAAGGAGCCTCCACATCCCAACTGCAGCCCTGTCCTGCACTGCCTGTTCTGTGGAGAAGGGCTTGCTGTGACCTTTGATGGCAGCAACAGGGGCAGAACAGGACCAAGAATTAGGTCAGCCAAAGAAAGGGGGAGGAAAGGTCATTTCCCTCTGTGGGTTAATAATTGTCTGATTCCCACTACCTAAATCAATAATTTAAAATGTTTAAATAGATATATTTTGAGGGTTTTATGTGATTTGGCACTAAAATAATTTCCCCAAGCTGAGTCTGTTTAGTTCACAACAGTGGGGCCCTGAGTGACCAGATCTAGTGGGGGCCATCCCTCCTTGATGGTCTTTGAGGTCCCTTTGAACCCAAACCATTCCGTGATTCCTAGGATGATTTCTAGGATGATTTCCATGGTATTTGGTAACAGCTCTTCCATCTTTATCTCAACCTACGAGTTTTCTCGTTCCTGATCTTCCAAACCTCCCCTCCTGCTGCAGGGAGCAGGGAGTGAGCAGCTGGGCAGGAGTTTGGCCACACCAGTGTCCACTCCTTCTTACCACAGGTCTAAGTCTGCCTGTAAAAAATGTTTTCACTAGACTTTGTCAAATGTTATTCTCTCCTTTCTGCCTGTATCTGCTCATCAGTGTGTAATTAATTAATTACCACTCTAACCTGTGGTTCACCCACTGTAACACCCAACTTAACTTCAGTTCTCAGAACCCAGAGCTGACCACAAGGATGTCCAGAAGAAAAATCCTACACAGCTTTTATTGGAGATTTAAACTTTGAAATGCCAACTTGGTTAAATCATAGAATCCCAGACTGGTTTGGGTTGGAAGTGGCATCAAACCTCATCCTCTTCCACCCCTGCATGCACAGGGACACCTTCCCCTGTTCCAGGTTGCTACAAGCCCCACCCAACCTGGCCAAAATTTAAAGTTCTGAACATTCCTGTAATAAAACATGCAGGGAGTTTTTCTACCACCAAGGCTATTCTTTCAAAATCAGTTCTCTAAGATCTCTGTATTAGAGACAAACAATCCTCTTTGCCAACAATAACCTCATCAATGACATGGTGTTCTTTGAGCTGCTTTTTCCTGAAATACAGAACAAAACATGTGCACACACATGTGCACATACACACACACACACAGACTTTTTTCATCCTTATTGAGCAATTCTCACCTCACATTGGATCTGTGTCATTACCAGAATTTTGGTTCCTAATGTACTCAAAAATTTCTTTGCTCTATTGATTGCAGCTGTGGATTTTTCACTGAGGACCTTGAACCTCTTTATCAATTTTCTGTTCCGTTAAGTGTCTCCTTCTCAGAGATTGTCAGGTATCACCCCCCTCCTCCTGTTATTTAGAGCTTTTCTTTTTCAATAGTTCAGCCCCAGTCCCTGGGAGTTGGGGGCTCAAGCAGCAGGAGCTACTGCTGCTGGAAAGAAAAGATGAGCCCTGAGGAAAGAGGAATGTGGGACAGACAGATGGGGCAGGATGGAGGGGGCTGGTTTGACTCAGATACCTTGAGGGTCTGGGAAGAGAGGAAATGGATGGGTGCCTGAGAGATGAGATTGCTCTTGGCAGCATCACGGGCTGGGGAGTGAGGAGCTGCGACAAGAGTTTACAAATGTGAGCCATGGGGGGTCTGCCCTTGTCTGCAGCTGCTCCAGAGCTGCCCCAGCACCGGGGAGCTCAGCAGCCCCTGGGGTTGGGGACAGGCTGTCACTGCACTGATCAACGCTGGCCACTGCAGGGAAGGGAGGCAAAACACAGGGAAGGGGGAGAGGGAATGGAGAAAGATGCTCAAGGAGCAATAAAATCAGTGTTGGACACAAAGAAAGAAGACAGGTGTCCTAGTTTGGAGGACAGGTGTCTGCTGAGAAAGGCAAGGGCCTCTCTTGAAATGGAGAATGTAAACCCCCTCCCTCCAAATTATTATAATTTTGAAATCAAGGGGCTTTCAGGCAAAGATATGGGAATTAGGAATAACAGTTCTTTACTAGGGAAATTAAAATAGAAATACAGCACTACAAAGAACAGACCCCAAACCCTGACACAGTCAGAGTACAACCTGACACCTGTCAGGCAGGGTGTTGGCAGCAGTCCCATTCCATGGTGGCTGCATCCTCCTGCAGTGACAGATGTGGCTCAGTTGGAGCAGTGCTCCTGTACAAGGTGCAGTTTCCCTCCGGAGCTCCAGTGGTGATGTGGAGAAATCCGGTTTTCCTCTGGAGTCCAGTGGAGAAAGGGCTCCCTTAGTGTCCCAAACCCTCTGTTTTTATCTTGGTAAGAAATGTTGGGCTTTTCCCCCTGGCTGGAGCAACTCCCAATGGGATGCAATAATTTTATCAGTGCCACAGTGGGACTCAATGGCCATGAGCAGAAAATGACTGGCTGGAGGAAGGATGGGTTGTGAAAAGATAAAGAACAATGCCCTGCCTGGTTTCAATGGATGGCCCATTAGCAGAATATCTCCCATGGAGATCAGGATCACTGCCCCCACCCTCAACAGATGGTGATAGAACAGATACCTTTTATCACACTCTGTATTGTAACTGCAGACAATAGGAAAACACAAAACACTCATAAAGAGGAGAAGTATCCAGAAGTTAAAGGAAGTGGAATGAAGTACAAGCAGCATGAGGTGTGAGAGGGTCTGGGAGAAAGAACATCTCCAGCAATGGAGTCTTTCCCATCCCCCAAACATTCTTCATGTTGAGAGTAAGGAATGCCCCATCTAACGAGAGAATGAGGTAAGGAGCTCCTGCACAATCCCTCTGCCATTGCTGGGTTTCTGGAGCACATTCCCTTTCCCTGCCCCACAAGGGAATTGTCTTTGCAGCCCATTGTAGGTGGTGAAAAGCCTCAGCCCAAAGCCAGAGAAGCCATTGCAGCACCTTGTGCAAAATGTGGAGCACGTCCCTGTGGATCCCAGAAGTGCAATCTCCCTGTTCCCACACTGAAAGATGGAATTCATGCCCCAAGTCCAGTGGCTGTCTTCTCCTCCTCAGGGCCACAGAACCCCAGACTGATTTGGGTTGGAAGGGATGGAAAAGCTCCTCTCATTCCATCCCCTGTCATGGGCAGGGACACCTTCCACTAGCCCAGGGTGCTCCAAAGTTGTTTGATCCAACCTGGCCTTGGACGCTTCCAGGGATGGGGCAGCCACAGCTTCTCTGAACATTCTTGTGGTGTTCTTCTCTCGTGCACAAATCCCCTTCCTTGGTCAATATATGATCCCTTTTCCACCACCTCCGTCTTTTCCTTCTTTTCAATTCCTTCCTTTTCCACCAAACATTCCTCTGCAATTGTCCTTACAGGAGATTATGAGAGGAACACCAACATCTGAGCCTGTCAGAGCAGTGTGAGCCCCTGATCCAGCAAAGCAACGTGTCATGGACAGCACCTCTGTCCAGGAAATCCTGCTTGGAATGTGGCATACCTGGAACTGAGCCAGAAACAGAACTTGCAACCAAAAACCAAAACCTGCAGGTCCAGAGTTGTTCCAGCTGCACCTGCTGCCCGTTGTGCCTGGTTCTGCACAGCTCCACACACAGTGAGTTATGCAAATAATGCCTTCAGCTACTTTTTTTTAATGTTTTCAGACTGTTTATCCACAGCTTTGAGCATAAAATTGTGGAAATAGGGGATGGAAAAGTATGGTTTGGTTCATTGAACATCTGGATTCTGCACATGTTGCTCCTGCCTCAATTCCTAGGATGAGGACCCACCCCAGATAACAAGGGGCAGGACAAGAGGAAGTGGCCAGAGGAGGTTCAGATTGGATAACAGGAAAATATTTTCAGGGAAAGAATGGTCAGGCATTGGCACAGACTGCCCAGGGCAGTGGTGGGGTCACCATCTCTGGGGGGGTGCAAAAAATTTGTGACTGTGACACTTGGGGACCTTTAATGGTGACCATGGCAGTGCTGGGGCAATGGACTTGATCTTAGAGGGCTTTTCCAACCTCAGTGATTCCATGATTCTGCAAATTCCATGATCCAGCAAACCTTGCACACAAAGCTCTATCCCATTCCCTGACTGGCTGGATGTGCAGGGGTTTGGTCTCCTTCTTTGGCTATTTAGTCCCAAAACCCCTGTGCGTTTTGAAAAGTAGGACAAGGAAGAGACTTCTTCAAACAAAAGGGGCACCTGGAGAGAGGGAAGGGAAGAGGAACATGGAAAATAGTCACACAGTCCATAGGGGGAATAATAAAAAATGTAATTGTCCTTTGCAAGCAGAACTTTCTGGGGTTTTTGAGGTCTGTGTTCATTGTTTCAGGTATTTGTGTGGGGGTTTTTGGTTGGTTGGTTTGGGGTTTTTTGTTGTTCTTGTTCTGTTGTGGTTTTTTTTGTTTGTTTTTAATTTGGTTTTTTTTTCCTCAAAAAGATGACTCTGACCTTGAAAGAATTTCCAACCTTAAAAACCAAAGCTATGGAGCTGTGACAGGAGCTGTTAACCAGGAGCAGAAGATATTTCCACACGGGTTTTCAAGTACTTCCTGGGGCTGCTTTTCCAGTGGACTTTGCATCAGTGCTTGTATCCAAACCAGCAGCAATTACCAAGAAGATTAGAAAGTTGCCCACTGGTGTCAGGAACAGCAGTCCCAGAGAAACAGTCTAATTAAGAATCAAATAATCCAGCATTTAGATAAATGCAGAGTAGCTTGATTGGGTCAGACCATCAGAGCTGCTGAAGGGAGAAGTGTGTCTTGTTAACCTGGAAAAGTTAATAAAATCCGAGAGCAAGGTGACCCCAGTGCGTGTCATTTCCCTGGATTTTGAAAACACTTTTTATGAGGTTCCTCATAAAAGACATAAGGAAAATAAATAGGTATAGGAGAGAGGGGAATGAGTCATAATAACTGATTTCATTTAAAGATACAAATCAAAGAGCTGCAGTGGAAGTTTGCTCCCCAGAGGAGCAGAGGTAAGAAAAGGGTTTTGCCAGTGTTGTTTTTTATAGTCTTTAATTAAATATTAAAACCAATGTTAATTATATTGTTAATGGAAAGCATGAATTTAAATATACAGAAAATAGCAAACATCCAGCTTTTGTAACAAGTCTCTGAACTGTCCATAACTTTCAAATAGATTTCCTTGGCCCTTTTCCATAAACACACAAAGAAATTTCTCTTAAAATCAAAACCAACAATGAACCACAGAGATTTTATCTAAATAATGATAAGAAAGGAAGATTTTTTTTTTCCAGTCTGCCTGCCAGCTCCAGCAACCTGATGCTGTTCTGGGCTGGAATAACCCTGCACAGGAAAAGTCATGTCAGTCACTAAGTTTGATGTCCCCTTCTGCCTTCTGGAGCTCTGGGGAATGAGGACTGTCCATGAATTCATACATTTAAAAAGTTGAGACACACACAAAAATGTCCTGGGTAATTCAGTTTCTTGTGGGTTCATCTAAGCAAAAAGAATATTCTGAATACTGGGAAAAGAAGAAAGAAGATGTGTGGCTGTCTGCACTCTGGTCACTCATGGAGAAGAGGAGGATTCACAGAGGAGCTGGTGTGTGAGTGTTTCCTTTTACCTGCACTGAAGACAGGGAGATGTTGAAGCACAGCATCTTTCATGGCAAATAACTCAATGAGTCTGAATTATTTCAGGTGTCCCATCCAAGTGAGTGCTGTGCAACTTTTGGAGTTCCTGGGGGAAAAAATGCAACAAAATCAAAACAACAAAAAAGAATCCCATAATGGTTTGGGTGGGGACCTTAAAGTTCATCCCATTCCCACCCCTGCTATGGCAGGGACACCTTCACTGTCCCAGGTGCTCCAACCCCAATGTCCAACTTGGCCTTGGGCACTGCCAGGGATCCAGGGGCAGGCGCAGCTGCTCTGGGCACCCTGTGCCAGGGCCTGCCCACCCTCACAGGGAAGAACCAGGAAATTACAGATATATCTGAGAAATGTTTCAGTAGAAATAGTGCGAACATGAGGCCCTGCCTTCTCCATGAAGGTTGTCTGCACTGTTGTAACCATATCCGGGTGTCAGATGTTTCCAGAGACAGGAATAATGACAAATGGTCAATCTATTTTCATTTCATATAATAACAGACAAATCCTGGGTTGGAAAGGACCCATGGAGATCTCGTGGTCACCCCACAGTCTGGCAGGTCTTTAAAGACCGATCCTGCTGGCCAGGTCTTTCCCAGTCATATTTTGGTCACCCCCAGTGACAGAGATCCCACAGCCTCGCTGAACCGCTGTGCTGGTACCTGGCCAGAGTTTGCTTCCCCACTGGTCCTGGCAGGCTGAAATCCTGACAGGGATTTGGAGAAATGTCATAGATTACAGTACAGGGTGTGATCAAAGGTATCTGTTCTATCACCATCTGTTGAGGGTGGGGCAGTGATCCTGATCTCTGTGGGAGATATTCTGCTAATGGGCATCCATTGAAACCAGGCAGGGCAGTGTTCTTTATCTTTTCACAACCCATCCTTCCTCCAGCCAGTCATTTTCTGCTCATGGCCATTGAGTCCCACTGTGGCACTGATAAAATTACTGCATCCCATTGGGAGTTGCTCCAGCCAGGGGGAAGAGCCCAACATTTCTTACCAAGATAAAAACAGAGGTTTTGGGACACTAAGGGAGCCGTTTCTGCACTGGACTCCAGAGGGAAACCGGATTTCTCCACATCACCACTGGAGCTCCGGAGGGAAACTGCACCTTGTACAGGAGCACTGCTCCAGCTGAGCCACATCTGTCACTGCAGGAGGATGCAGCCACCATGGAATGGGACTGCTGCCAACACCCTGCCTGACAGGGTGTCAGGTTGTACTCTGACTGTGTCAGGGTTTGGGGTTTGTTTCTTTGTAGTACTGTATTTCTATTTTAATTTCCCTAGTACAGAACTGTTATTCCTATTCCCATATCTTTGCCTGAGAACCCCTTGATTTCAAAATTATAATAATTTGGAGGGAGGGGGTTCACATTGTCCATTTCAAAGAGAAGCTCCTGCCTTTCTCAGCAGACACCTATCCTCCAAACTAGGACAAGAAACCAGGAATTTGTGTGATTGCATGAAGTACCTGCTGCTCCTGTCCCTTTGCAGTGATATTTATACACCAAGTATCATGTCTGAACTTCATCTGCAGTGTGACTGATATCAGAACAATCCCAGTATCGGGTGATAAAGAGGACTTCAAATAGGATAAAGAGAGTGGTAACTTCCTCAAGTGCTCTCTGGAGGGTGCAGAACCAAACCCACACCCAACCAAGCTTCAGCTGAGAGGGAACCAAGAGAATGGAGCAACCTGGGGGCCAGGAATGAGGAAACAAAAACTTCTACAGATGGCAGATTTTCAGCCATTCTGCTCCTGAGGAATGGACCACAGGGGACCTGGTGAGACACTGCCCTAGCACCAGGAGTCCCAGTGCCTGCCTGGTGCTTTTAATCGAGCAGCATGAAGGAGGAGTGTGTCAGATCTCCAGTGACAGTGAGGGAAGGCACAGCTGATTAAAAGGTTCTTTTTCTCACCTAATGATGCTGGGCTGCAGCAGTCTGGCTGTAGGAATTACACTCATGATCACTGCTCGTTGTTTGTGAGGTGGGGATGCCTTGGAGGATCCTGGAACCACATTGGGATGGTGCTTCAGGTCCAAAGCACTTTGAGAGACAGGGATGTAGAGACAGGGAGACAGGGGCAGGGGGAGGAGAAGGCACAGAGGGAGGAAGAGTTCAGGCTTTGAGCTGAAACCATCCAGGTCTCCAGTGCTTTGCCCACCCAGCTGGGCATTGGACAACATCCCAACTTTGAAAAAAATGCCACTTCTCCTAATTCTGACTGGCATTTTAGGGCTTACATCTGCTTTTTGCTAGTTCTGACTGGAAAAGCCGAACATTTCTTATATCCATTCTACATCAAAATACCATTTTCATGGTCATGTTTCTGGTTCTTTGACACTATTGATAGTGACTTCTGCACTGGAAATAAGAATAAAACAGACCATGAAATTGAAAAGATGGCACAGGATTTCAGAGCTTTGCTAGAAAGCTGTGGAAAATCCTTCCCTGTTCCAAGTGAGAGGAGTATGAAAAAAGTTCTTTAATTTTGTATGATGTTCTAAAGCCAATGGCAATTTAAGGCATGGAAGTTGTCTTTCAGAGAGGATGGATGGTTGGAGAGATGGAAGACCCCTCCTGAGAGGAAAGGGTGGGAATGCTGGGGGTGTCCAGTGTGGAGAAGTGGAGACTTCAGAGCCCCTTGCAGAGCCTAAAGGGGCTCCAGGAGAGCAGGAGAGGGGCTGGGGACAAGAGCCTGGAGTTCCAGAATAAGGAGGAATGGTTTCCCACTGCCAAAGGGCAGAGTTAGATGTGATATAGGGGAGAGATCCTTCCCTGTGAGGGTGGGGAAGCCCTGGCACTCATGAGAGCAGCACAATGAGAGCCTTGCTTTCATGAGGTTCCAACACCTCAGTAGGGTCCCCTGACCTCCAAGAGGCCCCCCTGTGTCACCCTGGAGGTTCCTTGAGCTTCCATACCCTCACTGTGGTGTCTTTGGTTCACTGAGGCTTCTCACATTAGAGCCCTGGTTCCTTTGGGTTCCATAACCTCACAATGTTCCCCTGGGTTCCCAGAGGCTGGGCTGTGTCACACTGGGGCTCTGTTCCAAGAGATTCCATGGCCTCACCATGTCTCCTGGGTTCCCTGTGACCAGGAGAGCCTTGGTTCCCTGAATGAGCAGAACCTCACAGCATCTCCTGGGTTCCACGAGCACCCACTGTGTCCATTTAGGGCCTTGGTTCCACACAGATCCCAACCCTCACGATGGTTTTGGCTTCCATAAGGCCCCTCAATGTGTCACTTTGACATTTTGATTTCTTGAGATTCCATAGCGTCAATGTGGTCTCCTGGGCACCATGAGGCCCCACTGTGTCACACTGGAGCCTTGGTTCCATTGGGGTCCATCACCTCACCCTGGTCTCTTGGTTCCATTGTGTTCCAAACCCTCAGCATGGTCTCTTGGTTCCATGAAGTCCCATACCCTCACCATGGTCTCTGGGCTCCCTGAGGCTCCTCTGTGTCACATTTCAGCCTTGGTTTCGTAGTTTTCCAAACCCTCAGCATGGTCTCTTGGGTCCATTGTGTTCCAAACCCCCGCCGTGGTATCTTTGTTCCATTGTGTTCCAAACCCTCACCATGGTCTCTTGGCTCCCTGAGGCTCCTCTGTGTCATATTTCAGCCTTTGTTCCATTGGGTTCCAAACCCTCACCACGGTCTCCTTGTTCCCTGAGGTTCCTCTGTGTCACACTGGAGCCTTTGTTCCATGAAGTTCCAAACCCTCACTCTGGTCTCTTGGTTCCATTGTGTTCCAAACCCTCACCATGGTCTCTGGGCTCTCCGAGGTTCCAAACCCTCACCATGGTCTCTTGGTTCCCTGAGGTTCCAAACCCTCATCCTGGTCTCTTGGTTCCCTGAGGTTCCAAACCCTCACCATGGTCTCTGGGCTCCTTGATGCTCCTCTGTGTCAGGTTTCAGCCTTGGTTCCATTGGGTTCCATCACCTCATCATGGTCTCTTGGTTCCACGATGTCCCAAACCCTCACCCTGGTGTCTGGGCTCCTTGATGCTCCTCTGTGTCACATTTCAGCCTTGGTTCCATCAGGCTCCATCACTTCACAGCAGTCTCCTGCTCATCCCATGAGCAGCTGCTGTTTCAAATTTCAGCCTCAGTTCCATGAGGTTCCATGGCCTCCTTGAGGCTCCATGGGGCCCTGCTGGTGCCCAGAGCAGCTGTGGCTGTCCGTGGATCCCTGGCAGTGTCCGGGTTGGACAGGGCTGGGAGCAGCCTGGGACAGTGGAAGGTGTCCCTGCCCATGGCAGGAGGTGGGGATGGATGGGCTTTAAGACCACTCCAACCCAAACCATTTCATGGCCTGTAGGATTCTCTGATTCCCAAGAGGGTAAAGGGGCAGAATGGCCCTCAGGAGATGGCTGAGTGTAGGCTGAGGAGGTGTTGGACCCCCAGCACAAAAATCTGATACCGAGAAGTGAACCCAACGCTCCGTAACTGATAAAAGTGACACTTGGGGACAATGTAAATTCAATTCTAGGGACACTTTGAGCTGCTCCTATACAGGACTGCAGCATTCACTGCTCTGGACCCCAGAGAGGGTCCCTTTGGAAGTGGGGGTCTCTGGGCCAACCACCCTCTGAGCAGGGTCATCCTACAGCACCAGGCACAGGATTGTGGCAGGTGAAATGAAAAATTCTTCGCTGAAGGAGTGATTGGGCACTGGAATCTTCTGCCCAGGGGGGTGATGGGGTCCCTGTTCCTGGGTGTGCTCAGAAAAAGCCTGGACTGGCACTCAGTGCATGGTTTAGCTGATGAGGCAGTGTTAGGTCATGGGATGGACTTGATGATCTCAAAGGTCTTTTCCAACCTGGTCCATTCTGTGAAAGGCTGGAACAGATCCATGGAAGGCTCCCAGGCAATGGGAACCTCAGGGATGCTGGAATCCAGGGGATGGAGGGAGGTGGTGCAAGCAAGGAGAAATGGGGAGGTGAAATTTTGAGCTATGGCAGGGGCACAACAGGGCCAGGGGGGAGGCTGGACAGGACAGGAAAGTCTCAGCAATCTACTCTGCACTCCCAGCTCCAAACTAATCATGATTAGTCCCCTACAGTTATCAACTGCATGGGCATTGATGGGAATTCTGGGAGCCTTTAATGTCTCAGAAATGGATTGAAAGGTAATTACTGCTAATATGGGCTCAGATATTTTCGGTGATGGATTTCTTTGCAAAAGTCAAGTATAACACTGCTTTAAACCTCTTTCCTGTGTGGTTATAAAAGTAGTAAAATTTGAATAAAGTGCGATCTTGAGCTGCCTCTTCTCACTTTAACTTTTAAAATGGGCAAAAGTAGGTCTAGAATAAGGGTTTGGAAGCTTAGAAAGGCAAACTTTGAAATCTAAGGAAATGAATTATTGAGTCTGACTAAGCAGCTCTGGGATCTGGGAGCGGAGAAAGCACAGGTACTTAAAATTCAAAATTCAAAAGGGAGAGAGAGCAGTGAGAAGAGGAATGTTTGAGAGGTTACAAACTGAAAAAGAAAATGACCAAAAACCCACCTCACACAGGAAATTAAAATTAATAATAGTAAATGGCACTTAAGCCATAGAAACTGAGGGGAGCCAAGAGAAAATTAGGACAGTTGCACACTTGAGACAAAAATAGATCAGAAGTTACCTGTTGCAAGCCTGAAAATCTTATTTACCACGACTAACTGCAGCACCAAGGTGATATCAAGGGCACTAACAGAAATCCCAGGGTAAATAAGGGTGGGTCATGATGTCATCTGAGGACAAGCCACAATTTGGCCTGATTCAAGTGAAAAATAAAGCACTGATTTCTACCTGGACCAGTCACAGCAGTGTCTGAACAACAGATGGAGCGACGACCATGGATAATGATTATGGAAATTAGGGATAATCCCCATAATGGGGTAACAGATTAAACACCTCTGTCAAGAAGAGGGTGAAGCATGGTTCAGGCAAGTGTAGGCTCTTAGTTGTGTATCAAAGTTATGGAACAAGAGCAGATAAAGCCAGGGGAGCAGGGAGAAATGTATAAAGTACAAGATAATTTAACAAAGCTAAATTGTTTCTGGATAATTTAGCAGCATTTCCTGGTAGGATCAGTGCTGCCATGCATAGGACATACATGAACTAAATCCCTCTCACTTTCTGTGAGATCCTAATAAATTAGCCATGGATTTGGGCTCTGCAGCTGAAAGTGAATAAAAGGAGTCTGCAAGTGTTCCCACTGAAGAGGCAATTACCACAGAAGGGAATGGTGGTGCTCAGTTCTGAGTCCAGCAGGACATGGAAATGTGGGGCAAAGTCTCCTGGGAGAGATCTCTGGAGAAAAAACTCCTCTTAGGGCAAAGGGAGATCTCTTTAGTATGGGATGGTGAACAAAGACTAAAATTAGGTCTGAGCTCCATGACTGGAATGGGACACCAAACTGGGGAGACTGGCAGAAGAACTGGATCTCATTTTGAAATGGGTCACCTTTGAATGAGGAGACATTCAGGAGCACAGACTCGTGCCCTTAGAGTCTCAACCAAGGCTGCCTTTTTTGATACTTGCTGTAAAATAGGGGGGCAAGAGTTAAGAAATAAAAATGCATGAACTACAGGCATAAGGAAGGTGGAAAAGTGTTAAGCTTTTATAGGTTGCATGTGGCTTTTTATTTTTAGCACTGGACCAACCTGCTCTGACTTGTTGTGCAGTTAAAGAATCCCAGAATGGTTTGGGTTGGAGGGACCTTAAAACCCAAGTTGTTCCACTCCCTTCCACATGGAGAGAAGAATTATGAACAACAAGGCTGTTCTGTCCCTTGTGTTCATAATTCCTCCAGGGGAAAGTGCTCATGACAGAACATGAATGCCATGCAGTGTCAGTAGGAGCTGGGAGGTGGATCTGCAGGGATGGCTGCAGGTGGATCCTGAGCCACTTTGGACTGGAATTAGGAGAGCCTTCCCATCTCAAGAATAAAGTGCACCATGGCTGGCAAGTCAGCATTCCCCTAAAATCCAGTGGCCAGTTCATCATACCCCAGTGGGAAACGCTGGGATCAGAGGCACAGGGAATTTCCCAAGTCCCTCAGAGCTGCAGAGGTCTCAGAGCAGTCAGTGAAGCACCTGAGTGTTGGCTAAAATATTATAACAGCATTGGCCAAGAGGGCCAGGAGCACCTGGGCAGTCCCAGGTGTGACAGGAGCAGGCAGAGATTGCTCCTGTGCTGGGGAGGTGAATCCTGGGTCAGGTCTGGGCTCCTCATGACAGGAAAGGCATTGAGGGGCTGGAGTGTGTCCAGAGAAGGGAATGGAGCTGGGAAAGGGTCTGGGGTACCAGGAACAGCTGAGGGAGCTCCTGGAGAAAAGGGGGATCAGGGGGGATCTTCTGGCTCTGCACAACTCCCTGACAGGAGGGGGCAGCCAGGGGGGTCAGGCTCTGCTCAGGGAACAGGGACAGGAGGAGAGGACATGGCCTCAAGCTGTGCCAGGGGAGGTTTATATGGAGTATTAGGGAATATTTTTCATTGGAAAGGTCTGTCAGGCCCTGGCACAGGCTGCCTAGGGCCATTCTGGAGTCCCCGTCCCAAAGGGTGTGGTGGCACTTGGGGACACGGTTTTGTGCTGGTGCTGGCAGTGCTTGATGATCTTTGAGGTCTTTTCCAACCTCAGTGAGTGTGATGCTGTGAGTTCCTCCTTGAGGGAGCCTGGCAGAAATCCTGCAGTCCCTGTCCTGTGGGGTGCAGATGGTTTGGTTGTCCCTACCCCCTGCATCTCTTCATCCTTCTGCCCCACCTGCCTCCTGTGGGACAATTGGTGCCTTTTTAATGAATCTCAGTCATCCTCTGTGCCACACATGATTCCAGGGAAGCAGAGCTCCTGGTGGAGCTGCTGGCAAAGATGGAATAAAAACCATTCATTTTGGGACTGGAGCATTTTCTGAAGCTTTTATAATTCACCATCGCTGTGAAACTGCTACAGGAGCTGCTCTGCTCTACCCATCAACCTGGAGAAAATGCTTTTCCCTCCTGAGTCACATTTGGTGTCACGAAGCAGGAGCAAATGTTTGAGTGAAAATGCTCACAATAATAGAGAAGCATTTTATCTACTAAAAAGAGGTACAGGGTGGTTAGGCCATTATCAAGTCCTTAATGTAAAAAATGCTTTAGATAGAGGGAAACTGGCAAAAATGGGAAAATTACTCTTTATCAAGATTATGAAATACTTTCCATTAACTGGATCCAACATATGCTCCTTGTTCTACACAATCTATCAGATTTTAAGGAAGATTTCTTCTAAAGCTAATAAAACCATTTTTGAAATATTCACTCTGCTCATTTGCATTTGCTTACAGAAAATTGTGTCTACTGTAAAGACAGCAAAGCAGTAATTATTTAAATTAGTTTGATAGATGTTTAGCAATGCTTTGATTAAAATATCAATTTTAGATACCAGTAAGTTTGTGAAAAGCAGAGCGTTTAAATGATAATGAATTTTTCTTCAAGAAATGGTTTCATTCTGCACAAACGATTTGGAATGAAAAGCCCTTTTCATATAAAAATTTCAGGCACTCAAACAATGGAACCAGAGCAGAGCTGAGGTCAATCTGGTGACCCAGCTGGATCATTATAAGACAGAAAAGGGGCCCATCTCTGTAAGATGAAATATGGGTGGATCCCCCTCCACGAGAGAAGAGTTTTATTGTGTGGGTGATGCCCAAGTAACACCAACTTGCCTGGAAAATTGTCCTCTAGGGCTGACAGACTTTGCTCAGGGGTGAAGCTGAAGGTCCCTGGCAAGAGGCAAAGCCAAACCAACACATCCATGGGGCCACCCCAGAGCTCCTGTCCCAGCCTGCAAGGGGCTGCTGAGCCCCAGAAGCAGAGAGCAGCAATTTCTGGGCATCTGTGGCCTGCTGGTCCAGCTCTGTGCATTCATCTCCCAGGATAAATATTCATCTAATCTCTACATCAAAATATTCCACAATCTCCCTGCTGACTCTGACCTAAATCCTGTTATGCAAATGAAATTGAGTCGTTTCTGTGCTATCCATAATGGGTTTGGAAGCAAGGCTATTTGTGTAAATCAGCTCTTCCTCTGGATAAACATCTCAAATCCTTTTTTCCCCTCCTCATAATTCTCTATCCAACTGGTGTCCCTCTCCCCCAGCTCTCTAAACTGGCAGTATCATTCCCACTGTGATCCTGCCCCTTCTGAGCACAGCACAGTGATCACTGCACACACTGAAAGAAAGGCAGAGAAATATTTACCCAGAGCAGCTGAGGCTGCCCCTGCATCCCTGGAATTGTCCAAGGCCAGGCTGGGCAGGGCTTGGAGCAGCTGGGATAGTCAAGGTGTCCCTGCCCATGGCTGGGGTGGAATGAGATGGATTTTAAGTTCTTTTCCAACCCAAACCACTGTGGGATTCTATAGTTCCATGAGTCTATGATATATAAATATATTATATCTTTATTTAAAAAGATATACTATATGTATTATATATTTTTTCCCCTGTGTTTTATTCCAGCAGCAATGTGTTCATGCACCTTAGGACCCATTCCTGCTTCCCAGGTTTCTTCTGCAGTGCTGCCACCAAGTTTCATTTTCCCTGCCCAGTATTTTCTGGAATATTGATCCTTACCTGGAAAGAACAGCATGTTGAATTGATGTGTATCAAACCACACCTACACTTTTCAGGGCCTTTTCTCATCTTCTCAGGGTTTTGCTGAATTTTAAGCTCTTTTCCCCACCTTCAAAAGGAGTGGGCAGAGGAAGAAGATATGGTGACATTGGTTTTCTGGAGATAAATTCTCATTTGGAAAATGTAAGGCTTTGGTGGGAGATTCAAACTGCAAAGGGGCAGCCAGAGGTAGATTTGGACTCTGTATTAAAAGGATTATGATTTGAAGTCCAGAAATGTTGAGAATGACAAACCAGGAGTGACCCTCTCCTCCCAGCTGGCAATTACTTTAATGTAGAGGGACACAAGCCCTGTTACCTATTGCTGCCTGAGCAGTCAGCCTGGGAGCAGTAAATTAGATGTGGAGCTGGCCAGAAAAACAGGATTTCTATCTTTTCTCAATAAAACTGTGCTTCTGAGACAATAAATATGGGAGTGAACAGGAGCAGTAAAGGTGATGTAGGTGTCTGCTGCGCTAATGAGCAACATGCCAGGCTCTGTGCCATGATCAGGAGCCAGGCAGGGGTGCACCACGTCCTCACTAGAGATTTAGTGCAGCAAGCCTCAGATCCTCCTAAACAAAACCCAAAATGGAAATACTCAGAGCTTAGTAAAGGATTTTTTGCTAACGAGACTCCATTTAATTAGCAAATCTGTGAGCAGGGCTGATCTGCCATGAGAAAATCCCGCTTGGCTCTCGCTGTGCTGATGTTTGCTGTTGGGTAGGAACACCAGGGAAGTGAAGCAAGCCCACAGCCAAGCTGCAGTAATCACTGAAAACTGTCTGGAAAACTGTCTTTGCTGAATTTCATTTCCCCATCTTTTTCTCAGGCACTCTCCCACGCCAGTTTCCAAGTGAGGGCTGAGCAATATTTCACTGTTTGATCCTCCACAAACCAGCACCTTCAGGATTTCTTCCACTGCACAGCTAAAGGGACCTTGCTGCATCAGATTGCACCAAACAGTTGTGGAACAGAGAGGAGCAGACAGATGCTAAAATGAAAATAATTCAGCAGCAGCAAAGCCATTCCCATTGCCATGAGCTGGTTGTGAACCTTTGGGAGTTTGTGCCAGCAGCTCAGTCTGCACAGCCCCAACCAAGCACAGTCTCAAAAGCCATTCAAAAGGAAATGGTTTTATGCTGATAAAGGGCAGATTTAGATGGGATATTGGGAAGGAATTCTTCCCTGTGAGGGTGGGCAGGGTCCTGTGGCTGCCCCATCCCTGGAAGTGTCCAAGGCCAGGCTGGACAGGGCTTGGAGGAGACTGGGACAGTGAAAGATCCCTGCCCATGGCAGGGGTGCAATGAGATGGACTTTAATGTCCCTTCCAACCCAAATCACTCTGTGATTCTGTGACTCTGTGATTCTAAGAGATGTCAGTGCTACACCATCCCCACAAACAGCATCAGCATGGAAAGCAGTAAGAGATTAATCACTGCTGTGTCTCAGAGATCAACTCCCACTGAGTTGTCCTGGTTTTATTTTTTTTTTCCTAGTGAGCTTTGTATTCTCCAGAAAGATCCATGCAGATATTTTATGACCAAATCCACAGTCTCTTGTTTCAGCTGTTGTTTGAAAGGGCAAATTGGCTTTAACAGGCTCATTATCAGGTGGGGAGAGGAAAGAAAGTCCAGCTGCTGCTGGTGGAACAGACAACATATCTCCTCTTGACCTTCAGCCCCCTTCACCCCTCCACCCTCTGTCCCTGGAAAATCCCCACCCCGTCGTGCCATGGTGTGAATCAGCACCTTTCTCTGGAGCTCTCCAATTAAGATTCAGCAGTGCTTGGAGAGCAGCAGTCGGCCCACACTGGACTAATTAATTTTTCCTGCCTGAGTAATTACAGTCCAGAGGTGACCATGAAAGCCAAGCAAATCAATTTGTGTTTTACTGAGATCCTCATCAGTCACGGAGCACTAACCAAGAAGAAAAAAAATGACCAGGGACAGAACTGGCCCCTGAACAGCAACCAACAAAGGTTGCTCTGAAACTGCTAAACTTTGGTGCTGGTAAACGCTGTCTTCAAAATATTTTTGTTTTGTTTTGGTTTTTTGGGGTTTTTTTGGCCCAATCACTCTGCTGCTCATAAATTTAAACTCCATCTCCCTCACTGGCACTCACATTCCCTGCAATTGGCTCATTCCAGTCAAAAACCCTTCAAAGCTTAGTTTATGAAGATGAGCACAATCATTTTGCAAATGTCTCAGCAAGTGTTGGGAGTGACTTTCCCACTTTCCAAACAGAGGCAATCTGCTGCTCTGCTGAGCCAGTGCGGTACCAGCAGCAGCTGAACCTATCTCCCAGGAAAAGCTTTCCCAAATGTGCCAGGGATGTAAACAGACAGCTGTCTGCACACACCACTTGTTGATACGCTTGTGAAATGTCTTGCTCAGCCATAGCAGAGAACATCTCAGAGAAATCTTGTCTCCTGAAGCCAAAGATTCCATCGAAATTTTTCCATTTAGTTCAAGCAGTCCTAGATGAGTTATTTGACTGGTGGTATGATGGAGAAAATCAAGTTTTTCCTACACTGCAAAGAGCTGGAACACAGGGCTCTCACAGGGAGTGTGAGGATTTGTGGACAGGAGTTATCTCACCTGGAATGATGCAGGGGGAGTGGAAGTGCCAGATAAGAATGACATTTAATGTCCCTTCCAACTCAAACCATGTTAGGGTTCTGTGATAGGATTGTGGGGTTCTTCTGCCCAAGCCAAAGGAGGTGGAGGAGTCCAATGGGGTGCACGTGTCCCAGAGCCACTCCTAAACAAGCCCAACTCAATCTGTGCTTTCATGGCCAGCCCTGGCAAGGACAATCCTGCTAACTCTGTGTTTGGGATGTCTCAGGATGCCTCACCCCTCATGGAGTCAGAGAAGGTCACAGTAAATCACAATCGTCCTCCCCAGTGACTTTCCCTTAATCTGCTGGGCACAACGCTCTGGTGTTGCCCAGGCCATGGTTTGCCTCATCTGCAATGGAATCAAGCTCTTGGCAGACCTCCCACCTGGAATGCACAGCTCCCTCAGCAGGTCCTGGGACTTTCCAGCAGGACTGAGAGAATCCAGAGCTGTCAGATGAGGGATTCAGACTCTGGGATGTTGCAGTGCATGGACACACCTGAGCAGGTGGAGAAGGCTGCTCAAGTGCATCTGACTTTACCTTCCTCTTTAAAATAAATATCTGTGCCAGCAAACACGACAGTGGAGGTGTGGGATGAGCCTCACTCTAAGCCCCCTGTGCAGATGGTTGTCTCCAGCAGTTACTTCAAGGCTTTGAGGGTGCTCAGATGTGGCATCAGCTGCCAGCTTTGTTTGTGCCTTTGGAGCTGCTGTGCTCACAGGACAGTGCAATTGCTGCCAAAGGCTTTCCAGGAGCTCCTGTCACAAACAATCCTGCTTCAGCCATGTCCATCAGCACTCATCTAAGGTCAGTGGCAGGGGTCTCACAGCCAGGATCAGTCAGGAGGAGAGCAGGATGGAGTGGGGAGAACACTTCTGCCCCAGTATTGATCTCCAGATTCCCTGGTCCAACAGGCACTGGACAGTGGGGCAGCATTGCCCTGACAGATCTCACCCTGCACATGGACTGGGGCATGGAGAAAATGTCACTGCCTGGGGAGGAGCCTTGGGTTTGAGATGATCAAAGTGACCACAGGGCTCCCTGCCCAGATTTGTGCAGTGTCATAGGGATTGCTCCATCCCTGGAAGTGTCCAAGGCCAAGAGAAATCTGGGGTGGTGGGAGGTGTCCCTGCAATGGACAGGGGCTGGAACAAGATGGGCTTTAAAGTCCCTTTCCAACTCAGACTGGTCTGGGATTCTCTGATTCTCTTTAAATCCGTGGCCCATTGTCCAGAGGAGCCACCTTCTATAAAAAGCTGATCCTGTTAACTACACTGCAGTTGGCATTGGGGTTTTTGTTGGTTTTTTCCTCCCCATGCACAGAAGCTGGTTGGGGTTTTATTTGGCCACCCAAAATGATGGCTTTTTTCCAGAATGGACTTTTCCTGCCAACACATTTATTTTTAGATATAATTGCTCTTCAGTTCCTCTCAATGAGCGTGCTTTGAGGAAACGCTGCCTTTGGAAAGGCCCGAGTACCAAGTTCAGCAGGAATTTGCAGAGAGGGACGGAATTGTTGGGATTTTTCGCTGTGCTCTTTCTCCATGTTTCCTCCCCATCATCCCACTGCTGTCAAGGCGAAGACCTTGTTTTTTCTGACTCTCCCAACCTCAGCAAAGCACACGCTGAGGGACCCCGAGGCGCTCTTACCGCGATGAATGGCGCACCAAGAGCTCTTTGTCCTTCATCGCGGTACGAGCATGGCAAACCCACCCCGTGGGTCATGGAGGATGGCAAAAACACGACAAATAATTTATCAACATGGGCATGTGAAAGCCAATTGGCGGTGACAATTACCAAACTTGCACCCCAGACTAATTATCTCTCACTGTAAGGTAAAAACCTCCCCAAAATTCGCCCGCCCCTCGCGCAATGGCGCCAAGAAGATGATTTCTCTTGACGTGCTGAACTTTTGAACCTGATGGAAAAATCTTTTTTTTTTTTACAAGAGAGTCATCGAAAGTTCATTGCCCTTTCTCACATTTGCACCACCAAAGGGACATAAGGAAAAACATCAAGTGTAATATCCGTCAATGCTAGTGAGGCATTCAGAATACATCACCGATGCATAAATAACCCCCATGAAACTCCATGGCAGGGGGAGGTTCTGGAAGAACAGAGATACACAACAATATTTAATTATAAATTGCATCAAAATTATTGTCTTCACTCATCAAAGGGTGTCTCACAAGCATTCCTTTGGTTCAGATGTGAGCCTGAAATCCTGGGTGCCCCCATCCAAAAGCTTGGGATTTTTCTTGGTTGACTGGCTACTTTTTCCTGCCAAAGCTCATAAAAATCCAGACACCAATTTACTTAACATGAGGGGTGTGAAATCCCCACTTAGGGAAGGTGAAATTAATTGGAAAAGAAAAAAAAATCATAAATCCAGGCCACTGAGCAGTTTGAATTGGCGAGCTCTCCTGTGACCTTGATTTGTTGTGGTTTTATTTTCCTGAAATGTTTTTCCCAACACAAGTTGGGTGGAAAAATCCACTGGAATCACCAAACATTGGTTTTCCTACCTTTTGTACTCTTTGTGTAAGGCAAAGGCTGATGGAAAATCCTCCTGGTAGGAGCAGCAGCAGGAAGTGGCTGGGAGGAACCCCAACTCTCTCTGGGCATTAAAGACTTGGGAGCTTTTTGTTCTCTTCAAAGCAACACCTCCCACTGTCTGCTCCTGACTTGAGGCTGTCAGGGTCTGTGATCCTTTGTGCAAGGCCAGTCCATGGTCCCCATCCCCCTGTGCTCCCCTCAGCTCCCCAGGGCTGTGGCTGGATCTGCCCCACTGCTGTAGAATCACAGAGTGCTTTGAGGGGACCCTAAAGATCATTCCTGTCCCAGGCTTGGCCCATGGGCCACAGCCCTGCTGCAGCTTGGTCTGAGAGTCTCCAAAATCTCCCAGCACAATGTTGGGAGCCGGGGTCCAACTATGTGTTGTTTATAACTATGTGTTATTTTGGGGCCTTCACAGAGAATTGTTTTTAAGAGTTTTCTACACTGATAACTAGAAATACGGTTTTCAGCTCTCATTGAAACTTGTTGGAGAGGCCTCTGTTTCAGACTCCATCTCCTCTTTTGAACCACACAGATTCCCTTAACAGATTTATTAATCACTGGCAGCTGCTGCTACCAATACCTGTGAAAGAAAATTCTCTGGAGCGCTCCCATTGCTACCCCAGGAATTCTGTGGGTCAGGGATGAGCCATGAAAGGAAGAAGTTCAGGCTCACAGCTCAGTTTTGTCTGTGGTGGGAGACTGGAGACTCTCAGACAAAACTGCTGCCCACAAGGCCATGGACAAATTGGGAATGATGATCTTTAAGGTTCCTTCCAATTCAACCCCTCTGTAACCCTACATCACAGACAGCCCAGCAGGGCACAGATTCCAGGCACAGACAGCACCAGGCAGGCTCAGAGAAGCCCAGGAGGATGTTGACTGTGGTCTTACACTAAGGATGAGATTACTCTGGCAGCCTCAAGTCCAAAACAAACCGTGGGAGATGTTAATTTGAAGAGCTAAAGGCTTCCTAGTTCTCAATCCCTAGAGAGACTCTTCCTTTCAAACACACACATGTTAAATAATACAGCCCCATCCCATGGAACTTGGAGAAAGCTGAAATTCCATTTCTGTACCACTGCTTCCAGTGCTCACAGCCAACAGCAGCTCCTGCAGTGTGGGAATACAGGGGGAGAGGAGGAAAGAAACTGTCCCAGCTGCAGAGAGCCCACACTGCTGCCCTGCTGCCAGACCCAGCTCCCAACCCCATTAAAATACATCTGGATGGGGAACATAAAGGACAACATGGAAATCTTACCCACGAGGTGTGGATGTTCCACTCTCTGGGAGTCAGGCACCACCTCCATGGCTCTCAGAGGGAGAGGAAAAGGGGCAGGGAGCAGCTCCAGGCAGTGTTTGCTGCAGGAGCAGCCCTGTGCTGCCCTGAGGATGTGATCAGAAATGTGTGGGGTCATTAAACCCCCCTTAATCCTGAGCTTTGTGTCAGTCTAGACCAGGCAGCTCTGACAAGGGGCCACAGCACACTCAGGGAATCAGCCTGGGATACCCAGCTGACATTCACAGCCCAGCATGCACACAGGAAATAAAGGGAAATATAAAAGGATACAAATGCAGCAGAAAGCAAGCTGAGGAACACTGAATTATCAGAGAATTATCTGGCAGATCTGCAACAAGCAAAGTGCTGAAATGGAGATGCTGTGCTTGGACAGGAATGTACAGCAGAAGGCAGGGAAAGGGGACACAGAGCTGTGAATAAGCTTAATATTTTATACAGAGAGCAAAACACCTGAAATCATTACATCTGATTGAGAGTGGCAAAACAACTGAGCAGGAGATTTCTGATTGAGAGTGGTAAAACAACTGAGCAGGAGATTTCCAAAAGGGAAAACCAGCTTCTTTCAAAGTGGTACAGAATGCAACACCTTCTTTGGTGTTTTGGAAAAATGCAGAATTAAAATTAAGGAGGAAATAAAGTCAGAGCAGCATCTTCTGCAGATACCAAGGCAGCAGAAAAACCAGAAATGTACACAAATAATTATTTCCTGTCTTCAGGTATTTTAGACATCTTTTGTTTATTGAAAAACCAAGTGCAAACTAAAACTTTCTTTCCATGTACCAGTGAAAAACTGAATTAGGTTAACATCCTTCCATCGAAATAAATTAATTGTTGTTTATTTTTCCCCCTCCCTAATAAATAAATAAGTATTAAAAGGGCATTTTAATCTGAACAAAAGCGTTTCCATATTGAGTCCCTCCTGCCATTTTCACTCCAGCAGGCTGTGCTGTCCTTGTGGATTTATTGTCACGCCACAGCTCACTGAGACTCGCTGGCTGCCACCAGGGTTTGGAGCATGTTTTCTTTGTAAGAATCCACTGCCATTTTCTACACCACGCCTGGATTTATGACATTATTTTTTCTCTAGAAATTCCCATTGCTTTTTTTCCTAATGGCAATTTCATCCTTTGTTTCCTGCAGGACTGAGGCTTTGGTGCCCCCAGTAAATGCAATTATTGACACACACCCCCATGTGTGTCCAGGTTTGGTGCTAATTACACATTTGCAAAGGAAAATCTAAGAGTCCAGGAAGGATGGAATTTAGTTAAAAACAGGATTTTTTTCAAACTCCAACCAATCCTCCTCCAACAATTGCAAGAGAATGATCTGCCTGAGCAGCCAGACCAGTGACTTGTGACATTTTCACATGAAATGATCTTACCTTTGGTTCAGAATAACATCTGTAAGGTATTTACATTTGGAAAACAAGAAGAAGAAATCACACTTGGAATTTTTCATTTATTCTGCTCTTACTCGTGGGATACACGAATTTGTGGAACCAAAAAGGGTCATTTTCAGCCTCATTAAATTCCTCAGGGATCATGTGCATGGTTTTAATTTTTTATTTTATTTAACAAAACCAACAAAACCCAGCCAAAAAAAAAAATTCATTTTGACTTGAGCATCCTGCCCTCTCTCTATGGTTTGGTAAATGAACAATTGATTATTCCCTTTCCACTGCACGACCACTGACACTGCATTTATTTCCCTCTCTGCAAATCTTCCCATTGAGAGCATTCCCAGCTCCATAAATTCTCATGAATAATGTACTAACCAGCATAAATGTGACACTTTCATATATGTGGCCTGATCTGATTAATTGAGATCCACAACATCCTATTATCTATGTTATCTCACCCTGGCAGTTTATATATATTAGATTGACCTGAAATACACTTTTAATTGATTTTTATCAACAAGTCTGAAGATCAGTGGTTTGATTTTACTGTGCTTGTAGTGAGCCTGGATCTTCACTCAAGTTGAGCTGCATTTCATACTTTGATGGATTTTCCATTAAGATCACAAGAAAGAACCTTATTTAGACATTAAAACGTTAAACAAAACATGGCATGAAGGACTAAGGGGAGAATGCAAATCAATACTGTTAAAAGTCTTACATTAAAATTCTTAATTTATTTCTTCTTAAAATAAATATACATCAACAACCACAAAAAGCAGTTTGATCCAATAGAAAACAAAATTAATAGTAGTCAGAACTGTGAAATAGCTTGGGTAGGAATTAAAAAAAAAAAAAAAGGAAAAAAGTCCAAATTCAGTGCTAATAATCAATGAAAGTGTGGAAGGAAGGTGTTTGATAGAACACTACAGTTCTTCATTTGAGCCCCTCTGAAGAATAATATTTATCTCAATTTATCTGAAGGAGGAATGAAGCCTCAGAGTCTGGTTGGAGCTGGGACAGGGTCATTTCTGGGGAGGTGCTGGGACATGGCCCCATTTGGGTTCCCAGACTCAGCTGCACCAAGCCATGGCTTGCCCAGTCCCACAGCACTGGGAACATGTGGGAATTCAGATTTAACATGTGGGAATTGCAGATTCCTTCACCAATGAGCCTGGGAAGTCCTGAGCAGTGAAAATTTTCATTGTGTTTTTCCACTAAAAGATGGACTTGGGAAGGAGTTGAAACATTAATCTTAAAGAAATTAAGATTTTGGTTAAAAGTTAGAAGAAACGGAGTTTGAGATAGTTACCTGAAACTTAAATAATTTTGATTCCTGTCAATTTATGTTTGCTTAGCTGTGCTTGCAATGGGAAAGGATGAAACTGGTAGGTAGGTCCAAAGAACACAAACAATTGCAACCAGAAACTCATTCTTTGCAAAACTGGAGTTGCCCCAAAAGCCATTTGTATTGTCATTGATAGAAAAGGTCAGGGTGAGGAAGACTCACCTTAGTTTCTCCTTGTAAGACCTCTCCCCACAAAAACGACCCCAGACTTAATTCAAGAAGCCAACCACGCTGCTTAATTGCCATTCCAGCTAATTACCATGGGAAGTGGGGATGGGAGGGACTGGTATTATGAATATGTATTTGTTTGAAGCTTTGTCAATAAATAGACTCTGACCACCTGTCATTTTGCAGTGTGTATTAGAGGGTTACCTCACTGTTACCCAGCACTGAATAAACATTCACCTTGTAACTTTAATTGTTAGAGAGACTTTTGTCCATCACAGTTGAGTATCAGTATTAGACCAATACTCATATTTTGGTAAATCAGAGCTACAGCTCCTAAAGGTGCTGGCAGAAAATTCACTTGGTCTGTCCCTGAGCACAAACACCACAAAAAGGGGGAGCTCCTGCTGGAAATGGCCCCACAATGAGCCAGGATGCTTCTTGCACTTGGTTTGGCTGCTGAATGACCTGAAAGCAAAGGATAAAGGATAAAAAAGCCTTGATGAGGCTCTCACTGACTTCTTCTGGTGGCAGAGGGATGAGGGAGGCTGCAAAGCACAAGATAAAGGGGGGCAGAGTGAGCTGGAGAAAGCATGAAAATATTGGATGTGAGGAAGGAATTCCTATTCCTATTCCTATTCCTATTCCTATTCCTATTCCTATTCCTATTCCTATTCCTATTCCTATTCCCATTCCCATTCCCATTCCTGTTCCTGTCAGGGTGGGCAGGCCCTGGCACAGGTTCCCAGAGCTGTGGCTGTCCCTGGAGCACTGGCAGTGTCCCAGGCCAGGCTGGATGGGGTTTGGAACACCCTGGACAGTGGAAGGTGTCCCTGCCATGGCAGGGGTGGAACTGGATGAGCTTTAAGGTTCCTTCCAAACCCATCTGGGATTCTATGCAGCAAAAAATTGTCAAAACCATGAAAAGCATATAAGAAAATATACAAGGGGGGAGATAAATACACAAAGAAGGAACACTGCAGACAGTGGATAAAATGCCTTAAGAAAAATGCCTTGTATCTAATAATCATTGGCAAATCAACTGTTATACAGGAGTCTGCAGCCCAGAAAAAGCCAAGGAAAGAAAGCACAATAGAAGCAGTGCCTCAAAATATCAGATTGTATACATTTATGACACCAGCACATTCCAAAAAGGCAGGCATATTTTTTTTACAGCTCTGACTAGCTCCAGATAAGGAAAAAAACAGGCAGAGGCACACAAACAAGCAGGAAATTGCATGGGAAGTCAACATCAATGCTCTGTGAACGAGCAGAGCTACAAAGGCTTCACTGCATTGAGCCGAGGGAGAAAGCAAACCCAGAGCTAAGCAAAGAGAAATTAAAATTTCATGCAGGGTCTAAGGCAGTGTAAGACACAAACACACCAGAAAGGATATTTATCAGCCAAACAACACAGGAATCGTTACTTTCAGCAGTAAATTAAAGGAATGCTGACAAGAAATCAGAGAGAAATATTCCATACAAACCCACAGGAGTGAAATGGGTAAGCAAACATAAAATATTCAGTCAGGATGATGCATCTGCCAGCAAGGGAGGAATTGTTTCTGCTACCCAGAACTGCAGATATTGGTGGAACTTCAGAGAAAGAGCTCCAAAATGGAACTGACCTCCCACACTTCCTTTACACAGAGGGGACCCTGAGTGAGGCTGGGAAAGCTGATGTCACAGAGAGCATCAACCAGGCAGGGGGCACAGGGAAACCCCCCAAGGAGCTTTATTGGCATCTTTTCAGGGAACTGTGGAGGTGGGAAAGCACTGAGAGGTGCCCAGAGCTGTGGCTGCCCCATCCCTGGCAGTGCCCAAGGCCAGGCTGGACAGGGCTGGAGTAGCTGGGACAGGAAGGTGTCCCTGCCATGGCAGGGCTGGAACAAGATGGGCTTTGAAGTGCCTTACCAACCCAAACCATTCTGGATTCTTTAATTCTATGATTATTCCCTGATTCCATGATTATTCCCTCATTCCATGATTATTCCCTGATTCCATGAACCACATCTCAGCACAAACACCCAGACACCGAGGGTTCACTGCTGGTGTTGCAGGTGAGAGCAAACACATCCCCAGATCCCAGGGACTGGGAAGAGGAACTCACTCAGGAGTGCAGGAAATCCCCCCGAGCTGGAGGCTGACCCTCAGGGTGGACTTGATCAGGAAAGGTAAAACTGAGCCCAGCAAAGGCTCCCTGGGCACCAGAATTCTGGGTGGAGCTGAAGTTGAGCAAATCTTCTGGGGCAGAAATTCAGGTGCTTAAAAGACTGCAGAGTTTTGGGGATCATGATTCAGCCCTTTGGAGCCTGAGCTCACATGAGGGTCTCAAGCAGGGGTTGCTGAGACCTAGATCTGGATCTGCTCCAAATTCACTCTCTAGGACTCGGTAACTTCTGGAAATTGCAGCTCTACATTCCCAGGATAGATTCTGATTACACAGCAGTTCCCTCTCAGTGTTTTTCCACTGATTCCCACTGAGTTCTGCCTGCCTTGCATCAGTGTGATGGGAGGGAATTCTCAACTACTCAGCACTCACTGCTGTGCCTTCCTGGGGTGCAGTGGAGGAGCTGGGGGGGATTTGGGGCTGCCGTTGGCACCAGCTGGTTTTCAAAGCAGGGCAGCTACTGGGGAATGGATGGTAGGGGCCAGAGCAGCTCTGTGCTGTCACCTTCCCTTCCTGGAACAGGAAAGGAAAAGCTTACAGCCTGGGAAGTTTAAGTTTTTATACTAGACCCATCCAGCTGAGATTCCTTTTCAATGGTTTGCTCTGAGGGCCAGGAAGGAGTCTGGAAACAGCCCAGGCCAAGACCAGTTTCACACTGGGACAGCAGCAAATCCCCTCCCCAGTGTCACAGAACCATGGAATGTTCAGGGCTGGAATGGACCCACAAAGATCACAGAGCCCAACTCCTGATCCTTCCCAAGACAAAGCAATGATCCCACCCTGTGCCCAAGAGCTTTGTGCAAACACTCTGATCTCTGTGCCACACATTTCACCTGCAGCTACATGAAAGATCCACTGCTCTGTTTCTATTGCCAGCTTTGAGTGCAAGTGTTCCACCTCCCAGAATATCCTGCAGAGTGTCACCTCTCATGTTTGTCAAATGGTTCTGGGCTCAGGAACCTCCCTGAGTTGTTTGAGGCTCTTTCTGCTCTCAGTGCAGGTGGAGGAAGGTGCCCAGCACTGGACACCACAAAGGCACTGGGGACAGGAGGTGCCCTGGTGCTCCCATGGGGCTGGGAGGAGAAAGGGGGAGTTGGGAGGGCTCCTGTTCCAACCTGGTACCTCTATTACTGAATATGTGGCTTCCTAGGGAAGCATTTCAGGTGTGCCCAGAGAAGTCCTTGGGAGCTGATCCCGATGCCTTGGGGTTTAGCTTTTTTATTTTTCAGAATCTCTCCTGCTTGGTGTGTAACTCTGAAACTTCATATTAGGTGTTAGTGAGGTCTGTTCACAGGGGAGTTGGACAAAACAATTTCTTCCTAGCCAGAGAATCAAGGACAACTGGAACCCAAAAAGCAGAAACAAGGGGAAGGAGAAGGGGCTGAGACTTCATAGCCTGGGGCTGTGCTTGGACAATTGACCCCAATGTGCAGATGAACCAAAACTCATAAATATGTAAAATTTGTGCCCAGGATCCATCCTGGATTTGATTTGGGTGCAGCCCCAGCCAGGCTCTTGCACTGCCCAAGGTGAATCTTTCAATAAATTCCTATTCTATTCTATGTTATTCCTTTTGCCCTGTCCAGTCTCTGTTCCAGGTCAGCCTTTCCAGACAACAACCCTGACCCCATCATCTGTTCAACAGGTTTCAGGTCTCACCCCAGATGAAGACAACACTGTTCCCTCATAAACTCAAGTGGCCAGTAGGGTGGGAGGTAAACTTTAATTTAATTCAAGGCAATTGATGCCTTTACTGCCCTCCTAGACCTTCCTCTGTGCTTGTTCTGCTTTGGGTTTGGGGCAGTGTCAGGGTGGGTGAACACAGCTGCACCTACAGGGCAGAACCACCTGGTCCCTCTCAGGGATCTTTATTTCCCCAATTCTGCTTCAGTGACTTGTAGCCCTTGCTGTACCCTCTTGGGAAGAGCTGTCCCTGCAGGAAATGAGGCTCCCTCCCTCCCTCCCCAGACACTTCAGGGCCTTTCCAGGATCCCATGAAAAAGGAAGAGCACAGCTGTGTGGTGCCAGGAGGGCTGGAGCTGGACACAACCAAAGGAAAGCCTTGCTGGGCTCACTGGTTCCAGCCCAAGGCTTCCCCACCTTTCCTGCTGGCATTTTGGGGCTGATCCTGAGCAGAGATGGGAGCTGGCAGGGTCAGAGCCTGACCCAAAGATCCAGGAGGATCCCCCAGTACACAGTAATTTCACGATTATAAGCCTCACGTTACAATCCAGAGTGTGATCAAAGGGATCTGTTCTATCACCATCTGTTGAGGGTGGGGGCAGTGATCCTGATCTCCATGGGAGATATTCTGCCAATGGGCCATCCATTGAAACCAGGCAGGGCATTGTTCTTTATCTTTTCACAACCCATCCTTCCTCCAGCCAGTCATTTTCTGCTCACGGCCATTGAGTCCCACTGTGGCACTGATAAAATTACTGCATCCCATTGGGAGTTGCTCCAGCCAGGGGGAAGAGCCCAACATTTCTTACCAAGATAAAAACAGAGGTTTTGGGACACTAAGGGAGCCCCTTTCTCCACTGGACTCCAGAGGGAAACCGGATTTCTCCACATCACCACTGGAGCTCTGGAGGGAAACTGCACCTTGTACAGGAGCACTGCTCCAACTGAGCCACATCTGTCACTGCAGGAGGATGCAGCCACCATGGAATGGGACTGCTGCCAACACCCTGCCTGACAGGGTGTCAGGTTGTACTCTGACTTTGTCAGGGTTTGGGGTTTGTTCTTTGTAGTACTGTATTTCTGTTTTAATTTCCCTAGTAAAGAACTGTTATTCCTAATTCCCATATCTTTGCCTGAGAGCCCCTTGATTTCAAAATTATAATAATTTGGGGGGAGGGGGTTTACATTCTCCATTTCAAAGAGAGGCTCCTGCCTTTCTCAGCAGACACCTGTCCTCCAAACTAAAACAGCAACTTTTCATTCTTTGTCCATATATAAGCCACACCTGATTATAAGCCGCACTTTGGGTTCAGACCCAAATTTTAGTCAAAGTGGTGCGGTTTATAATAGTGAAATTACTGTACACAAGTGCCTCATGGTTGCAGAAATATTTGCCTCAGAAGCATCAAAGCCATCTCCTGACAGATCCATGCAGAAATTCCTTTTACCTTCAGAGAAGTAGGAGGGTGACAGAAGCAGACACACAGATCTGTGACTATGAGCTAAATTATTGATGTTCTCTTCTTATGAGTCAAAGTCTTTATTGCAGCTGAATGTTGGAGTATGACAGCCAATGGTCTGTGCAGACTGTTCCCTGCATTATTTATATCAATCATCTGAGCTACACCTTGTTCTCTTGATGGGGGCTCTTTTAGGGTTCAGGGATCACTGCAGAGAAGAATTTGTGGATAGTAATTAAAATAAAATCAAATTCATTTCTATAGGATTTGATCCTTTCACTCATTAACAATAAGCCTTTACATATGTGATTTTTCCTTTTTTTTTTTTTACTTTTTGCACACAGGATTGTCAAGGGAACAGGATTCCCATGAAAGCAGCTGCTGTGATTTACTCCCAACATGGGGTTCAAGCTGGGGGTTGGTTGCTTAGACACTGAAATGCCTCGAATTTCCTTCTCCTCTTCACAATGGCTTGTCAATCCATTGGGCATTGATACCTCCATGAATAATGAAGAAAAGGAAAATCATCACTGAAGTTCTGAGCTAAAATACTCAAACACGTGCACATATAAATTTACAGCATATTTTAACTGGAGAACAAGTTAGTGACAAACAGAGTGGATAATTTATTGCTCCACTTGAGGATGAATTGCTCCACTTGAGGATTAATTATTCAGACTAAATGGTTTAAGCAGGGTAACAATGATATTTGTTTACCTAGCAGTCATTTACCAGGCACTAAACAGGTTCTGGGCATGTTTTCCCCTTTTGAAGTCATCAATATCTCTCTTGTTTCTTTACCTTCATATTTACACCCAAGCAGGATTATTGGGAAGGGGAAAAGTTGGGACAAAGCATACAGAAAGGAAAGCCACAAGCAAATGCTTCAAACTTTACAATTCACATTTATTTTGAAAAAATGTTTTGTTAAAAATACTCCTACAAAGGCATTGGAGCAGCAGGTTTCTGTTTCCTTTATAAATACATCTGATTTATTTCTTTATTTCTTTATTTATTCTCAGTAACATCGAAAGACATCTGACAAAGCCAGGGAAGCCCTGGGCTGAATGGAAGACACATCCCTGTGTAACAAGGACCTGCACACCATCTCCTCATTCACAATTTAAAAAAATACAAATACTGTCATGAAAAGTGTTCTCTTGTCCTCAGGGTCACGGGCAGCACATGGGAGGAGCAGGAACCAGGGCTGGGCACTCCCTGAGCCCAGCTGATGGATCCTGGGGCTGGAGGGGGACAGGACACAGAGGTGACACCTTGTCTTTGGGTGGCTGAAGGACTCACCCCATTTCCCCTTGCAGCTCCTTGCAGAGCTCAGATCTGGCAGAGCCTCCTCTCCCTGCAAAGCCTCCCTGTGCCCCTGGCAGCACAGATCCTCAGGGCAGGACGTGTTCCAACAGATGTCACATCACAGGAACCAAGGATGGACAAGAGAATTCCCTGCCACATCTTCTCTACCTCACTGCCACCTCTCTGCCACCCCTCCCTTCCCTCTGGGATCAAATCCTTCTGGGATTTGGGATCAGCTAGGAAAAGATCTTCCCTCCAAGGAATCTTCTGGAATGGGAGCACTGAGGGCTATGTTGGCTCTTCAGCTCCTCAGAAGCCCAGGGGTGGCACAGAAGGGGTTTGGATACCTGTGCCTGGCTCATCCTGAGGGATCAGCTCCAGACTCACCTGGGTCTGCTCCCTGCAGGGTCTCTGAGCTCCCAGACTCCTGATTCCTGCACCTCAGGGGTTCTCAGCTCCCAAACTCACCTGTGTCCTGCTCCCTACAGGTTTTCTGAGCTCCCAAACTCGTTTCCTGCTCCCCAGTGCCCTCAGACCACAGCCCAGGGAAGTGAGAAGGGTGATGCCTTTGTCTGGGATGTGTTTGGAAGCACCAGGCTCATTTATCCACCAAGAACTGTGACACCTCAGATCTGGCTTCAGGGGCTGGAAGAGGCTTCCCAAACTTAAACCAGGGCCTCGAGCACTCCCTGGTGAGTCCACATCAATCCAAACACAAGGTCAGCAAAGCCTTTCCAAAGCAAACCTGCAACCACCAATCTTGTTCTCACCCTGCTGGATGTGCTGCTGGGCTGGACCCTCTCCCTGAACTGTCCCACCAGACCTGCCTTGATACAACTCCCTACTGCTTTATCCAGAAAGATCTGTGATGTGAGGTGGATGTTTCTGGAGAGGAAGGGAGGCAAAGTGGGGATTTTTCCATGGGAAGAGATGGAGGTGCCCTGCAGAGATGAGCTGAGCTGAGGCAGCTCCAAGGGGAATCCCTGGCCCAAACCTGAACAAAGCAGAGAGAGCTGAGAGGGGAGGGCAAGCAGTGACAAAGAGAAGGGTGCAGGAGTCACAGGCTGCAAAGGGGATGGAGGAGTCACTGGAGGAGGCACCCAACAGAAATGTCCAGGGCAGGGGCTGAGGAGCCACAAAAGCAGCAGCAGATGCAAGTGCCCGTCTCTGATCTCCATTTCTCCCCCTCCAGCTCCAGCAGGGGATGTGCTGTGATGTGAGGACCACCCTGAAGGGGGGACTGGGCCAGGAGGAGCTGGGGGATGCAGGGGATGCCCCACCTGCCCAGGGATTGCTCCCCTTCCAGGGCACCCCAGACTGCAGCTCCTGCTCAGTGTCTCCAAGGGGGCTTTCCCTCCTCCCCTGCTCCAACCAGGCTTTGCAGAGCTCACACCCCCTTGGATGGGACAGGGGTGACCACCCTGCTCTGTCCCTCTGCCCATGGCTGGTCCTGGGCAGGAGGAGCCAGGCTGCTTCTCTTGCCTCCACTTTTGAACAGCTTGAAAGAAAACTCTGGAAGGAGGGGTGGTCAGTGCTGAGCCAGCCACCCCTCACAGCCTCACCCTGAGCAAGTCCTGGCTCCAGAACCATGGAGGGTTTTGGGAACTCCTGCAATGTGAACTTTATTTCTCTGTACTTTGTGGAAAGCCTGGGCTGGGCTCTGGGCCACACTGGAGCTGCTCAGGGGGGTGGGAATGGTCCCAGAGCTCACTGGGAGCTGGGCTGGCCAACATGAAACCCAGAGCCCTGAGCCCTGGCTGCCCCACACCAGGGTTGGGCTGTCCTTCACTGAAAGCTGGGATTTTCCTGTGATCCCAATGCTCCTGGGATCCTAGACATAGAAGCTGGGATTTTTAGAGGATAAAAGAACCATCATAAACCCATCAGTTCCTCCTGGAGATCAGAGCCCAGGTTGGGACAAGCAAGAAGCACCAGTCACCAAACCCATCCCTCCCTGGTCCCCATCAGCTCCCAAGGGTGCTCAGGGGCCAGGAATGCACAGTCAGGGACCCTCAGCTCCAGCCTGGCCCTTCCCCACATTCCTGGGCTGCAGAGGGACAAAAACCCCTGCCCGTGTCAAAGAGCTTCTCAAGGCAGACCAAGCCACAAAGGGTTTTAGTGCCTGGATCTAAGTTGTCCCCAGGACATAAAGAACAAATTCAGAGGTGGGCCAGCACTCAAAACCAAACCCTGCACTTAATCCCTGCCTAGACCTTGTCCTGGAGCCCTCAACACTCAGTGCCTGCTCTGGGGCCCCTCTGGCAAATTTTCCCCGCTCTCCCCCAGCCCAGCCCTGAACTGCTCCATTCCACCAAGAACTTTCTGCCCATTTTAGAAGCTTGTTCCAGCCTCCTTTCCTGCATTTTAACCCTTGAGGCAGCTCAATTGGACTCCTGGTCAGATTCCCAAAGCAGCAGCAGGTCACCAGGCTGAGCCAGCCAATGCAGAGGACAAATCTCAGAGTCAGAACCAGCCTAGAGCAGAGGAAGGACAGGCCTGTCCCATCCCAAGCGCTCCTGAGGTTCATGAGAGAAGGTTTGAGGTAAGAATGCTTCCACAGAGAGCTTCCACATCCAACACATGATGGATCACCCAGCCAATCTCCCTTTCTGTGCTTTTCCAGCTGTTGGAGGCACTGGTGTCCCACTGCAGTGCCCCAGGGATGCCTTGGGACACACAAGAAATGGGGAGGAGGAAGGAATGGTTTCCTCTGGCATGGGAAACCCTCTGGCTCCACACTGAAACCCTTCTCCAGAAAGAGTGAAAATGGAAAATCAATGGTGCTTGATGGAGTATTTGGGGTTTTAAGAGATGTAGAATGTCCCAAGAACAGGACTGAATGAAAGAATTTCTGCAGGAATCCTGTTACACACCCCCAGGCATCCATGACCCACAAAAACTGGAAGAGGTATTTTTGTGTCAAGGAGAATATTCTTCTAAAAGTTTGTCCAGTCCTTTTGGATCCCAGAGTGGTTTGGGTTGGAAAGGACCTTAAAGCTCATCCTGTCCCACCCCCTTCCACTGTCCCAGGCTGCTCCCAGCCCTGTCCAGCCTGGCCTTGGACACTTCCAGGGATCCAGGAACAGCCACAGCTGCTCTGGGTAACCTGTGCCAGGGCCTGCCCACCCTCACAGGGAACAATTCCTTCCTGAAATCCAATCTAAACTTGTCCTCCTTTAGCTTAAACTCATTTCTCCTTTTCCTATGAATCCATCCATTTATCTTTTATACCTCCCACAGACCTCTGGCTGTTACAGAAGCCCTGATCTGGACCTATCTGTGTATTAATTTCTTCATTTTTGTGTTTCTCTTTTGAGTGGAGGAGAACAAAAGCATCTCCAGCGTTTGCAGAGCCAGCACATCAAAAATTCACTGGCTCATGACCTTGTGTGAGGGCTCCTGAATGCCAACATTTGAGAGCAATCAGAGATTGATTCTCCACCAGCAAAGGCCAAGCCAGGCTGTGGGTTTGCCACACCATCTGTGATTTTATCAACCTCCCTCTCCCAACCCAGCCCACTCAGCCTGGAGTCAGTGAGCAGACCAAAGGCAATTTGGGGAGAAGGGAATCTGCTGCCAGCTTCATCCTCAGGTAGAGCAACTCACTCTCCCCTGTACTCATGGAATCCTGGCATGGGTTGGGTTGGAAAGGACCTTCAAGATCATCTTGGTTCCAACTCCCTGCCAGGGACAGGACTTCTCCTTGAACCCCTTCCATCAGTTTTTCCTAACACAGCTGTTTGGCTCTTAAAGACAAAATTTATTCCTTCCCTCCCAGACTTAGCTGGAATAAGCAAAGATGTGGCATGAGATCTGTGCAAGAGCTCCAGACTGACCCCAGAGGTAGAAGCAGAAGCTACAGTTGAGGCAAAGGAAAAAATCCTGAAGTTTACTGGAACAAAAGAGCTGGAAATGGATCAACCAAGTTCTTTTTTTAACTGGGGTCCTGATAAAAACTGAGGCATGCCAGGCTGAGCTGGGGTTTGGTTGCAGGGATGGCACTGGGATGTCCCAGAGGAATCAGACAGGGAGACAGAGGCACTGCTGCTGCACCTCTGCACAGCTCACAGAGAATTCCTTGTAGAATTTAAAAAAAGAAAGATACTCCTGAATAAGTTTTAAGACAGCAAGAATGCAGATTCAGGAAAAGATTTGTGGGGAGAGAGAACTTTTTGCTTCCAGTCCCAAATTTCTGCAAATAACATTTGTTAGTGGAGTTGGCAGGAGTTAACACACAGGGACAGCAAGGAGGTAAATTCCAGGAAATATTTGGAGAGTGCAGGGAGTTTTCTAGGAGAGCAGTGGAAGATTGGAACACATAAGAAAGCAAACACAGGCCAAGGTTGTGTCCTGTGTTTGGGAAGGGCAAAGAATTACAAGAAGCAAAGATATCCTGAATAAGTTCAAGTAAAAAAGGCCAAAAACGTGACTGTAGATTAACAAAAGTTGAATCCTGTATGTGAAGAACTTGGAAATATGTAACATTTTTGAGGATGGAAAAAGACCTACATTAAATCAGCCTCAAGTTAGACATGCAGGAAAGAAGATGATTTACAGTAAAACAATAAACTCCACTAAACCAAACCAGACTGCAGTGACACTTCCAGTACTCTGGATTTGTACATCCAAGGCAGCCCCAGATTTATTGCATCATCAGGGGATACAACTGTTAACAATGCAGCAGAGTTCAAGCCCTGACTCCAGGATTCACATAAATCAGCCTGGCAAATATAACGAGAAATTTCCCCAGCTGCTCAAACCCTCCAAGAGGTTCTGTCTACAGAACAGCCTGGTGATGATTCCTGGGAAAGAACCTTTCCTTTAACCCAAATTCCAGCAGCAGCTTCAGGGAGTGTGGGAAAAGCCCTGAAGTGCAGCCAGCAGCTGATGCTGCTGAAGGTGCCTCAGCCCAGCCCAGCCCAGCTCAGCCCAGCTCAGCCCAGCTCAGCCCAGCTCAGCCCAGCTCAGCTCAGCTCAGCCCAGCTCAGCCCAGCTCAGCCCAGCTCAGCTCAGCCCAGCTCAGGGCAGCTCAGCCCAGCCCAGTTCAGCTCAGCCCAGCCCAGCCCAGCCCAGCTCAGCCCAGCCCAGCCCAGCCCAACTCAGCCCAGCTCAGCTCAGCTCAGCCCAGCTCAGCCCAGCTCACTCAGCCCAGCTCAGCTCAGCCCAGCCCAGCTCAGCCCAGCTCAGCCCAGCTCAGCCCAGCCCAGCTCAGCCCAGCCCAGCCCAGCTCAGCCCAGCCCAGCCCAGCTCAGCCCAGCCCAGCAGGGAGCTGTTCTAGGGCGTGCTCCAGCAGAGGGATCAGGGCAGGTCCTGGTTTGTGGAAAAGGACACCAGGAGCCAGCAGTGCCTGCGGGGCCAGTCCTGCCGGGCACAGCCCCCAGGGCAGAGCCCCCAGGGCAGAGCTGTGCTGTGCCCCAGCTCCTTCAGCCCTGCCATGGCTCTGCCCCACCCTGGCACAGTGCCCCTGGGCTGCCCCTGCTGTACAGCTGCCCTGGAGGCAGGGATGGGTCCCAGTCCTCACTGGGATCGGGGCACCAGAGGAGCCCTGCAGCACTGGGAGCCCTGGGACAGCCTCGTTCACCTCCCCACAGACCTCCCACAGCTCTGCCTTGGGCAGCTGCTGCTCTGCACTCAGGGCTTATGGACAGGAGAAGCTTCCCAGCTGCTGAAAAGCACAAATCTCTCATTCAGGAGAGGCTCTGAGGGTTTGCCAGAAAGGAGAGCAGATCCTTCAGGGGGATGTGCAGCTCTCAGTGCCCTGCTCTGTATCCCCACAGCCACTGGCACAAGGGATTCCTCATGGCACTGCTGCATCTCACAGCTTTGGTTTTCCTTTCCCCTTCACCCCCTGGGCTGTAATTCCAGCAAATGGGCTGCTGGCAACAGCTCCAAATGACCCACAAAACACATTTTAACTTTTCACTGTCCACACATGCTTTGCTTCCTCTGCTCTACCCTGTGATGCTCTGCAAGATTTGAACTCATCCCTGTCCAACTGAGAACTTCCAACCTGCTCAGCATTCCACGGAATGCCATCCACACAGGAGATGGGAATGGGAGAAGGGAAGGGCTGGGAGGTAGCTTGAAAGGTAGAGGGGAAATGTGAAAATTGCAACAAGCTGCCTGAAAATCTCCATGTGATGATTTTTGTTAAGTATCCACACATGCACACATGCACATGCACAACAGCATTTCACAGTGTCAATGTTAGCAAGTGCCTTTCCCCCTTTCCCCTTGGAACACGCTGAATTTTTCATTAGGCTCCCATTTTGTAGCAATACACTGGAGACCCATGAAATAAATATGTTATTGTCACTCCAGTGCCTCTGCCCTCACTCTGCAGCATGTGCCAGAGGCGTTTACAACAAAAACACTTGACAGGAACTGGGTTCCTTGTGCTCCCAGGAAAGCTGAGAGATGCAGAAACCTGCAGAATTTTCTGGACCATGCCTATTTTAGTCCAACTCTCCATTAGCCCAAACACAGATGTCACAGCCATGGCTGGCACAAACAGATGGGCAGGGTTACTTTCAGTACCACCACCATGGGATTTTTGGTCAGAAGGAGACAAGGATGTGCTTTCTCTGTCCTGCAGCTGGCTGTCACAGCTCTGGGGCTGTGGCACTGGGACCTGTCCCTCACAGTGGGCTGGGTCTGGCAGGTAGATGTGTCTGAAGCAGCCAGTGGGGAGATTCAGTGCATTGAGACAAAATGTCCCCAAATGAAGAAGACCTGAAGTGGCCTTGTAAGGCCTGGGTGGCTCTGGGGGGATCTGCCTGGGCATTGCTCCTCCTCAGTGTCTGCAGGAATGCAGGGGGGGGCAGAGAACAGTCAGGAATTGTCTGGGAGGACAAGTGAGGGCCATCATGTGCTCCTTCCACATGGCTGCCCCACGGGAATGCTGGTGAGTTCTGCAGGAGGAGTTCTGGTGGCACAGCTCTGTGGCTGGGCACTGGCACACACCATCCTGCCCTGTGCAGTGCCAGACACAGCTCCTGTGCTGGGGACACTGCCAGCTGTAAAACACAGCAAACACAGCATGGGATGGCACCAGGGGAGGCTCCCACACCCCCCTGGCACTGGGCACACCTGGGAGCTCCTGGTGTCCCTGTGCCAACCCTTCCTGTGCTTGAGTCAGCCCCAGGGATCTCTGATGTCCTGTCCAAGCTGAGCCCATCACTGAGCAGGAGTCAGTGCTTTCTGCATGCAAAGGCATCCCAAGGATATTCCAGAGGAATCCCTTCGGATACACAGGCTAAGCCAGGCTGGATTTAGGGCTCAGCCCATCAGGTACCCAGGTCTGCAGCCACTGCCCCTCCCTCCCAGCACTCTGTGCCACCTGCAGCCATGCAGGGAGGTGCTGAGCTCCCAGGGAGGTGTTGGGGCTCCCAGGGAGGTGCTGGGGCTCCCAGGGAGGTGCTGGGGCTCACAGGGAGATGCTGGGGCTCCCAGGGAGGTGCTGGGGCTCACAGGGAGATGCTGGGGCTCCCAGGGAGGTGCTGGGGCTCACAGGGAGGTGCTGGGGCTCCCAGGGATGCCTGTGGGCACTGAGCTCAGGACAGGACCCTGGCAGCCAGCACACACCTCCTGCCATGCCCCCATCACCACGGGGCTGCAAACCCAGGGCTGGGCTGGATGCAAACACCAACACAACCCTGCACTGCAGATTTTGGGTGAGCAGGGGCTGGAGGGACAATTCCTGCACTGAAAGCCCCTGCTGCTGGAGCACCAAACCCTGGGACAGGGCAAGAGCTCAGGAGGGAAATCTTGCTTGTAGGGACTGCTCTGATGCAAAGGCTTTGTTGTTGGATCTGGTCTGGCAGTAGAAAATGCTAGAAGTATTTAATAAATGGCCTCATAATTTACAAGCAGTCTGGGGAGATGATGTCTGGCCACAGAGGTCTAGACAGCTTGGGATTTTCATCCACAGCAGACATTTTCCTCTTGGATTCAGCTCCTGGAAAATACAGCCAGGCAGCTCCCAGTGAACGTGCCTTCAACAGGAGGAGCCCAGGAATGGTGGCAGTGGCAGACAGGGCTGGCAAACAGCAGTGCTGAGGCCATGGCCAGGACAAGGGGGGGAAATGCCACATGTGGGACACTGCAGAGGATGGGAGGTGCTGCTGTGCAGGGAGAACAACCTGGTTCTCATCTGCACCTCAGCTGGTGGCATTCACACACCCCAAAGACCTGGCCAGGACCTAAATAAATTGTTTTGATTGGTCATTCAGCTTCAAGCACAGCATTTTGGAGAGCTGGGATTAGAGTTGTGCTGTCCCAGGATCTCTTTGATGCGAGGGGCTGAGCCTGGAGCTGCACCAGCCACAAAGGGACAGGGTCCCCAAGGCACAGCCTGGCCCCTGCAGGGACCTGGAGACAACAACCCCAGTCCTGAATGCTGTGCTGAGCTCCTCTGGGAGCACTGGGCTGGCCCTGCCTCTCCCTGCACCATCCAAGGGCTCCCTCAGCAGCCAGACATTTCCCAAGGGCTCTGAAGCCAGCTGTGGAGTCATCATTCCCTCACAAACCCAAACACTCTGCCACCTTCCCCTCCCAACCCCCCTGTGATGCTGCTCACCCCCCAGCTGAGCTGGTTTTTACCTTGGCAAACCCCTGGAACCCCAAGAGCCACAAACATCTGTGGTGCCACGACCAATTGGAAAGAACAAATCAGCAAACGGGAGGAAATGTGCATATAAAAAACCTTTTTCTCCTGTCATATGGTCAATAAACTGCAATTTATCCTTCCACAGGGAAGGGATTTAAGTTCTTGGATGATATGATGCTTGGAGATGTCATTTCTTTTTCATTTTAAAAAAAAAACCAAACCCCCAACCAACTGAAAATTTCCAACCCCCAACTCACAAACTGGTGTTAACAAAACAACGTAAAAAGGACAAATCTCCCAACAATGACAACCAAAAAATAAAGGTACACGTCAGCATTTGTAATCAAAAACTACTACATACTGTACTTGGGAAGTCTTCTGGGAAAAGATCATTGGCATCTAGAAAGGATATCACTAAAAGTCTGGAGCAATGATATGTGTGAGACACGATGCCACTGGAGGGTGGATGGACGGACCCTTAGGAAACTGCCACTCACAAAACTGTTCCATGACAAGAGAAAATAAGAGATGTAAAAAGGATTGCTTTTCCCCATCCCCACCCCCCCAGGCATTACAGATTCCTTCTCATTTGTTGGAAACAGCCTCCTCTAGTCTTAGTTTATTTGTTGTGGTTTTGTTGTTTTTTTTTTTAAAAAAAAAAGTCTTCAGCTTTTGAAGAAGTCCATCAGTTTCTGAGATGCACTTGGTTCCAGAGCACCAAAAGCCTCAGCTCTCCCCACTGGATGTGCTCCCAGGGGCTCTGGGGAAGGGCCTGGCTCATTCCCAGAGCCCATGGGAGGAAGGGATGTGCTTCTCGTGGCCTTGCCTTGCATTCCTCTTCCTGGAGAAGTCCCACTGCTCCAGAGGTGCCTGGCTCCAGCTGCAGCAGCCTTGTGCAAGAGGAAACATGAAGCTGCTCTTTTCTCTTCCTTTGGAGACTCCCATTGGTCTTGGAGCCCTTTTCAAGAATGCAATTGCTTTATTATTATTTAAAAATATTTTGTAGTTTGCTCGTTTTGTTTTTGTTCTTTTTTTTTTTTCAAAATAGTTGTCTTTTTTTTTGTTCCCTTTTTCCATTGCTTAAATTCTAGAAGCTCTTGGCAACTTCTGATGGTTGAGGGCAGGGTGTTCCCTCGTGCTGCTGTGATCCTCAGAGCAGCTTCCTGTCCATGCAGAGCACTCAGGACCTGGAGCTTGGACACACAGGGGCAAAGGGGAGCAGGGCTCAAGGAGGAGGAGTGGGAGGACAGGCAGCTATCAAACCTCCACAGACTGGATTTGGTTCATCTGTGCTCTCATCACCTGGATACTGTTCAGGATTTTCTTCTGGTGTCCTGCTAAAGTGACCCCGACTCGCAGAATGTCCCTTGGGGAGGAAAGGAAACAAACACAAATATCAGCAGAGATTTTCTCACAGCACAACAAGATCATGGATGTTATTTCAAATTATCTTTAAGGTCCCTTTCAACCCAAACCATTCTGTGATTCTGTGACTGCCTGATTCTATGAGTCCATGAGAAAGGAATGTAGGGAGCTGAAATATCCACAGATTTCTTCCATGAATGCAACAAACAGATGCAAACCCTGTGCAACTTCCACTTTTTCACTTTTTTTATTGTCCAATCTTTGCACTTTCTACCTACCTGCAGCACCCTCAGAGTCCTGAAGCTCAACAGGGAGTGTGAAACCAAATGCTTGTGAGTCAATTTGTCTTAAATTTTTCACTCTTGTACTGTTTCAGATTTTCTTTCACTTTGTGACACACTAACCTGTTTTTTCTACCCCTGGAGACACAGGACAGGGATGTCCTGCCCCTCCTCATATGCAGATGATGCTGTTCTTGATGCTTTTCCTTTGAGCTGATAAGAACATGAAGGGATGAATTTCTGCACTTATCCTTTTGTTAAATCATGGCAATCTCATTTTTGGGCAGCTTCTATTTTTTTTTATAGATTTAGACATCTGAGAGAAATAAAAGTCATGCCTAGAGCATGAGTGTGGTTCTAAATTGGTTCTATCCACGTCTCCAGCTGGGTTTGTTCTCATCTCCCCCTTGGTGAATAAACCTCAGTCATGAAATCTTCAGATCTTCTTCTTCCCATCAGGGGATGGGAGCCACGTGACCCAAATGTGGCTGGAAGGAATTTCAGGTGCTTTTTGTCCTTGAGTGTTAGGGACAGATGTTCAAGGGCAAGAGTGGCAGAAACTTTGCCATGTTTAGAGCAGAGGTTATTGGGCAGAGAAGGGTGAAGAGGAGCTCCAAAGGGTGGAAAAATTCTTCACTGTGTCTGTAAATCAGAGTAAGACTGTGGCTCTGCACAGCCCTGTGATTCCAGCCTTCTGCCCTGGACATTAAACATCTGATTGGATATTGGGAGGGAATTTTATCCCTTGGCCAGGGTGGGCAGGCCCTGGCACAGGGTGCCCACAGCAGCTGTGGCTGCCCCTGGATCCCTGGCAGTGTCCAAGGCCAGGCTGGATGGAGCTGGGAGCACCCAGGGATGGTGGGAGGTGTCCCTGCCATGGCTTTAAGATGAGCTTTAAGGTCCCTTCCAATTCAAATGGTTCTGTGATTCTTGAAAGGATTCCCAGCCTGCAGACAAAGCAGAGAACCCTTTCCAGCAGGTCAGAGTTGATCCATGTGGATCTGCTGAACTGAGTCAGTCTGCAGGAAACATTCACACTTTGCTGGCTCCAAACCTGGATGAACCAGCAGCTCCCCTGACATTCCTATCAACTTCTGCAAAGGCCAGTGAACATCAGGGGTGGTGTCAAGTCCTGTTCACCATTTTCCAAGGAAAAAGGACTTGGACTGTTCTGTCTATTGTACATCCAGCCAAGCAGGTGAGGAATGGGGAATGGAAGTTTGCCAAAACTGGTGGGACATGAGCTGAGGATGCCCTTGGGATTGTGAAGGTTCCTGGAGAGGACCTGAGGGACATGGTAAGGGACTGGAGAAGTGGCATTTAAGGGATACTGAGCATGAGCATGTCTGTGAAAGAACTGCCAGCATTAGCTTGACTCTCTGCATCCTGCTTGCTGTCAGATCCTGCAAAAATCAGAATCAGGTAGGGGTGGGTTGTGCTCTGATTCCTCTCTTTGGTCAAAGTTCTTCCCCACCCTTCAGATTTTCTTTCTTGCTGTTGTATAAACACAGCCAAAATCATCCCCAGGGCCTTGGGACTGCACTACAGATGTCCCAAAACAGTCAG
The DNA here is from genome assembly GCF_009819885.2 of Catharus ustulatus. Taxonomy (NCBI): domain Eukaryota; kingdom Metazoa; phylum Chordata; class Aves; order Passeriformes; family Turdidae; genus Catharus; species Catharus ustulatus. The sequence continues at coordinate 1,869,093 of NC_046244.1, forward strand.
AACTGTCCTGTGAACTTCTCAGCAGCAAACAAGAACAAAAAACCAGAGAAGGTTGCAGTGGCTGTTTGAGTGAATGGATTCTGACTAGATTTAAGATCTGGATTTAAGCACCAAATCCAAAACCCTCCCTGGCCACCAGGCTCAGGGACAGTGCAGCCCTTACAGCTCCAATGCTTGGCCCTTTCTGAGGGCTTCTACAGACACCTGCAGCCAGCCACAAATCCTTCAGCAGAGGCATCAAAGCCCCAGCCAGCCCCAAGGGATTTCAAAACCCACCAGAAGAGGGATTTCACTGCCTGATTTCTCTGAAGAACTAGCTAAGAATGTGTCACTGCAGGGTGATTTTTGTAGATCCATGACATTTTTAGTGGATGCAGCACAAACCTGAAACCACCCTCCACAAGAGGATCTTATCAAGGTGTGTGAGGGGTTGTGGCAGAGGCTGGAGGAGGCTCAGTAGGTTCAGAGGCAATGGGAAGAAATGGATGCCCAGAAAGATCCACCTGAACATGAGGAAGAACTTCTTTATTGTGTGGGTGGAACAGGTTTCCCAGCCAGGGTGTGGAATCTGTTCCCACAGATCTAATCCTGAGTGAGGAGCTCTAGAAGACCTTGCCTGAGCAGGAAGGTTGGCCTGGGTGACCTCCAGAGTCCCTTTCAACTGTAACCACTCTGTGATTCTGCCTTTCTTAGGCAGAACTTTGCACCATGCTTGTCTCCATCAATACAACAGCCATGCAGGAGACTGCAGAGTTCTGAACTGCTCTGGAGAATTGTCTGATGCCAGCCTGAAACCTCAGTGTGTTTGGACACCAGTGGCAGGGTGTTCATTTTCACAGGGTGGTAGTGGGGAGAGGAATTCTGCAGGTGCAGACTGACAGACACATGGTCTGGAGACTGGATAAAGATGGCTCCACAAAGCAACAATTCCATAAAAGCAAAACCACATCATATGAAAATAAAATCTAATTCAATACCAATTGTTGCGCAACTGCTGGGACTTCCCCTTGTCCTTTGGGACTCAAAACCTGGGCACTTACTCTACAGTCATCTGAGATACTACATCAAAGGTGGTGAAACCAGCACTGGCAAAGCTCTCCTTGTACTGGCTCATCTTGATGGCATCCAGCCACTCATCCACAGTGTTGAAGCTGGTGTAATCTGGGATTGTGCGGTCAAGGAGGGGGAGATTCATCCTGAAACACACAAATAAATGGGCAGTGACTGACCAGAGCTGCAAGCACAGCTGTTCTGCACCCTCCAGCAGCTGGAGGCACTGCATCAGCATCACCCACAGTGCAGGCACTGCCCTGGGTTGTGGAATTCCACCCAAAATTCACTGTTCTGCCAAGGAAGGACTGTGCAGAGCATCAGGGGAACATTTCTGGATTAGTTCCTGCAGGAGAGGCAGGAGCCATCAGAGATGAGGGGATGCAGCTTTAAATCCTGGTTGCACACAGGGACAAAGTTCATTCTCATCTAGGAGCAGTGCTGGTGCAGCCCAGGGAGCTCCACACTGCCTCACAGGCTTCACTGCTTCCAGTGCAGTGGGACTGGAACTCCAGAACAATCCCACTGCCCCAGCCCCCCATGTCCATGAAACCAGGGTGCTCCTCTGTGTGCAGAGTGCAGTCCCAGAGCTGCCTGTGCTCACCAGAGCTGCACAGGGAGAGGGACCTCGACATCTGTACCCCTGCTCTGTGGGTGCCCCAAGCCTGGAAGTGTTCAAGGACAGCTTGGATGGGGCTTGGAGCAGCCTGGTCCAATGGAAGGTGTCCCAAGGACAGCCTGGATGGGGCTTGGAGTAACCTGGTCCAGTGGAAGGTGTCCCTGCCCATGGCAGGGGGTGGAATGAGATGGGATTTAAGGTTTCTTTCACCCCAATTTGTGATTCTATGATCTTTTAGTGCTCTGCCTCTACAGGATCAAACACAGGCCAAGCTCTAAAGCAGCTCCTGAGAGGTGCAGTGACAGTGCCACCAGGAGCCAGCGGACACCAGACCTGCTCAGAGGAGCCCAAGGACAAGAGGAGACACATACCCAGAGGAGAGAGGTGCCATGGCTTTCAGGCTGTTGGGATTTCGGATCATTTTGTCCAAGGTGTTGACAATTTGCCCAAATTTGGGCCGGTGGTTTCGATCCTTCTGCCAACAGTCAAGCATCAGCTGGTGAAGGGCATTTGGGCAGTCCATGGGTGGTGGCAGCCTATAGTCCTGCTCAATGGCATTTATCACCTGCAGGAGGAGAAAGAGGCATCAACACAGCTGTGATAAAACCTGCTTCATTCATCATGTGCCTTCTCTTGGGTCCTGAGGGTGAGTGACACACTGATCCTGCAGCCTGTACTCACTGCTGCCTTCCCATCTCACCCCACCTCACACTGTGACTTCCAGCCCTCAGCAGGTCAGCTGAGGTGTCCTGGGGGGTGACACCAGCCTGGCTGGCTGATTGTCATGAGCAGTGTCCTGATGTGGGGACAGGAGCATCCCTGTGATCCCACAGCTGCACGCAGGGGAGGGCAGAGAGAAGGGATCATGCTTCCCTTGGACACAGCACAACAGCTGCTGGGAAAACATCCCCATCCAGAGAAGGGGGTGAGCCTGTCCCTGTGTTTGCCATCCTCCAGAGGTGTTTTGTGCTCCAGGTGACAGGGCTGTGCCATGGCCTGGGGGTGCTCAGTCAGCACAAACAGCTGGATCTTCCTGCAGGGCTGTGGGAGCACTCAGATCCCAGTCAGCAGGGCCAGGCCCAGCAGAACTTGGCTGCAGTGTGCACAGAAGAGCTGCAGCACACCTTGCCAGAGCCACACTGCAGCTCCAGGCTCCTCCAAAAAGGCTTTGGTCTCTCCTTGCTGCTCCACACAGTCTGGGGAAATGCCTGGTGTTGCAATGCCCACTGGAACATGTGCTGCAGGATCCTCTCCAACGGGAGCTCCATCTCCCTGCCACTCTGCACCTGCACCCTCCATCCCCTCCTGGGTGACAAATGAGGATGCAGCTGCTCCACTTCTTCCAGGACCATCTGTTCCTCTGCCAGAGGCAGGCACAGGCAGGATCCTCTCCTGCCTCCTTGGCCAGGCACAGCACAGGCACTGAAGGATGAGCAGAAGGAGCCTTGAACAGCAGAGATGGGCTCGTGCATGGCAACAAAACCCAGAGGAAGGACAAAAACCAGAACTGAGGATACTGCAGACATCAGGAGCAGATCCCAAAATCACCAACTCTCCATGAGAATGATGGAAAAGGGAAAAAAGAGGGATCCTGAGAAAGAACCTCAGTGTGTCTGGCCATTCTCACCACAGGATCAAGGCTGCCATGGCTTTGTCCAGCCATGTCCTGCACAATTCCAACAGAGATCTTCCTGGTGGGATTCCCTAGGGCTGTGCTCCCATCCTAGGGAAGTCTAGGAATACTTGTGCTGGTGGATATATTGTTGAGTGGGAAAACTACACACAGAAAATGAAGGATACTGGGAATGGGAGAGAAGCAGGGAGGAGCTGGTGGCTGATCCATGCCAAACAATCCAGGGTGTGAGGTGGGACACGTGGCAGGGTTTGAGATGTCTGTGGTTCCAGGCAGGGAATGCTCTGGGAGGTGCTGCAGGCACTGCTGTGTGTGACCAGGCTGACCTGAGCTGGGGCTGGCACTGCTGCTGCCACAATTTGCCAGGGGGAAGAGTCCTCCCCCAGCTCTGCTGCCCTGGCTGGACATGGTGGTGGCCCCACAGGGTCTGTGAAGGTCTGACCAGAGGAAACTCCTCCACAAATCATTGGCAGGAGGCTGGAGCTGGGAGGGCTGGTCTCTTCTCCCAGGTAACAAGTGGTAGGACAAGACTAAATGGCTTCAAGTTGAAAGCTTAGATTGGATGGTAGGGAAAAATTTCTTCATGGAAAGGGTTGTGAAGCATTGAAACAGGCTGTGCAGGGAGGTGCTGGAGTCACCACCCCTGGAAGGCTTCAGCAGGTGTGTGCATGTGGCACTTGGGGACTTTTTAGGGTGAATGTGGCAGTGCTGCAATGATCTCAGAGCCTCTTCCAGCCTCAAGGATTGCACAGCCACTGATGAGCTCTGTGCAGCTCAGGGATCCTCCCAAGGGTGCTGGGCCCTGAGCAGATCCCTGGGTGCCAGGTCTGCCCAGGACAGCAGCAGGGGAGGCACAGGGTGGGACCAGCACCACACAAACACCAAGCACTCATCTCTGTTGCAGTGAGTCCTGCTGCCATCAGCCACACCAGCCCCAGCTCTCTGTGAGTCCTCTCCCAGCTGCCCCAGTCGTTCACACCCCAGGGTCAGGAGGGTAATCTGCCCTCAATATCTGCACACTCCTCCACAGCAGGACCAGCTGGGCTTAAGTGGTGACAATTTCTGGGGCATTGTGTCCTGGGGCATGGAAAGGGGGAGCAGGGATGGGGACAGAGCAGTGGGAGGCGCCAGGGCGAGGCACAGCCCTGCCATCTGAGCACAGCTCTGCCACCCCAGCACAGCTCTGCCATTCCAGCACAGCCCTGCCACCCCAGCACAGCCCTGCCATCCCAGCACAGCCCTGCCATCTGAGCACAGCCCTGCCATCCCAGCACAGCCCTGCCATCTGAGCACAGCTCTGCCATCCCAGCACAGCTCTGCCATTCCAGCACAGCCCTGCCATCTGAGCACAGCTCTGCCATCCCAGCACAGCCCTGCCATCCCAGCACAGCTCTGCCATCCCAGCACAGCTCTGCCATCCCAGCACAGCCCTGCCATCCCAGCACAGCCCTGCCATCCCAGCACAGCTCTGCCATCCCAGCTCTGCCATCCCAGCACAGCCCTGCCATCCCAGCACAGCCCTGCCATCCCAGCACAGCTCTGCCATCCCAGCTCTGCCATCCCAGCACAGCCCTGCCATCCCAGCACAGCCCTGCCATCTGAGCACAGCCCTGCCATCCCAGCACAGCCCTGCCATCCCAGCACAGCTCTCACATCCCAGCACAGTTCTGCCATCCCAGCACAGCCCTGCCATCCCAGCACAGCTCTGCCATCCCAGCTCTGCCATCCCAGCACAGCCCTGCCATCCCAGCACAGCCCTGCCATCCCAGCACAGCTCTGTCATCCCAGCACAGCTCTGTCATCCCAGCACAGCCCTGCCATCTGAGCACAGCTCTGCCATCCCAGCACAGCCCTGCCATCCCAGCACAGCCCTGCCATCCCAGCACAGCTCTGCCATCTGAGCACAGCTCTGCCATCCCAGCACAGCCCTGCCATCTGAGCACAGCTCTGCCATCCCAGCACAGCTCTGCCATCTGAGCACAGCTCTGCCATCCCCAGCTCTGCCATCTGAGCACAGCTCTGCCATCTGAGCACAGCTCTGCCATCCCAGCTCTGCCATCCCAGCTCTGCCATCCCAGCACAGCCCTGCCATCCCCAGCACAGCTCTGCCATCCCAGCTCTGCCATCCCAGCACAGCTCTGCCATCCCAGCACAGACATTGGTGCTGCCACTGGAGAAACAGCAAGGGGAGAGCTCCAGGAGAAGGACAAAGGACAGGGGAGGTACAGGAACAGCTGGTGCAGGACATGCTTGAAACTGAGGACAATGATGGCTTAGATCTGATCTTGCTCTGCTGAGAAAGGCAGACCCCTGAGTCCCATCCCTCTGCCTCCAAGAACTGATGGAAACATTTTCCTGGTGTGGCAGAGGATGGAGCAAGGCTGTGAACAGCAAAGGTTCAAAGGCATCCACCTGCTCCAGGCTTAGGAATCCATGTTTATAAATTCCCACCAGGCATTAGGGAGGAGATAGTCCCACTCTGGAGAAACCAGGATGGAGAGCTATTGAGATGGGAAAGGTCTGATCTGCCACAGGGACAGGAGCCAGGTGGGAGCTTGGCTTTCACTCTCTCCCTGTAAGGCAAGGTCTCAGGAGCCCACAGGATGGTGGAGATGGAAGAACCTGTCTGAGGGCTTCAAGGGACTCCCCAGAGGCTGCTCTGAGACACACTGAAAGCCAGGCAGAGACTGCAAGAGCCAGGATGAGCTTTCTGCACCCCCTAGGTCCACCCAGGACCTTGGCATGAGGTGAGGAAGGGCAGCTGTTCCCAGAGACAGAGTTAGAAGAGCCCTTCTGACACACACAGTGCTCACTGCCACTGGCCAGGGGGGCTTTGAGCCCCAGGTACCACACCAAGAGGAGCAGGGAGAATGGAAATGGCCATGCTGTGCTGAGGGCAGGGACTGCAGCCAGGGGCCATCCTTAAGGAAACTGCTGGATCCCTGGGAGCAAGGAGTGCATGTAATGTTTGACCTGAATTAGAGCAGAGGAATGAAATATTTAAAATCCAGCATGTTCTGAAGTACCTCATGGTTTTGGTTTCTAGCTGTGTCTGTTACTTGGCTTCTTACAGACCACAGCCCAAGCTTCCCAGGGGAGATTTAATGACCATCTAGCAAAAGATGTCCTTGACCATGACAGGGGGCTGGAAGGAGATGATCTTTAAAGGCCTCTTCCAACCCAAGCCATTTTGTAACAGACCCTCCTGGAGTGTCTGTGATCCCAGTGGATGAAGCTCTGCTCCAGAGGCTCTCAACTCAAGGACATCTCCTTTTCCACCCATCTGCTGCTTCCCTTTCTCAGCACCTGCCAATACCCCTGGGGTGCTCCCTGTGTACCCACCCAATCCCAGAATAAATCCCCAAATTATTCCCATTGTTGCTTGCAAAGGTGTTGGCCACATCTCAGAGAGAAGGCTGTGGACATGCCACAGGCTGGGACAGCCTTGCAATGCTCCCACTGTGGTGTCTGTGCCCCTGCTTTGCCCAGAACTCACATCCTGGTTGGTCATGTCCCAGTAGGGCCGCTCTCCATAGGACATCACCTCCCACATGACAATTCCATAGCTCCACACGTCACTGGCTGAGGTGAACTTTCGGTACTGAATGGCCTCGGGTGCCGTCCATCGGATCGGGATCTTCCCCCCCTGCAGAGACAAACAGGCCATGGAACAGAGACAGCAGAGAAATCAACAACAGCACTGCCCACAGTATTTGCCTGTGATATTCTGCTAAAATCCCAGGAGGGAGGGAGCACAGGACTGTCTGTCCCTCAGGGTGGATGTGGATTGTCCAGCCATGCTGGAAACCTTCAGGGATGATGATGATGATGATGATTCTCCCCATTTGGTCCCACCACCCTCCTGAGGAAGGAGCTTTTCCTGTGGTTCACCTTGAACCACCCCAGCCATATTTTTGTCTATGACCCCTCGTTGTATCATCTGGTGCCACTGCAGAGTTTGGCTCTGTCTCCTCATTACTGCCCTGAAGGTCACTCAGAGGTGTCCCCTCAGTGTCCTCTTCACCACCTGAACCAAGGCCAGCTCCTTCCCTGCCTCCTGCTCCAGTGATCCTCAGCCCAAGATGGTCATTGGTAGAAAGTGAACGCCCAGGAATGTGAAAAACCCAAACTGATCTCCCTCCCTTTTTTTGCTGTCACCTGGCTACCTCCAAAGAAGATTAAAGGGAATTGGAACACCTTCCTCTTCAGCCTTGTACAGCTTCCACTCTTGGAAATCAGCACTGCACCATTTCTGGGTGGAGCCCTGGTGTCCCAGGCTGTCTGTGGATATACACCTGACCCAGCAGCTTCTGATCCTTCAGTGTGGGATGGGGGCACTGGTGGGAAATGGGATGGGCTGGGTGGGCACTGGGGTCTCTGTCACCCAGCTCTGGAGAAATCAGGACCACACAAATGGGGACACAGGGATTGAAGGCTCTGCTTAAGCCCTTCCTGCCTCCTAATTTTCTACCAGGAGCTTTGGACTTTCACTCAAGGCACCTTCTGAAGGGAAAATCTTCCCTGTGCAGAAAAAAATAAGCAGAAGTGTCTGTGTTTTGTGGCTGTGAGAAGATTAAAAAACATTATATTCTGTCAATGAACAACTGCCATGTCTTATTAAGGGTCTCCCAGGACTTCATAGTACTCAGCCCCAGTACATGCCAGAATAATGAAAAAAGATAATGTTCCTTAATCTTCTCACAGCCACAAACCTCAGACAAAATGTTATGTTTTCCACAAGAGGGAAAGATGAAGCAACCCACACCAAACAGGATGTCCTCTCCATCAGGCAGGCTCTTGACAGAACTCCTGGCAAGCAGTGGATTTTAAAAATGGCTAAAAAAGAAGTCCTAAAGCAGAAATCAGACTTCTGAGGATTCTTGTGGGAGCTCTTTAGTGAGACCTCCCATCTCTGTGGGGTCTGAGTTGGAGCTTCACCTCTCTGAAGACTTTCCTAAGGTCCAGCATGAACCTCCCAGGCCAGAGCTTGTGGCTTCTGCCCAGCCATGGACACAAGGTCACTGGGAGAATGATGATAAAAAACCATTTTGCAGAGAAGATACTTCTGATACAGTAGGTGCACACAGTCTGTCACTATGGATAACAAATGTCCTGCTACAGTGCCCACAGCTCAAGGAGAATAAATTAGGGATGACTAATTTATTACTAGAGAGAAAAGCTACAGGCACAAAACCAGGGATAGAGAACAGCAGTAAACACCATGTATTTAGTTAACAAAGGGAAATTTAATTGGCTGTAAGGAACATGTTGTGAGAAATAAATATTATAAGTGTTTGTAAAAACCATTGTTGGCTGTGTAAGATAGATGAGTGGATGTCTGAAGCTCCATGGATGAGAATAAACCCACACTGTTCCAGGTGTGTGTTAGGTATTCAGCCACTGACAAAATTTACTAAGAGCTATGCCAGGCATCTCATCACTGCCAGCTTCAAAAGGCCCAGGAGAGGTGATTTCCTACAGGTCATGCCCCAGCTCTATCACCAGTGATTTCCAAGGATTCCTGCCATGAGCACTGATCCTGATGTGCTGTGCAGAGTGTTTCTGTGTGCCATTTGTGAGGACTCCTGGCTGTGCTCTCACTGAGCAAAAAACCAAATAATCCTCTGGTCCTGGGGCACCTTCTGCAGCCTGACATGAATTTTGGTGGGACTTGTGTCTATGGCACCAAGTGTTCCTGGGGAGTTGTTACTGAACATCAAGTCATTTCTAGGAGTGTTTTTCTGTTTATTTTGGATGCTCTCTGGAAGATCAGTATCTAGTATCTAGATACTTCTACACACTTGTACACTTCAGTCTGTCCTTCCAGGGGCTGAGCCAGTGACAGGACATGAGGAAGGACAGCAGGGCAGCACGACTGCACAGTGATGGTAAAAAACCCAGAGCTGCTGCCCTGGTAACAGATCTGTCAGGGCAGTGTCTCATCCCAAAGCATCCCAGGTGAATCACAGGGGGAGGCTGCAGAGCACGACCCCAACCAAGGGCTTTCCAGGGACATGTGTGTGTTTGCAGACATGCTTGGGGGAACACAGGAATGACAGGGAAAATCTTCTTCACCTTATTCCATTTGTCTTTCTCAGACCTTTCCACTGCTGACCCCCTGAAAACGTGTGTCAGGGGGGATGTCCCCTGTCCCTCTCCCACCCTTTCCCCCTCCCTCGCAGAAGAGCAGCATTACCAGAGCACTGGTGTAGGTGGGGTCGGAGGTGTCGTCCTCCAGGAAGCGGGAGAGGCCGAAATCCGACACCTTGCACACCAGGTTGCTGTTGACCAGGATGTTTCGGGCTGCCAGGTCCCGGTGCACGTAGTTCATGTCTGCCAGGTACTTCATGCCCGCGGCGATGCCCCGCAGCATCCCCACCAGCTGGATCACCGTGAACTGCCCGTCGTTTTGCTGAGGGACACAGGACACGGGTGACAGGAGCAGATTCACAGCCCCTCGTGGCCAGGAGCCTCTTTCCACACCCATGAGTTCAATCCCCCTCAAGCACCCACCTCACACATCCCAAGGACACCACTACAGCAGCACCCAGGAGAGCTCAGGAGGACCAATCTATTCCTCTTGACCAGGTTATGTCCCTTCAACAGAGCCAATCACCCACCTCCAACCCAGAACTGGAAATATTTAGGCAGAGCTGGAGGTGCAGTCCTGCAGAGTTACAGCTGTGCCTGCTCCTCCATGGGTGTCAGTGGGGATGTGCTCCTGTGGGCAGGCACAGCCTCTCACTAGGATCAGTGACAGACACATAAGAAGTGACAAACCTGCTGTGTCACCCCCAGCTCTGCTCCCACAACACAGAGCTCTGCACTATCCAGCAGCTGCCCCAGTGCCAGGGGATGCCAGGCAGGGAATGCCACTGGAAAGGGAACCTCCCCCCAGATCCCCTCTGTGCTAGCCCAGCCTGGAAAGCTGCACCCTCCCAGATGTCATACCCGCAGGAAGGAGTCCAGTGAGCCATTCTCCATGAACTCAGTGATGATCATGACTGGAGAGCTCTTGGTGACCACCCCCTCCAGGTGGATGACGTTGGGGTGGTCGAACTGCCCCATGATGCTGGCCTCACTCAGGAAGTCCCGCCTCTGCTTCTCCGTATAGCCAGACTTGAGGGTCTTGATGGCCACAAAGATCTCTCTTTTGCCTGGAAGCTTGAGATGCCCACTGCACACCTCACCAAACTCCCCTGTGAACACAGGGCAGGGTCAGTGAGCCTCCCCCACTGAGGGACCCCTGGCCCCAGCTGTGCCTGCCCGGCCCACCCCTGAGCTCACTGTCCAACCCTGAGGTCACTGCCCATCCCTGATCCATCCCTGAGCTCACTGCCCATCCCTGATCCATCCCTGATCCGTCCCTGAGCTCACTGCCCAGCCCTGATCTGTCCCTGAGCTCACTGCCCAGCCCTGATCCATCCCTGATCCATCCCTGAGCTCACTGCCCACCCCTGAGCTCACTGCCCAGCCCTGATCTGTGTCCCCTCCCTCTCCACCCTCCAGTTGCACCCATCCATGAGAAGCACTGCACAATGAATTATGTGCACATGAGAACTGATGGTCTTGCTTCTCCCACACTCCCCTGCTCCTTCTAGTCCAGCCTGGGGCTAAGCAAGACCTTAGTGGCATCAGCCCTAGTGGCATCAGGCTAAATCCTCCCAAATGCTGGCCCCATGAAGGAGCCTGTGCTGCTGAGGGCCATCAGCCATGCCCAGGTCACCTACCTGCCCCAATCACCTGCTCGATTTTGACACAAGAGATATCAATTTCTTTTGCAAATTCCCTGACAGCCTCATTGGGATCTTCATAGGTGAAAGGGTCGATATAAATCTTCATCCCTGGAGTCACTGTGTAAACGTGAGGGAGAGAGTCAGACAGATGGATGCAACTGCAATGGCTGGCATCAAGGAAAAGAGAAAACTGAGTGATGGTTTTTTCACCTCAGCAAGTTGCATAATCAAGGTACAAAGCAGACAGAGAGAAAACAGTTTGAGAAAGAACAATACAGAACCATGTTACATAGAACTATTAAAGCTGATTTTAATGAACACTGGCCCACAAGGAATTGTTGGGGCAGTGGGGAGCTACAGCATGAGCCTGGACTACAAACTGCAGACAGCCTCTTCCATGGGGGATCTGTGACTCCTGCAGGAGCTGTGCAAGCAGGAGGGATAGTCCAGTCTGCCCTGTTCTGACTGGCACCCCTGCCCAAGGCTGGGTTCCCTCTTGGGAGCCCCAAGAGAGCAGTGGGACACACAAGGAAAATCACAAAAGACAGGTTCCACTTGCCAGGCTGAGCAGGGGACACAGTGACACGTCATGGGAAAGGCCCCTGGTGAGGCTGGAGTGCTGCTGCCACATCCCACTGTGCAGCAGCTCTCACCTGTGCTCCTGCCCTTTCCACACTCATTTTCTCACTCCAAGATGGGCTGTTTGGAGAGCAGAGCTCCCAGCTCCCTAAACAAGGAGCCCCACACAGCACCAGGCTGACTCCCAGCATGGCTGTACTCAGGGCATTCTGCAGGGCTCCCAGGCTGCCTAGCCCTTGGCAATTTGCTGCACAGCAATCACTGCAGGGACTGAGCCCTGGCCAGGTGAGCTGGGTGAGGAGGGGGCTCAAGGCACCCCAGGCTGTACCAGCTCTGCTGCATCCCAGCCCTGCTCCAAGTGGTGCAGGCACAGTGATTAAACCATCCCAGCCTGGAGCTGTCACATCCCACACCAGGCCCCGGGAGAATGTGTGAATGTGTGTTTGCAGCCCAGACTGACAAACAACTGAGAGCTGCATTTACATAATGTCTCCTGAAAAGTGTCATTTTTCCTGGTAAGTGATAGTGAGGCAGCCAGCACAGGCTGCTGGGGCACAGGGCTGCAGCTCTGCCTTTTGGGATGTGTTTCCCAGGTAAATGCAGGAGCAAATGTGAGTCCTGAGTGGAAACACTACTGGTGTTTTCCATGCTCTGAGCAAGGCCTGGATTTGTACAGGAACAAAGTATTAAAGGGGCAGAAATCCTGAAGCTGCAAGTAGAACATGGGAAAAAATCACAACAGAGATTGGAATAAAGCAACAGGTCTCTAGTGATGGGGGAGAAAGGAATTTCAGGGACATGAAGGCAGGGGTTAATCACAGAATCATGGAATGGTTTGAGTTGAAAGGAATCTTAAATGAGCTCATCTCATTCCATGGACACCTGGCACTATCCCAGGTTGCTCCAAGCCCTGTCCAACCTGGCCTTGGACACTGCCAGGGATGGGGAAGAGGGATGCCCTGGGGTGAAGCAGGAATGCTGAATGTGAGGTAGTGCCTTGCACAGGGATGTTGGGAGAGGGAGGCTACAAGAGAGGGCATGTTAGGTGTATGAAATACTTATATATAGATACATCTCATGTCTTCTGGGAATCTGGGAGCACTGGGATGGGCTGTAGCAAAGGGTTCCTGCAGGGGGATGGGGATGGCTCAGGGAAGGGCTCTCACTGCTGGAGGAACAAGACCCAGTGTGGTGGCAGAGGCTGCAGCACAGAACACAGTGATGCTTCAGCGGTGCTGCTGTCACAGAGGTCTGGAGGGCACGCTCAGGGCAGAGAGCAGAGCAGGGATCAGGGGCTGGGGGGATGCAGAGCTGCCCTGCCCACACACACACATGCACACCCTGCCCTCCCTGCAAGCCCCGAGTGAACAGGAGCACGAACCGAGCAGGGAGCGGCCCCCCAGGCCCGGGGGCGGCCCCCGGTACGTACTGTGGCCGCTGGTGTAGTGCTGCAGCTTGTCCGTGTACTCCGAGTCTGCCCGCTCGAAGCCCCGCCTTCTGGAAGGGAAGGGAGAGCTGAGCACAGCATGGGCCCCTCGGGGCTGGGGCTGTGCTGGGGACACCTCTGTCCCCTCCCTGGGCCATCCCCCTGCAGCCCCACCACAGCCCAGGAGCCCACCATCAGTGATCACTGCCAGCTCCAGCAGTGACTCCAGCAGGGATGCAAGAGGGACACAAAAAGGACAAACAGAGATGAAAGAGGCACAAAAAGGATGTCACAATCCCAAATGCCACCGAGGGACCAGGTGCAGACAACAGTCAGCAGCACAGTTAAAACAAACAAAGGTGGAACAGCCGCCCTCGGCCAAAGAAGCCTTAGGAATGAAATCAGAAAAATCAGAAACACCAGCAGCAGCTTTGGCTGCAGGGGGATTCTGGTGCCCAACACTGCAGGACACACTCCAGAGAGTCAGAGAATCACAGAACCCCAGGATGGTTTGGGCTGGGAGGGACCTTAAAGACCATTTTGTTCCAACCCCTGAGATGGGCAGGGATGTCCCCTGAGTCAGCCTCCAGCATCCCTGGTCCAAGCTCTGGGGTGGGGCTGTGTCCCAATGGAACTGGGAGTTGCAGGAGGAGGAGAGGGCTGTCCCAGCCTGCCCTACCTGCTGCACACGATGCCAATGACCACCACGGCGATGAGGAACACCAGCCCTGCTGCCGAGGAGCCGATGATGAGCGGCAGCTTCTCCTGCACGCTGGTCTGGTACTCAGCTGGCACACAAAAGGGAACAGGTTACTGTGGCACAGCATGGGCCATCCTCACGAGCTCACCCAAGTCAGAACATCCTGAGCACAGGCCATGTTTGATTTCTGGCATGGCTTTGGTGTGGGACAGTCAGGACTCCCCTCTGGTTGGGGGATGTGTCCCAGAAGGAACTATTCCTTTTTAGTCCTGTGGCTGCGTGCTGTGTCTTGTCCTTGGCCCTAAGGCTAAAAAACTGGCTTGGCCTGTTTTATTTAACAGCACAAATTTAGAAAATTAAGACATGGCTCTGTGTTTGTCATCAGCAGCTGTGCAGGTAGAAAACACCAATTTTGCTTCCTCTACATCCAGCTGAGCAGAACAGAAAGCTGGGAACAAACTGGAGCCTTCTCTGCATGGAGCAAGCACCCAGGTCTTGAATGTGATTTGTCAACACACCCTAGAAGGGACTGACAGCAAGAGGACAGCTGCATGTCTATCTCCACATGTCTCTAGACCCTGAATCAGCTTTAGAGGCAGCTGCAGACTCACCTTCAGTCATGGTCTGGAAATACATCTTCCCACTGTAGCGGCCGTAGCCAGCCACGGTGCGCGCCCGCACCTGGAACACGTAGATGGTGCCAGCCTTGAGGTTCTGCACTGCCACGGTGTTGGTGGGGCTCTTCACTGTGGTCGAGTTCAGCTCACTCAGATCCTGCCAGGAAAACACAAATCCATCATCAGAAAAGTCAGTCCAGAATCAGGCATTGCACTTCTGGAGAAGGGAGGGCAGGAGACCAGGGTGGAGAGACCACCAAGGTCTGAACAAACAGGCAGGGAGACACAGACTCAGGGATGTGACCATGGATATCCCTGGCCTATTCTCCACCTCTCAGCAAAGGCTCCAAAGAAGGCAAGAGCTACAAAACTCAGGTTTCTTCTCTAAGCCTTGAGGTCGATGGAGGTGGCAACTTCTTCCCTCTTCTGTGCCTTTCTCTTTGCACTTTCCTCCTCCTCCATTCCCTCCCCCTGTGCCCTATCCAGCCTCAGCACAAGCTCTTTGCTCTTCCCCAACTCCCATCTCCCTCTGCCAGGAGGTAAAGCCCACCTGAACACCTCAGGAGAGGTTCTGTTCCCACCCCACTGCCCAGAGCCTGCTTCTCCAGGGACCACAGTCAAGTTTCCATGGGGACCCCAAGAGCATATTTCAAAGTGATAATGGGACTATTTCCAAACTTTTGTTCTGCCCCTGGTTTTGAGGACTGGAGCAGTCACACTCTGTGCAGGTGGCTTTGCACTTGTGTAGGTGATGGATCACAGTTAGGAACTGTGCCCTTCATCTAAAAGCACTGGTGGATAGGCAGGATTTCCTCTTACAGAAGGACAGGGAGTCCCTGTCTCCCAGGGACATGGAGTCAACAGAGGAGGGTGACAGAGGATCCTGTGTGGCCACAGAAAGGTGGCTGGGAGCCTCACTGCCACAAAGTCCCAAAAGTCAGAGCAAAACAGCAATGCCAACAACACAGTGATTCTGGAAAACAGAGCTCTTAGGAGGGCCCAGCTGTGAGCAAGCTGAGCAAAGGAGGTGCAGGCACAGATTTTGGAATCCAGTGGCTGTAGTGACTCTGAAGGTGCTCATCATCCTGGCTGCACCTCGGGTCTGGCAGCTCAGGCAGATCAGATGGAACAGAGGAGCAGCAGCTCAAAATTGGAGCTGGCAAGTTCCCAGAGTCCCTGAGATCTGCTGGCTTCAAGTCTCTGCACAGGACCCCCTGCACCCTCAGTGATGAGGGGTCACCTCATGAGACTCTGGCAGGGAGTGAGACGTGAGGTTTGGGGAACTTCCTCAGTGTGACTGAGGGTGTGACCAAGGGACTGACCTCTGTCACAGCTCTGAAATGACACGGGTGGCATGGAGACATTTCTGCTTTTCCCACGGGAACAAGAGGTCAGAGTGAACTCCCAGAAAAGAGAAAGCACCTATGGCTCCTCTCACTCCCTGCAGCTCCCTGAAAGGTGGTTTTAGTCAGGTGGGGTTGGTCTCCTTCTCCAGGCAGCACTGACACAACCAGAGGACACAACCTCAAGCTGTGCCAAGAGAAATACAGGTTGGATATCAGGGAAAAGTTTCTAATGGAAAGAATAATAAAGTACTGGAATGGAGACACCATCCCTGGATGTGTTTAAGAAAAGACTGGATGTGGCACTGGGTGCCACGGTCTAGTGGAGATGTTAGGGCATGGGTTGGACTCATGGATGATCTTGGAGGTCTCTTCCAACCCAGTCACTCTGTGATTCTGTGATTCTGTGATTCCTCACCAACTTCTGCAGTAGAGTGCTGACAGACACAGAATCATTAAGGTCAGAAAAGTCCTTCAAAATCACTAAGTGCAATGTTTGACTGAACCCCACCTTGTCACCAGCTCAGAGCACTGAGTGCCATGTCCAGTCATTTCCTGAACACCTCCAGGGTGGGGACTCCACCACCTCCTTGGGCAGTGCTTTCCAAAGTCTCAGCACCCTTTCCATGAAGAAATTCCTCTTGTTGTCCAACCTAATCCTCCCCTGGCACAGCTTGAGACTGTGTCCTTTTGTTGTTCCTTCTCCCCTGGAAGAAGAGCCTGACACCCACCTGGCTGCACCTTCCTGTCAGGGATCTCGTGGTGACAGAATCAACAGTTTCAGCTGGAAGGGACCTTAAAGCTCATCCAGCTCCACCCCTGCCATGGGCAGGGACACCTTCCACACCTTCCAAGTGTCCCACCTGGCCTTGGATGCTTCCAGAGAGGAGGCAGCCACAGTTTCTCTGGGCACCCTGTGCCAGGATCATCCCATATCATCCATCCAACCTTGAACAGAGCTCATTTCATGTCTCAGGCTGTTAGCTGAGCAGTGCTCTGGTGGGATGGTGGGAAGAGAGGGGCCTGGCAGGAATGTGTTTCTTCAAGTGCATGGTCAAACCCAAGGGGTGGAAACACTGATGGCAAATCCTTGTGCAGGGACTGCAGGGGAGCTCTGTCCACACAGCAAACTCATGGCCTCGTTTGTCTGATCAGGCCTCAGCACTCCCTTGGACCTTTCCCAGGCAGGCAAGGAGAGAAATAGGTCAGGAAATGTTTGCAGTTTTAGAGCTCAAGGGCTTGGATGGATCCTCCCAGCCCCTTGGAGGGCACTAACAACACAGTTGTTTTAAAATCATTTGTCCAACTCTTTTGGAGAACCTCATCCCTGCTCCTGGAGGACTTTAAATGGAATGGAATGGCCAAGCCTACAAGGTTGATAGCCTGGGAAATTGATGTCTGCTTGGCTGAGGAAGGTGTGCTTGTGATGTGCTCTCCTTTAAGTCCAGACCACAAGGAAAAAGCATTTACACCTCTCCACCCCCCTTATCAAACCTATTCTTTCTCCTTGGCATCACCTCTCCAGAACCTGTGCATTCACCTCAAACACTTCTCCCCTTTCTCCTCTCTGGGCTCCTCCAGCAGGCCAAGTGCATCCCAGGTGGTTTAAAGTCCAAGTTCAAGCAGAGGTTTGTGGTGTTTGGGGCTTTTTTTTTTTTTCTGATGATTTTGTTCTGAGTTTGGAAATCCTAATTCAAAATAACACACTGGTTTGATTTTGAGTCCTCATCTGGTTCCTCTTCCCATGAGTCAAACTGAAGCTGAAACCAAAGTCTGATTAGCGAAGAAGGAGTCTCTTGAAACATGGGTAGGCTGGGGTTTACAAAGGATTTATAAAAATTCATTCTAAAAAGTCACATTTAAAAAAAAAATTGAAAGTAAAAAAGCCAAGAAAAAAGTCAGCTGAGTGAATCTGGCAGAGTTCCTGTGAGCCTGCACAGTGGCATCTGCCATGGCCCTGGGGGCAACCCCAGCAGGGCACAGCCCCACCAGGGCTGCCTGCCAAACCATCACACTGCTGCTTTTTGGGATGCCCACGAGTGGAGCAGGGTCCTGCCAGCACCTCTGGGGCTGCACCTGTGGCATCCCCAGCACCTGGACCCTCCCAGGGACCCAACCCTGGTGGGGCTGTAACAGGGTGGTGTTTGCACCTCTTCATCAGTGCTTTGTCTTCATTTCCTTCTGTCTTCACTCAGAGTCAGGATTAAAAACATAAAGATGAATTTTCTCATGTTTGGGCTTGGTTGTTTATTAAATTTTATCTAAGGTAAAGAAAGTTCAGCAACACCTCTGGCTACCAGCTAAAAGTGAGCAAAATGGAGCTGAATCCAGCTGGTTACAAGGTCTTTTAAAGCTGAACAGTCCAATAGAGAATTAACACCTTTATTATTTATACTTTTGACCCAATAACCAAACTCCTGTGACCCTCAGTGCAGCACTGACTGTCCAACCAGAAACTGCTGCCTGAAATCATGAAGGAGGAGGAGGAAGACAGAAAGGAGACATCATCCAAATCCTCTCTCTTGTCCCATACCTGTTACTATATTCTAAAAAGCTCAAATTCCAAACCCTTCACCATGTGCAATCACACACTTCTATTCAACTACACCCCAGTGATTTTAACTCCATCACTCAGATTTGGAGCCTTCTCCAAGGCCTCAGGTCACAGCAGTGTTCTCCAGGGGGTCAGTGCCAGAAAGCACAGAAAGCTCAGATCTCCCAGGTTTGTGGGATCCAACATGGGGACAGCCCAAGAACTTTATTTCCCCCAGCCCCCATTGAGTGGGACAAGGGGAAATGGCCTCAAGCTGTGCCAAGGGAAGTGCAAATTAGATAGAAAGAAACATTTCTTCATTAAAGGGGTTTTCAGGCATTGGCACAGGCTGTGGTGGAATCCCCATCCCTGGAAGTGTTCAGAAAATGAGATTTTGCTGCATTTGGCAATGTGGCTTGGTGGCCATCAGGGTGTTGGGTGAAGGTTGGGCTGACTGATCTTGGAGAGCTTTTCCAACTTTGATTATTCTCTGTTTGAATGCCCCTCCCAAAATGAGTCCTGGGCAGGGGCTGGCACTGCAGACAGGCTTTCCTCTCCATCTCCTTGAACTCCCAGTTTTAGTGGCACAGAGCCCCCTCCAAGGGCTTGGGCAGCACTGGGTGAAGGGGCAGCCCCACCTCAGGACAGATGGGAAGCACTGGCAGCAGCTACAGGGAGATTCTGGTGTCCAACACTGCAGGACACACTCCAGAGAGTCAGAGAATCACAGAATCCCAGGATGGTTTGGGTTGGGAGGAACCTTAAAGACCATCTTGTTCCAACCCCTGACATGGGCAGGGATGTTCCCTGAGTCAGGAGCAGAATTTCCAGTATCCCTGGGTCCTCTGGGGTGCTGGCTCTGGCCAGAAGCTCCTGAGACCAGGAGGGCTCTGCCTCCACCTCCAACTGCACACTGACCTTCCCAGCTCCTGTCCCCCTCCCTTCACCCCCCAGCCAATGTCCCCACCTTCAACTGCACACTGACCTTCCCAGCTCCTGTCCCCCACCTTGCACCCCCAGCCAGCCAATGTCCCCATCTCTAACTGCACACTGACCTTCCCAGCTCCTGTCCCACATCCTTCACCCCCCCAACCAGCCAATGTCCCCTCTCCAACACTGCCTGGACACATCAAAGGGCTCCTTTCCCTTCTAGAATCTGGCATTTGGGACCAAATTGGGCTGAATGTTTTCAAACAATTACAAACAGGTGACTTTGAGCATCACCAAACCCAGTCATAATGAGGAGGGCTCATTACTCTTTGCAGTGGGTCTCCAGTTCCCACACTCTGGGATGAGTTTGGTAACTTTGGATAAAAACTGCTATGCCCTTTCTAAATGAAGACAACACAGACTTTTTTAATAAGACAAACGTTGGCAGGTGC
Organism: Catharus ustulatus; assembly: GCF_009819885.2. Classification (NCBI taxonomy): domain Eukaryota; kingdom Metazoa; phylum Chordata; class Aves; order Passeriformes; family Turdidae; genus Catharus; species Catharus ustulatus. Next base: position 1,888,711 of record NC_046244.1, read on the forward strand.
CTTTTGGAAGTGAAAAAAAAACCCATTAAGGGGAGGGCTGCAGAGAGCAGCCACGTCAGGCAGTGTTTGTGCAACAATCTGCACACATTTGCTCCAACTCCACGTGAAAGAAACTCATAATGTTGCCTTTGTACAGGCGTTTTTAATGGCATCTAAGAATAGCAGTGTTATAAATAATCTGTGAAAGGAAAACAAAAATACACCTTTTGTTTCAGGTATTGTGAACAGTTCTTTTCTGTCAATGCTGAAATAAATGCTTCTAGTTCTTTATTTAATTTTGTCTTTATATAGAAGAGGATCTATTAAAAGTGAAGAGCCAAGGAGCTTTTTATACACAATGTGTATGCTGCTATTCTTCATTTGAGTTGTTTTTATGAAAATATAACATAATTTTCTGCTGGGGGAAGAAAATATTCTACCAGAAACAACTTAACCAGCTCCAGAGATCTTTGCTGAGCATTCAGAAGCACATGGGACAGTTTGTAATGAAATATTTGGAAGGAAATCAGCTCTGCACAGACTGGCAGGGGAGTGAGAACACACCTGGGATATGTCACATACCACATCCAGCTGCTGGGTTGATGGGAAGCAGGGGAAGAGCACAGCACAGCCAAAGCCCTGCATTTTGGGATTGTTCCCAGGGATCCAGAAAATGGTTTTTGATTGCAAAACTCAGCACTGCAGTGGCTGGACTAAGCTGGACTCAGCTGTGCCCAGCAGCCAGAGCAGGATCCAGGGTCCCTGTGCACACACAAACACCATGGGGCTCAAACAACTCTGCCCTGCTGTGGTGAGATCCCTGTGCAGGGCTGCCCCCAGCTCTGGGGTCCCAGCACACAAAGGACATGGAGCTGTTGTTTCCCACTGCCAAATGGGATATTGGGCAGGAATTGTTCCCTGTGAGGGTGGGCAGGCCCTGGCACAGGTGCCCAAGCAGCTGTGGATCCCTGGCAGTGTCCAAGGCCAGGCTGGACAGGGCTTGGAACAATCTGGGACAGTGGAAGGTGTCCCTGCCCATGGCAGGGGTGGCACTGGATGAGCTTTAAGGTCCCTCCCAACCCAAACCACTCTGGGATGCTCCATGGTGCTCTGAAATACCAGCACAGGCAGAACCTCAGCCCAGCTCTGCCCTCTGTGCCAGGCTTAGTGCCCCATGAACAGCACTGCCTGAGAGGGGGGGCACTTGTCCCCATTCTCAGGGACACTGAATATTGAACATTCTCAGTTGGAAGGGACCCACAAGGATCAGCCAGTCCAACTCTTAAGTAACTGGCTCCCACAGGGATTGAAGCCACAAGCTCCAACCAACTGAGCTGATCTCAGCTCATGCTGTGCCCTGACTCTGACAATGGACAGGCAGATGTGGCTGCCTGCAAAGACTGGCCACCAACAGCAGCACCATGTTCTAGACAAAAACTCCCTTTATTTACAGAGGAGAGGGAAGAAAGAGAGACTAAGATAAAGTAAGAGGAGGAGGATGTGCTCCCTGAGATCTTCTGCCTCTTCACTGAGGGTCCACAGGGAAAGGACACTCTTTGCTTCCCAGATCTATCTTGTTATATACTCATCCATCCTGCCACATATTCTGGGATCATTTCCAAGGGTCAAAAGAAATGGCTGTGATTTATGCAATATAGGTCAGGACCTATTTAACAGCTTACAAAGGAGCCCCCCCCTCCTCCCCATTCTCCCTCTGGCTCTTGGTGATGAGAAAATAGGTCACAGGCAGGCAGTGGGGGGGATTAATCATTTCTTCCGGCAACTGCTGGGAAAAATATTTTCAGTTCCATTTAATCATAAAGCTTTTTAATTAGTTAGTTTGCAATTTATGATGTATAGTTTATAAGCTCTTGTGCAAGGGGGCAGATTCCTGGAAGGAGAAGTCTCCTGTTCCCCATCTCCCCTGGGCTGCACAGATGAAGTTCAGCCTGGCAGGGCCTGGGACCAACCTGCACTTGGTGCTCAGGTCTCTGAGCAGCCCCTGGTGGGATGGACACTCTGCACAGCTCAGACTGAAACCTCTCTGCTTGCCTGGACAGGGGGCTCTGGAAGGAGCAGCTTCCTCAGGGGTGACAGAGCCAAAGTTGTGGGACCCCTTCACACTGCACACCTTCCCCCTGTACAACATCTGGGCTCAGGATGCTGCAGAGATGCCAAACTCACCTTTGGTGTGAATGCACCCATGGGCAGCACTCCAGAAAATCTCCAAGACTGGACATGCACTGAGTATGCTCCAGCCTGGGACTGGATGTTCCCTGTCATTCCCATTTCCTACTATGTGAAAAATTAAAAATACACCCTGGAGCTTGGCTACCCTGCTCTCCCTGCAATGGGTTCACTTGCCAGCAGTTCTGTGGAGGTGACAGGAGAAGCTCCTGAATGACCAGAGGATTTTCTACAGTTGGGCCACTGGAACCATCACTGGACCCCAAGGATTGATGGCCACTGTCACCCCTGTGACCAAATACAGCAAGAGAAATCTCCTACTGACCAACCACTGTGTGCCCTTAAGTGAAGCTCTGCACCCCTCCTGTCCCCAAAGGCTGTGGGTGGCCCCTGAGGTCCCTCAGTACCTTCTCATAATACTGCAGCTCATAGTCCAGGATGACTCCATTGGGCTGGTCAGGCTGGGACCAGGACAGGGTGATGCTGTCCACGGTGCGGCTCACCTGGTGCATGATGGACACAGCAGAGGGGGCTGCAAGAGAAACACACACAGTGGGACAGTCAGACACCTGCACAGGTAGGACTCACCCTGCCAGCAGCTGGGCAGCACTGTTTGGAGCTTTGGAATTCACTTCCCACACTGGGAGAGCTGCCCAGGGCACAGGAGATCCTGGATTTTGCAGTGAGCAATGGGGGGAGAAAAAAATGGTTCTGTTGAATTGGTAGTTAGAAAACATGTAGGACAGGGTCTCAAGCAGGAAAATGGCAAAAGGAGCCCATGGTTGGAGCAGGCACAGCTTCAGGAAAAGCCCCACCAGCCCCATGCCATGCACTCCTCCCTGCCTTGCCGTGGGGAAATCGGTGTTTTTCACTTTTCCATTTGCATAGAGCAGCTTCCCAAAGCTCAGGCAGGCTGGGGCTGTGAGCTGCACATGCCAACGAGGGGAGGTGCAGGCAGCAGCCTGAGCAGGCAGCACAAAGCTGACCTGACACGCTGACAATGGAGAGCAGCCTGCACACAGGACAGCCCCGACACCGCCCATCCCAGCGAGCACAAACAGCCCTGCACACAGCCCTGGCAGCTGCCACTGCCACTGCCACAGCTGGACACTCGGCCAGGTGGGCACCAGGTGGGCACCATGCAGACCTGGCTGTGCCACACCTGGGAAAGCTGCCCAGGGAGCTGTGCTGACAAGCCCTTGGGGCAGGGAGCAGAGCATGGAGCTGCCCCCTCCCTGGGAAACTCTGAGCAGCTCCAGCCTGGTGTGCTGGGCAGGTGAGCCAACAGCCCAGGCTGGTTTCAGTCCTGCAGGATCAGGAAACTCATCAGTCTGCAGCTCCCACCTCTGCTCTGTGACAGTGACAGCACCCAGGGAAGGCTGAAGCTGTGTCAGGGAGGTTTGGGTTGGAGATCAGGAAAGGTTCCCCAGAGGTGCTGGCACTGCCCAGGCTCCCCAGGGAATGGGCACAGCCCCGAGGCTGCCAAGGAGCCTTTGGACAGGGTGGGATTGTTGTGGTGTCTGTGCAGGGCCAGGAGTGGGACTGGATGATCCCTGTGGGCCCATTCCAAGCTGGGATATTCTCTGATTGCAGGTGCTGACAGCAGAGCAGCTGACACCCACCCCCCTTGCTGCAGGGCTGACACCCACGGGTGCCTGTGCTGCCTCCTCTCCCCACATCCCAGGGCAGTGCCCATGATCCCCATCAGTGCAGGCCCATCCCAGAGCAGTGTCCAGGATCCCCATCAGTGCAGGGCCATCCCAGGGCAGTGTCCATGATCCCCAGCAGTGCAGGGCCATCCCAGAACAGCCCCAGCCCTGCAGAGCTCCAGCTGCAGAGCAGTGTTAGCCCTGGCACATGTGTGAGCACAGGCTCTCTGCTGCAGCAGCTTCAGGGCACAGGGGAAGCCTCAGGGGTGGGGAGCACTGCAGAGTGCTGCCATCAAAGCTTCCCCATCACTTGCATGCCAGCCCAAATGGATGCAGAGAGGTTTGCACTCAGATGGGCTTTTCCCAAGTCCAGCCCTTACAATATTTCATGGCAGAACAACTCATTTGACAGCTCTGAGAAACAGCCTGGAGGAGCAGCACCCAAAGGAAGGCACCTCTCACCCAGCCCAGGCTGGCTCCCCTTGGCACTGGGGCAGTGACAGGAGCTGTGCCAGCTGGGAGTGCAGTGGCAGGACTGTGGTGCTTGGATGAGCATGGCCTCAGCATGTTCCTGCACATCACAATGAATTAGCACTGAGCAGCTCCTCTCCAACACACCAACAAAAGGATTTTTCTGATCCACTGTCTGCCTCTGCACTGCTGCTTTTCTGACTCAGAGCTCTGCAGCTCCCAGGATGCTCAATGGGAGCTGGGCTAAGGGCTGGGTTGGGGTAACACAAGATCTGCCACCACACTGCTGCACCATTTTCCTTCACCTGCCTGGGCTTCCCCACTCCTGAAGGAAGTGTGATGTAGATTAGCCTCAGCAGTGCTGTTGAACTCTAGGACAGCAGAGAACTTCCATCCCTGGAGGTGTCCCAGGTCAGGCTGGACTGGCCTTTGAGCAACCTGGTCTGGTGGAAGTGTCCCTGTCCATGGCAGAGGGTGGGATGGGATGATCTTTAATGATCCTTCCAACCCAAACCATTCCATGATTCCAGCAGACCCCAGACCAGCCTCCCATCCACTTCTGCCTAAGCAAAACCCCATTACCCAAGTCTGAAACCCTGCCTGTCACCTCAGCCCTCCCCTTGCTCTGTGGCACTGCTCCCCTCCCACCCTGACATCCCCATCCCACTGCTTCAGGCCACATCTTTCCAAACTCCTGGGAACAGTTTCTCACTGGCATGAAGATAAAACACAGGTAATGTTTCTGGAGTCTGTCAGCTCTTGCTGGAGCTTGCTGCTTCCTTGTCGACACAGATTCCGTAGGACAGCTGTGATTTTCAAGACAAACATCTCTGTCTCTGGGGACAAGGCTTGGAAGAAAGATGTGACTGTGCTGCAGATGCCCTGAGGCAGGGGTGGCACTGCACTGAGGGGAGCACACAGCCTGTGGTGTCTCTGCCACCTGCTCTGGGAATGGATCCCACACTTCCACACTGAGCTTTTCCAGACAGGGGCCATGCACAGCCAGAGCTGTCCCACACAACACCAGGATGTGGCAACACCCCATCATTCAGTCACAGGTTCTTGCAGCTCAGCTGGAGAAGCTCCTCAGCTCCAGGTTCCTTCTGGTAGGAGTGAGGTCTCTGGGATGTTCTTCTTCCAGTTCCATGCACTGGAGCACAGGACTTCTCCAAGGCATCTCCTCTGAACAGACAGCAGCTACAGCAGGGTGTGTGTGACTCATGTGCTGGGACCTGGAGAACCTGCTCTGGTCTGGCTCAGCAAAAGATCCAAATGGATGAGGCTGGGCTCATCTAAGGAGCTTAATGAGACAAATGTGCTGCATGGTGGGAGGGGGCAGGGGAGATGAATGACTACAGCAACTCAGCCCTTTCCTGCACCTGGGGCAAGGGAGTGGCTCTGGAAGGGCAGGAACCTCCCCACTGCATGTCCTCAGTAACTTCTGCTCTTATCAGACACCAGGGGAGTGCAGGAATGAAACCACAGAAAGCCCAGGTCAGAAGTGACCTCTGGGTGTTTCTGGTCCCACAGGCTGACAAGAGTAATTTCAAAATCAGATCATTTTGCTCAGGACTCAGATGAAACTTAGTGAATCTGGCTGGGGCTCCCACAGGCTCTCTGAGCAGCAGCCCCCAGCTGCCTTGCTCTTGTGGGACAAGAGATTTTCCCTCACATTCCACTGGGATTTTGCTGGTTGTGCCTTGTGGATGTTTCCACAGTTCTCTCCCTCGATGCCCCTCAGCCTCCCCCTCTGCAGGCTGCCCAGCCCCAGCTCTCAGCCCAGCCCCAGGGTAACCCCACTGTCCTGCTGGCCCTGCTCCAGTCTGTCCATGACTGTGCTACTGGGAGCCCCAGATGTGGCCCTGAGACTGCTGAGCAGATGGAAACAACCCCTCCCTGGGATTTTTGCTAACAGAGCACAGCACTCTGCAATGCCACAAAGCATGGTCCTTGTCACACCCTGCACGCCAGGTCAGGCCTGGGGTGCACAGAGAGGCTCCCAGTCCTGTGAATCACTGGATGGCTGAGCTTGGAAGCAGTTCAGAGGAGCCAGCCAGACCTCAGAGTGACTTTCCCGGGTGCAGTCAGCAGGAACAGCTTCAGCTGGATCCTGACACAATGCCCAGGCAGCTGACTGTGCCCTGTGATGCACACAGGAGATCAGATAGGGAGAGTCCCCACTCTCAGAGCCTTGGTCACCCTGTGATGTCACCATGGAGGTGTGAATGGAGGTGGGTTTATCCCCATGGGGTCTCCAGGGGTAGAAAACAAACAGACCTTTCTTCATTCCACAGCTGATGGAAACACTGCTCCTGACTGAATCCCTTAGCCTCAATGTCATTTGATTTCACAGATTTCACAGAATATTTTGAGTTGGAAAGGATCCAAAAAGATCACTGAGTCCAGGAAGTGAATGGTCTATATGGGGATCAAACCCACACCCCTGGCATTCTCAGCACTGGGCACTGAGGCAAACCCAACCACTGCAGTCCTTGAAAGGCACTTTCTGCATCCTGCTCATCAGGGATGGCCTCAGATTCCTCCCAGAGGAGCCCTGTGGCTTCTCTGAATTGCTGGAGAAATAAACCACACCACAACCACCACTGGAGTGTAAAACAAGCTTAATGAAAATCCACTAATGTACAAAGGCAATGTGTCCCACAGGGTGACCCCTCTGGGGCTGGGGCAGAGGCACAGGAGGGATGCAAGTGACACTTCCATGGTCACACCCTGAGCCCCTGCACGGCCACACAACACTGGTGACAGCCACAGCTCTGCCAGGCTGGCCCTGGGGTCTGGCCAGCTTGATTTAATCCAGGGAGCTGAGCTGGGGGCAGCTCTGCAGGGCAGTGTGGGGGTGTGACAGCTCTGCTGCTCTGCAGCACACACAGGGCACTGCCTGAGCTCAGGAACTGCACACAGTTGGGAAGGATGGGATCCAGGAGGTCCCCTTGTGCTCAGATCTTACCAGGAACTGCACACACTCAGAAAGGATGGGGTTCAGGAGGTCCCCCATGCTCAGATATTGCCAGGAACTGCACACACTCGGGAAGGATGGGGTTCAGGAGGTCCCTCATGCTCAGATCTGAACAGGAACTGCACACACTCAGGCAGGATGGGGCTCAGGAGGTCCCCCATGCTCAGATATTGCCAGGAATTGCACACAGTTGGGAAGGATGGGGTTCAGGAGGTCCCTCATGCTCAGCTCTTGCAGGAACTGCACACACTCAGGCAGGATGGGGCTCAGGAGGTCCCTCATGCTCAGCCCTTGCCAGCAGAGCTGCATGACCAATCACCTCCCTGAAGGGATCACCCCTGAGCTCTGGCAGGGCTGCAATGACAGAAAACCATTCAGTGCTGGGCTGATCCCACAGTGGGGGCAGCAGGTCCAGGGAGGGGAATCTGCTCCTCTGCTGGGCTCTGGAGAGCCCCCCTGCAATGCCCTGGGGAACCAGCACAGAAAGGACATGCAGGAGCTGGAGCCAGTCCAGAGGAGCCCCTCTGCTCTGGAGCCAGGCTGGGAGAGCTGGGGGGGCTCACCTGGAGAGGAGAAGGCTCCAGGGAGAGCTCAGAGCCCCTGGCAGGGCCTGAAGGGGCTCCAGGAGAGGAACTGGGGACAAGGGATGGAGGGACAGGACACAGGGAATGGCTTTTCCAGGATTAGATGGTATATTGGGCAGGAATTGTTCCCTGGGAGGGTGGGCAGGCCCTGGCACAGGGTGCCCAGAGCAGCTGTGGCTGCCCCTGGATCCCTGGCAGTGCCCAAGGCCAGGCTGGATGGAGCTTGGAGCACCCTGGGCTATGGAAGATGTCCCTGCCCATGGTAGGGGTGGAATGGGATGGGCTTTAAGGTCCCTTCCAACCCAAACTATTCTGGGATTTGAAGATACCTCACAACACTGTCCTTTCTGATTAGCTCCAGATAAAATCCCAATTTTTGGTCATAAAGCACATCCCTGCTCTCCCACATCCCTGTAAACGAGCCCCACCATGTCCTGCCTCCCAGGCACTGTAGCTGAGCACATCCAGCATTTAAAACATGTCTTCTATAGGGGAAAAAAAAAAAAGAAAATATCATCAGTGATGCTCTGGGCCCTGATTATGAAGCTGAAGCCACTTTTCTGAAAGAGCTTCCTTTTTTTTAAAAGAGCTTTTGCTAAAGATCCCAACCAGGCACATCTCTCTTTACAGCTTCACATCTTTGACTGAAAGCATGTCCAGGTTTCCCTGTGTCAGATCTGCTTTCTGAGGATGCTGTGACAAGAGGATAAAACTCCCTGGGCACAGAAGCTCCAGAGCTGCACCTCAAGGCTACTTCAGCAGCCTGTGCTAAGGGAAACCAAACCCCAGGTGGCACAGATCCATCACACAAAGGCAGCTTAACTGATCCTCCACAGGAGGCTTTGGGTTCTGTAAGTAAGAATTTGCAGATCTCCTGCAGGGACAGAGGGCAGTGTTGGTTGCACCATGAAGCCTCAGGCTTGGCATAGCCAGAATTGGATTTTCATACAATTACAGTAATTTCACGATTACAAGCCGCACTGAGTATAAGCCGCACTTCCGGGTTCCAGCAACTTTTCATTCTCTGTCCATACACAAGCCACACCTGATTATAAGCCGCACGTTACAATACAGAGTGTGATAAAAGGGATCTGTTCTATCACCATCTGTTGAGGGTGGGGGCAGTGATCCTGATCTCTGTGGGAGATATTCTGCTAATGGGCCATCCATTGAAACCAGGCAGGGCATTGTTCTTTATCTTTTCACAACCCATCCTTCCTCCAGCCAGTCATTTTCTGCTCATGGCCATTGAGTCCCACTGTGGGACTGATAAAATTACTGCATCCCATTGGGAGTTGCTCCAGCCAGGGGGAAGAGCCCAACATTTCTTACCAAGATAAAAACAGAGGTTTTGGGACACTAAGGGAGCCCCTTTCTCCACTGGACTCCAGAGGAAAACCGGATTTCTCCACATCACCACTGGAGCTCCGGAGGGAAACTGCACCTTGTACAGGAGCACTGCTCCAACTGAGCCACATCTGTCACTGCAGGAGGATGCAGCCACCATGGAATGGGACTGCTGCCAACACCCTGCCTGACGGGTGTCAGGTTGTACTCTGACTTTGTCAGGGTTTGGGGTTTGTTCTTTGTAGTGCTGTATTTGTATTTTAATTTCCCTAGTAAAGAACTGTTATTCCTAATTCCCATATCTTTGCCTGAAAGCCCCTTGATTTCAAAATTACAATAATTTGGAGGGAGGGGGTTTACATTCTCCATTTCAAAGAGAAGCTCCTGCCTTTCTCAGCAGACACCTGTCCTCCAAACTAAAACAGCAACTTTTTGTTCTTTGTCCATATATAAGCCGCACCTGATTATAAGCTGCACTTTGGGTTCAGACCAAAATTTTAGTCAAAATGGTGCGGCTTATAATGGTGAAATTACCGTGTAGTTGCTTCTTTGAGACTTGCTGGAAAGGGTGAGAAGTATTGAGGGAAAGAAGGAAATGGAAGAAAACAAGAAGGAACCAAATGTGAGTTTTCCAGAAGAAACAAAGAGTTTTTAATCACAGGAAAACCTGAAGAAGGTCACACCAAACCCACTGAGACACAGCAACAACACCAGAAATTTAGCAGAGAATTGGGAAAAGCTCCATAACACCCAGGTCTGAACATCTGCACAAACCCAGGCAGAGTTAAAAATAGCTGAAAGATTTGTGGTTGACCCCCTGAGTATGCTACAGACACACCCCTTGCTTCCTTTGAGGACTTCAGATGATGCTGAGCCCACTGTGCCTCTGGGGAGGTTTTCCTCAAGCTCTCTTTGAAAATGCACCTTTTATTTTCAGGTTAAAATTTATGGACTCCAGCTTCCAACTGCAGGAACTTTTCTGGGTTTTGGAGCTAAATGAATGAGGAGTCTAGAAAAAGAGCATTGTCCTCATGCAAGAGCTGAAAGATAATGAAAATATTTTCTTTCTGTCCATGGAGGGTTGGAACTGGAGGATCTTTAAAGTCCCTTGCAACCCAAACCAGCCAATGATTCTGTGATTCTTTTCTGTTAGCCACATATTTTCCTGAGCACTTGACACATTTATCACCCTGTTGACTCTCTCCTCTATATTTTCCATTTTTTTGTTAATCTCCTTTCCAGAAATAAACCTCAAAACTGCCTTCAGTACCCAGGATCCATCTCTCAGCTCCAGAGCCAGCATCCAGCTCCTTGCTGAGGTTTGATATTCCTCTGAGTGTGTCCAAGGTGACACTTCCCTGCCTCAGCCCAGCCCTGCAGAGCTGCTCTTCCCTCTCCACTGGGCACCTCCACTGTTTTTTGGGTTTTTTTGGCTGTGTCCCCCAGCTCAGGGGAGGGAGGAGGCTGTTCCTGCATTTCCTATCATCCCAGTCCTGCTGGGAGCAGGAGGAGATATCCTCCATGCATCCAAAATTCGTGTAATTGGTAAAACTCTCTCTAAAGCTCAGGGAAATTCATTAGGAGAATGCTGACAAAAAGCAGCAGGGGGGCATCACACAATGAAGAATTGTTTTGGGGCAATGAGAAAGAAATGAGCCCGTTTTCCTCCTTGCTTCTGTGTCTCTGGTTTGATTTGAGGGTTCTATGCAGCTCATGTGTTTGTGTCTCCAACCCATCCCCACAACACCACAACTCTGAGCAGTTCCAGGAACCCCAGGGCATCTCCTGAGACACCTTCCTCTTTTATTCCATCTGGGAGCTGTTCCATTCTCCCAGCCCTGCTTTTTCAACATCCTGAGGTCACCTCCCTCCTATCCCACCTCTATCCCTGGAAGTGTCCAAGGCCAGGCTGGATGGGGCTTGGAGCAGCCTGGGACGGTGGAAGGTGTCCCTGCCCATGGGAGGGGGTGGAATGGGATGATTTTAAAGGTCCCTTTCAACCCAACCCAGTCTGGGATTCTGTGATTTTATCATTCAGTACATCCTGGTTCATCCCATCCCAAAGGACCCATCAGGGCATCCTTGTCTAACAGACTTTGGCAGCAGAGGCCAATTTTCTGTGTCAGGTCCTGACTCTGGGGCTGCCACCACTGGGGGTGGTTTTTAGGTCTGAACCCAGCCCACATCCAGCCACACACTGGTCAAAGCCCATGGCACTCTGTAGCCTCAGTGCTGTTGTGACCTGCAGAAGGTCACTCTGTGCAGGCTGGGAAGATGGACCTGTGCTGTAAAGGAAATAAAATGGGAAAAGGCAGTGCCACAACCCAGACCAGCCCTGCAGGGAGCAGCCAGGGGCTCAGCCTGCACTGCAGCATCTTCTGGGAGTGTCTGTGGGACTGTGTGGCTCCAGCCTGCAGGGGGGACACCAGGATCTTTCCACAGCTTCTCTTTCATCATCTCTAGAGCCATTTGAAAGGCTGCCATGCAATCTGCCCCCAGCCTGCAGCCAGCCCCCCTTCACCTGCCAGGCCAGGGCTCAGCCCCTGCTCCCTGCTCCAGGGGCAGCACTGATGAGATCCCAGAAAATCAAAGCATCCCGTTCCTCTGCTGGCTTAGCTGGGAGAGTCAGGTTACAGGCAGCAAACCCCCTATCTCTGATCACTTTAATTCCACTAACCCATGTCATGTCAGACAGAGTCAACATTTGCTCTGGAAAACACTCACGAGGCAGAGAGAGCAAAGCCAGCCCGGCCCGTGGCCCCAACCCGGCAACACTTTGAAATGACCCAGGGGAAAAAGCGAGGGGAACAGCTGGGAGCTCTCAGCATCTCCTCGGAGCCCTCCTGACACATCTCGGTCCCTGCAGTGTCAGGTTACTGCTCGGGGAAGCCGCTTTTATTGCAGGAGGGTCAGCAGGGAATTGTGGCATTTTCAATTAGCCCAGCAGCAGCGCTGTGCTCAGGGTCAGGATTAGCTGCTGACCCCGGGCTGAAGGCAGAGCAGCAGGGAAATGCACCGTGATGCTGCAAGGCACCAGCCAGTCCAGAGCCATGGGACAGCCCAGGGAATGGGGACAAGTGGGGGACAAGGGGCTGGCACAGCAGAATTTCTGGCACAGCAGAATTTCTGGTACAGCATCCTGCCCCTGTGGCAAAGGGGAGACTTGGAAAACCTTGTTGGAAGGAGCAAGTTTCCCTCTCAGTGCCTTCACCCAGGTCTGAGTGGGTGACCCAGCTCCCAGAAGTGGGAGCAGCATTCCCTGTGGCCAGGACACATTCCCACAGCCTGTGCAGAGAGGCTGGAGCTGATGCTGTGCAGCAGCCAGGACAGTGCTGTAATCAGCCACGGAGCAAGGGCTGCCCTGACCTTCCATCCACAGGGCTTGAAGAGCTCTGGGCTGGGATCCAGGCTCCAGGAAAGCTGGGTTGGAATGGCAGGAGCACACAGGGGTGAGCTCTGTCTCCAGCATGGGCAGAGGGGACAGCCAGGACACTGCCCCCACATTCCCAGACACCTGGATGTCTCACAGCACAGTCTCACCTGCAGGACACCTCACCCAAACCCTCTCTCCCTGCCCCACAGCACCCAGTCCCACACAGTGTCAGCCTAGGAACCAAGAAAGCAGCCAGGATTCTCCCAGGCTGCTCGAGCCTGGCTCTCAGGCTCATGGACACAAACTCAAAACAAAGATATAACACCTGTGGTGTGTGTGACTAGCCCCATGGACTGTATTTCTAGGGGTGTCTTCTCCTCTGTCCAATAAAATGGCTGTAAATTGTTTTCCCACGATGTACACTATTTAAATCCATTATTTATTTCAATAAGTGCTCTTTCTCGCTCTTTCTTGATGGTGTAAGAAAGTTGCCTTGTTACTGTGACTATCACCACTCCAGGAACTGGACATGGTAACAACACAGGTGACTGTCACTGGTGTCCCCAGCAGTGACTGTCACTGGGTCCCCACTCCAGGTGCCACCACTGACCCCAAGGCCCCAGAGCCTTGTGCTCCTGTGCAGCTCAGAGTCCAAACACATCCAGGTATCCAACTGAAAATTGTTTTCTCTGGTTAAAACCTCTCTCATTTTTTTTTGCTTTTCTGGCTAAAACTCTCTCCTGCCATTTAAGTGCCACAGGTTTTCACACCATGGGCCCTCCTGGAGAATGCACTTGGATTCCTCCACCATGAGACTGAATGCAGCACAGTGAGGAACACCTGGATGAGGAAGGGAGGAATGGAGGATGGTGATCCTGGTGACCTTGCTCTGCATGAGAGGTCAGGCTGGAGATCTCCAGAAGCCCTTCCACCAGCACTGGTGTGTCTGTGACTCTCCTGCTGAAAGGGTTCACTACTCCTTGTACTATTACAACATTTGTCCCCCCCACCAAATCCTTTCCCTGTGGTGCCACGTTCAGGAGGCACACACTTTTGGAACCAGGACAGAAGGTTCTGTCCACTTTTGGAACAGAAAAGCAAGGAATGGCAGCACTGGGGCTCTTTAATAAGCAACATTTGCCCTTAAAAGAGTAAAAATGCTCAGGTCTGGGATATTCCTGGACTTGCTGGAGCTCTGGAAAATTGGTGTTTAACAGTGTGTGAGGTTTTTGTTCCCGAGGTTCTTGGCAAGGTGGCCCCATCAGGCTGGTACCCACGCTGTGTCAAGTGTCTGGAAAACTTCCCAGTGGGCCCAGCCTGCAGCTCCTTGAGTCTGTAACTACAAACGCTGGAAAATCTTAAAAACATGGCAAAGCAGCCCCAAGCTGGTGCTGGCTGCGGCCCCACTTGAATCAAGGCAGCCTTTGGTGTAGATTACAGCCTTTAAAGCATTGCTAATGCCACAAGCCCAGCGACTTGGCCCAGGCAGTGAGGGCTTGGCTGTGTTTGAGCTCTTTGTTCAGTGGGCTTTGCAGCCCCATTTGCATGTGCCACCCGGCCTGCAGGGCTTTGTTCCCACACGAGGAGCTGCTCCAGAGCATCCTGGCACCTCCCACACCGCTGCCACAGCAGCTCTGGGGTCACACAGTGCCAAGGGTGTCCCCACCTCCCTCTGCATGTGGAAACTCATCTGCTCCAGAGCATGGCATGTCCCCAACAGGCTGAGGGGAAGGAGGAACATGGTGGGACCCCCAAAACCTCCAACCTGCCCCCCAGATTTTCCACAAAATGATACTTTCCCCAAAAAATGCCAATTAATGGCAATGATAACTGTCCTTAGGAATGTGACTTCAACATTTCAAACACAGAAAGCTTAGAGCTGTAGTCCTTGAAGGAGTGATGTCTGCTGCAGAGCATCCATGGAATCACAGGATGGTTCAGGTTGGAAGAGACCTTCCCACCCCTGCCATGGCCAGGGTATCCCAGGCTGCTCCCAGCCCTGTCCAGCCTGGCCTTGGGCACTGCCAGGGATCCAGGGGCAGCCACAGCTGCTCTGGGCACTCTGTGCCAGGCCTGCCCACCCTCACAACCAAGAATTCCTGCCCAATATCCCATCCAGCCCTGCCCTGTGGCAGTGGGAGCCATTCCCTGTGTCCTGTCCCTCCATCCCTTGTCCCCAGTCCCTCTCCAGCTCTCCTGGAGTCCCTTTAGGCTCTGGAGAGGGCTCTGAGCTCTCCCTGGAGCCTTCTCCTCTCCAGGTGAGTACCCCCAGCTCTCCAGCCTGGCTCTGGAGGGGATCCAGCCACTAAATCTTGCTAATTTGGGACTGAACCTTTTCCCTTGCTCTCTTGCATGGCAAACTCTACAAGGCTCCCTGTGTGTAAGGGAAAACTTTGGAAATATTTTTTTTTTCTCTTTGGAAGAGCATTCCCTGCCCAGCCCCAGATACTCCTGCACCCCTGCCAGGGCAGGGATAGCCCTGGGCCAGCCTGTGCAGGGTCAGGCAGTGTGAGCATCCTCCTGCTTCACAGGGGCACACAGAGACTCACCCCTCCCCACAGGAACCCCTCTAATCCCCAGGGACCCCAGGAAGCACTGAAGGACAAGCAGCCAGCAGGAACCTGCCAGCCTCCCACCTGCACAGGGCACTGCCCCAGGGCTGTGTTTGCCAAGGGCAGCAGGAGAGATAAATGAACCATCTGGAACACAGGGGGAAAGGTGAAGCTGGAGCCTGCCCATCAGCTCCCAGCACAGCACAGAGCAGGGGTGGTGGCACACTGGGGGAGCCAGAAGGGACTTTCCACCCCATCCATCAGGGACAGACTCTTGTTTTGTGACCAAAGGCAGCTCCAGATGCACTGGAACAGGTTTCTGAAGCCCCAGGCAGGTGTGGGAGAAATGATCCTCAAACACACGGTGTAATTTATGCAAGAGGGAAGCCTGGGAGTCAGCAGGAGGAGGAGCCCCTGAGATGGTGGTGGGCAGGGAAGGGCATCTGCCAACATCCCCCCACTGCCCACCCCAGGAGTGGGAAGAGGCTCCTGAAGAGCTGGGCCAGCTCCTGCCATCTGCTGCAGGCATCTCCAGTGGCACAGGAAAAGGGATCTGGGCATGGCAGGATCCCCCTGGGCACTCACTGCCAGCTGCAGTGCTGAAGGCAACAGGTTGGGACAGCAAGGGAGGGGAGGAGGGCAGCAAATGCCAAGCCACATCATGTTCTGGTGGCAGTCAGGGTGAAGATGGGAGCTGTGGGTGACTGGGAAAGGAGAGAGAGAGAAGACAGGTGATGGAACCAGGATGGGGACAGGGGTCCATGGAAGGCAAGGTCTGGGTGTTCTCTGGGCTAAGAGAAGCAGCCAGGAGCATGTCAAGGTTTCAGGAGGTCTGGAGTGTGGGACTAGGCTGATTGTCACAGAAACACATCCAGGGAAGCCTCCAAAAGATGAATCCTGGGATTTAAGTGACCTCAGGACAGACCCTCCAGCTTGCTCTGTCACACAAACAGGCTTTGTGCTGGCTCCTCCATGTGTGAGATGGCTCCAGAGCTCAGGAAATTTCTGCTTTTCCCCCTTTTCTGTCAGATTTCTGCACAAGAAGTACTCTACTAAGTCTTGAAACATCAAGAAGTATGAAACTACTTCTGATGGACCTCAGTCACCTCAGCTCAGCTGAGGCTTTCCCACTTGGGTCATTGTGGTCTCCCATTTATGCAGCTCCTGGACAGACTTCACAGAACCACTTCCAGCCTGCAGTTTTCCAAATCAAATGTTTTACTGGTGTCCTGACAGACAGTTTCCTGTATTTCCTTAGAAAATCAGTGATTTCCTTGAGAAAAAAAGCAGTGATCTACACAGGCTCATGTACAAGGACCTGATGGGCTGCCTGTCTCTTGATGGCTCAAGACTAGTTCTCTTCCTAAAGGTTTTTTAGCTAAAGCCAGGAGTGAATTGGAGGGAAATTCCCATCCCTGGAAGTGTCCTAGGCCATGCTGGACAGGGCTTGGAACAACCTGGTCTAGTGGAAAGTGCCCCTGCCCATGGCAGGGGGCAGAATGAGACAGCACAAACTGGATTGTGGGATTTGAACAGGTATTCAGGCTGATCCAAAACATCTCTGGGCTAGAACATTTGAAACTTAGCTGAATTAAGAGCAATGGCCATAAATCATGGCTTGGGAGGCTCAGGCTGGACACTGGAAGGAGCTCCCTCCCCAGGAGGGTGGTGCTGATCAGGGGCAATCAGAGGGACCATGGGGAGAGCCCTGCCTTTGGAGACAGCCACCAACTGTGTACCCAAAGCCATGACCTCCCTCAGGCACTGCTGGCAGCTGCCCTGCCCTAAGGGGGAAGTAGGATGAGAAATCTGAGATACTCAAATGTTACAACTTCCTGCCTTTTATTCTGGAACAAACAGCAAAGTGGAGTGTCAAAATCTTGTTGAAGTTCAAGGCCAGCTTGGATGGGGCTTGGAGCAACCTGTGCTAGTGGAAGGTGTCCCTGCCCATGGACAATCTTTAAAGTCCCATCCAACCCAAATAATTCTGGGATTCTCTTATAAACAAATCCTCAGAGCTTTGAAGCTCTGGAAAGCTCATTCCAGCCCTTTGAGGTAATTCCTGCACTTTCCCAGGTTCTGGTTTCACAGACAATAACTCTTGGCTGCAGCAGGGCCCAGCTGAGCAGCAGAGAGGGAACAGGAGGAGCCACTGTTCCTGCTGGTGCCCAGAGCAGCACAGGCTCTGCTGGGCTCCCTCACAGGGAGGGAGCCAGACACATCCTCTGATGCACAGTGAAAGTGAGAAGATAAAAGCAAGATTCCCTGTGCCCCAGGCAGTACAACTCTCCTGTCCCACCTGGCCAGCAGCATCACTAATGTGACAAGCACACAGCAGGCTGGCCTGGCTGCTGAGGAGCTCTGCTCCTACCCAGCTCACCCCTTCACCTCACCTGCTCCCCAACGTCTCTGTGCCCCTTGCTGCCTTTGCCAGCAGAGCTCTGGGACCATGGCTGCAAAAAATAATAATAATCCTCCTTGCTGGTGCTCTGCACATCCCAGGATCTGTGCTCCACCGCTCATGGGTGAATTCCTCAAGGTGTGTGACAGGATCAGGGGGCTCAATCCAGTGCTAGGAGACCCCAGCAGAGCAGGGCCATGGCCCATGTCCTTGTTTTGGACTATGGTCACCTGTCCTTGAGCTCATGGGCTCCTCCAAGTGCTCCCCAAAGACCCTGCATGGCTGGGACACAACCTGGGCTGTGACAGTCACTGAAATTCAAACCCTGCTGATGGGACAGAGGGGTGAGCTGCTCATCTTCCTGGCCAAGAGACCCAGAGAACCATGGAAGATTGGAAAACACCTCCAAGATCAAGTTCAACCTCTGACTCAATGCCACCTTGTCCCCTAACCCATATCACCATGTTGTCACACACTGCTGTAAAATGCCACCCAGAATAACAATGCAAAAAATCAACAACTTTTCTGGATGTATAAGGGGGAGAAATCATCTTGATGGGTTTATCAGGACAGTGATTTCCTTCAGCACACACTCCCTGTATGGCCTCTGTAAGGGCCATTTATGGCTCTCTGTGGCTCTGTGTGCAGCCAAGAGCCTCTGACATCAGCACTAATCCTCCCCCCTTATCCCCTGTGACAAGAGCTGCTCACAAAAAGAACACATTCCCAAGGGCCTGCATGTTCTCTTTCCCCCACCCCTGGGAGGTCTCGAATTTGTTTCTGGATACTCCAGAGCCTTTTTCCTTACCCTCAGCTCACAGAGCCAATTACCAAGAAGTGCCCATCCCACTGCTGTTAACTCATCCCTGCCCATGGAGCCCTTTCCTTCAGCTTTCCCAGGGCACCCAGCCTGTCCCCAGTGTGGATGGAGCCTGCAAACCCTCACAGCACCAAGACTCTCCCCAAAGAAAGGCCACATATTAGTGCTCAGGGGCTGCCAGCAAGAGCTGGTGCCTGGCATGGCTCTCAATTACTCAAGTGTTGTTATCCAGAGCCCTGGGCCAGGCTCAGCTCCTTGACCCCTTGGGATGGCTCTCAGCCACCCTTTTGGCACAGCTCATTTGTTGAGGAATGGCTGGGAAAAGGCTCTTGGTGGCACCCAGGCTCTGTCACAGTCCCTTCAGACAGGACTGTGGCACATGGAGAGTAATGAATTCCACTGCTGAAGGAATGCTGAGCTTTGGGGGATGAGGTGCTGCTCAGGTCAGAGTGGGAGAGGCAGCAGTGCAGGTGAGCTGGAGATGCACAGTGTGCAGCTGGAGGTCGAGGAGAGCCTGCTGAGAAGAGCAGAGAGGAAACCCAGCCTGGGCTCAGAGGGGACAGAAGGTGCTGCCCAGGTCATGTTTATGGATATCCAGTTTGCTGGAAGGGGTCACAGCCATGGGATGGATGATGGTCACCAAACCATCACCCACCCTGTGCCACCCACCTGGCCACACCCAGGACCTTCCCTCCCTCTGGCTCATCTAGAGGAGTTGTTTTCTTACTCTCACAGATTTCTCCTGGGGGCATAGAATGGTTTGGATTGCAAGGGACATAAAAGCTCATCCCCCCTTTAATGGGCTGGGACACCTTCCACTATCCCAGGGTGCTCCAAGCTCCATCCAGCCTGGCTCTGAGCAATTCCAGGGATGGGGCAGCCACAGCTTCTCTGGAATCCTGTGCCAGGGCCTCCTCACCCTCCCAGGGAAGAATCCCCTCCCAACAGTCCATCTAACCCCTCTGGCAGTGGGGAGCCACCCCCCTTTTCTTGGCACTTATAAATGTGGGTGCTGGAGAACTGTGACACCTGAAGGTTTGGGATGCTGCAGGTGATGAGCTATCTCTCCTCAGTCCTGCAGCACAGAAGGTCCCCAGCAGTCACCCTGAGCCCCTGGGGGCACCAGGGGGATTTTCCTTGCTCCCTGCAGGGCTGCAGGAGGGGTGGTGGGCACTTTGCTTTGTCCAGCTGTGGCAGGAGCACAACCCCATCACACACTGAACAATGGAGCCCAGCTGGCTCCATGCAGAGCCAAGGCAGAGGGAGGCTCATCCTCCTCTGCTCCCTCTCCTCTCCCCCAGCACCCTCCATTCTCCTGTCCCAGCTCTGCCTTTGTGTCTGCAGCTTCTGTTACCAACTGCTAATGATCTACATCAAGGCTGCCAGGCGGTGCCGAGTGTAAGCAGAAGAATTCAGAGCCTCTAATTACAGAGGAATTAGCAAGCAGACAGTTAGTGTTTAGTGCTAATGAATAGATACATTAAGAGAGACATCACACAGGCTAAGAAGTGTGAGCCCTGATAATAAAGGAGTGTCAAACCAGGAAAACACAAGGAGGAGGATCCAGGGGACTGAAAAGGATTCGCCTTCAACTCGGCTTGCTGGTTTTGCTCAGGTGGGAGCAGCCACGGGTGATACATGAAGGTTCAAGCACAGCAGAGAAATGCAAGTACAAAATATGAGTATCAAATTATTAATCCATCGTGCAGGACCGCGGTGGGAGGGTGCAGAGCCCCTTTCCAGCTCCAGGTGGCATTACAGCCACCCCATGTCCATCAGGTGAAGGAAGCTGGTCACCCATCCTCTCCTCC